>NC_069500.1:498140522-498460522 GCF_027579735.1 Bombina bombina
GATAGAGCATGCACTTTTAAACAACTTTCCAGTTTACTTTTATCATCAAATTTGCTTTGTTCTCTTACGGCTAGATTTAGAGTTTTGTCGGTAACGACCCGCGTAGCTAACGCTGGCTTTTTTCCCCCCGCACCTTTTAAATACTGCTGGTATTTAGAGTTCACAGAAGGGCTGCGTTAGGCTCCAAAAAGGGAGCGTATAGCATATTTACCGCCACTGCAACTCTCAATACCAGCGGTGCTTACGGACGCGGCCAGCTTCAAAAACGTGCTCGTGCACGATTCCCCCATAGGAAACAATGGGGCCGTTTGAGCTGAAAAAAAACCTAACACCTGCAAAAAAGCAGCGTTCAGCTCCTAACGCAGACCCATTGTTTCCTATAGGGAAACACTTCCTATGTCTGCACCTAACACTCTAACATGTACCCCGAGTCTAAACACCCCTAACCTTACACTTATTAACCCCTAATCTGCCGCCCCCACTATCGCTAACCCCTGCATATTATTATTAACCCCTAATCTGCTGCCCCTAACACCGCCGACCCCTATATTATATTTATTAACCCCTAATCTGCCCCCCACAACGTCGCCGCCAGCTACCTACAATAATTAACCCCTAATCTGCCGACCGGACCTCACGCTACTATAATAAATGTATTAACCCCTAATCCGCCTCACTCCTGCCTCAATAACCCTATAATAAATAGTATTAACCCCTAATCTGCCCATCCTAACATCGCTGACACCTAACTTCAAGTTTTAACCCCTAATCTGCCGACCGGACCTCACCGCTATTCTAATAAATTTATTAACCCCTAAAGCTAAGTCTAACCTTAACACTAACACCCCCCCCTAAGTTAAATATAATTTAAATCTAACAAAATAAATTAACTCTTATTAAATAAATTATTCCTATTTAAAGCTAAATACTTACCTGTAAAATAAACCCTAATATAGCTACAATATAAATAATAATTATATTGTAATTATCTTAGGATTTATTTTTATTTTACAGGCAAATTTCAATTTATTTTAACTAGGTACAATAGCTATTAAATAGTTATTAACTATTTAATAGCTACCTAGCTAAAATAAAGAGAAATTTACCTGTAAAATAAAAACTAACCTAAGTTACAATTACACCTAACACTACAGTATACTTTAATAAATTATTCCTATTGAAAACTAAATACTTACCTGTAAAATAAACCCTAAGATAGCTACAATGTAATTAATAATTACATTGTAGCTATTTTAGGATTTATATTTATTTTACAGGTAACTTTGTATTTATTTTAGCTAGTTAGAATAGTTATTAAATAGTTATTAACTATTTAATAACTACCTAGCTAAAAGAAATACAAAATTACCTGTAAAATAAATCCTAACCTAAGTTACAATTAAACCTAACACTACACTATCATTAAATTAATTAAATAAATTAACTACAAATAACTACAATTAAATACAATTACATAAACTAACTAAAGTAAAAAAAATAAAAAAAGCTAAGTTACAAAAAATAAAAAAAGTTACAAACATTTTAAAAATATTACAACAATGTTAAGCTAATTACACCTAATCTAAGCCCCCTAATAAAATAACAAAGCCCCCCAAAATAAAAAAATGCCCTATCCTATTCTAAATTAAAAAAGTTCAAAGCTCTTTAACATTACCAGCCCTTAAAAGGGCCTTTTGTGGGGCATGCCCCAAAGAAAACTACTCTTTTGCCTGTAAAAGAAAAATACAACCCCCCCAACATTAAAACCCACCACCCACATACCCCTAATCTAACCCAAACCCCCCTTAAATAAACCTAACACTACCCCCCTGAAGATCATCCTACCTTGAGTCGTCTTCACTCAGCCGAGCCACCGATGGAACCGAAGAGGAGATCCGGAGCGGCAGAAGTGATCCTCCAAGGGGCGCTGAAGAAGTCTTCCATCCGATGAAGTGATCCTCCAGGCGGCGCTGAAGAAGTCTTCCATCCGGGCGATGTCATCTTCCAAGCGGCGCTGAAGAAGTCTTCCATCCCGGCTAGGTCATCTTCCAAGCGGGGTCTTCAATCTTCTTCTTCAGGATCCATCTTCATTCCGCCGACGTGGAACATCCTTCTTCCCCGACGGACTACCGACGAATGAAGGCTCCTTTAAGGGACGTCATCCAAGATGGCGTCCCTCGAATTCCGATTGGCTGATAGGATTCTATCAGCCAATCAGAATTAAGGTAGGAAAATTCTGATTGGCTGATAGAATCAGCCAATCAGATTCAAGTTCAATCCGATTGGCTGATCCAATCAGCCAATCAGATTGAGCTTGCATTCTATTGGCTGATCGGAACAGCCAATAGAATGCGAGCTCAATCTGATTGGCTGATTGGATCAGCCAATCGGATTGAACTTGAATCTGATTGGCTGATTCCATCAGCCAATCAGAATTTTCCTACCTTAATTCCGATTGGCTGATAGAATCCTATCAGCCAATCGGAATTCGAGGGACGCCATCTTGGATGACGTCCCTTAAAGGAGCCTTCATTCGTCGGTAGTCCGTCGGGGAAGAAGGATGTTCCGCATCGGCGGAATGAAGATGGATCCTGAAGAAGAAGATTGAAGACCCCGCTTGGAAGATGACATCGCCGGGATGGAAGACTTCCTCAGCGCCGCTTGGAAGATGACATTGCCCGGATGGAAGACTTCTTCAGCGCCGCCTGGAGGATCACTTCATCGGATGGAAGACTTCTTCAGCGCCCCTTGGAGGATCACTTCTGCCGCTCCGGATCTCCTCTTCGGTTCCATCGGTGGCTCGGCTGAGTGAAGACGACTCAAGGTAGGATGATCTTCAGGGGGGTAGTGTTAGGTTTATTTAAGGGGGGTTTGGGTTAGATTAGGGGTATGTGGGTGGTGGGTTTTAATGTTGGGGGGGTTGTATTTTTCTTTTACAGGCAAAAGAGCAGTTTTCTTTGGGGCATGCCCCACAAAAGGCCCTTTTAAGGGCTGGTAAGGTAAAAGAGCTTTGAACTTTTTTAATTTAGAATAGGGTAGGGCATTTTTTATTTTGGGGGGCTTTGTTATTTTATTAGGGGGCTTAGATTAGGTGTAATTAGCTTAAAATTGTTGTAATATTTTTAAAATGTTTGTAACTTATTTTTTTTATTTTTTGTAACTTAGCTTTTTTTATTTTTTGTACTTTAGTTAGTTTATTTAATTGTATTTATTTGTAGGTATTGTATTTAATTAATTTATTGATAGTGTAGTGTTAGGTTTAATTGTAGATAATTGTAGGTATTTTATTTAATTAATTTATTGATAGTGTAGTGTTAGGTTTAATTGTAACTTAGGTTAGGATTTATTTTACAGGTAATTTTGTAATTATTTTAACTAGGTAGCTATTAAATAGTTATTAGCTATTTAATAGCTATTGTACCTGGTTAAAATAAATACAAAGTTGCCTGTAAAATAAATATTAATCCTAAAATAGCTACAATATAATTATAATTTATATTGTAGCTATATTAGGGTTTATTTTACAGGTAAGTATTTAGCTTTAAATAGGAATAATTTATTTAATAAGAGTTAATTTATTTCGTTAGATTTAAATTATATTTAACTTAGGGGGGGTGTTAGGGTTAGACTTAGCTTTAGGGGTTAATACATTTATTAGAGTAGCGGTGAGGTCCGGTCGGCAGATTAGGGGTTAATACTTGAAGTTAGGTGTCGGCGATGTTAGGGAGGGCAGATTAGGGGTTAATACTATTTATTATAGGGTTATTGAGGCGGGAGTGAGGCGGATTCGGGGTTAATACATTTATTATAGTAGCGGTGAGGTCCGGTCGGCAGATTAGGGGTTAATAATTGTAGGTAGGTGGAGGCGACGTTGGGGGCGGCAGATTAGGGGTTAATAAATATTATATAGGGGTCGGCGGTGTTAGGGGCAGCAGATTAGAGGTTCATAGGGATAACGTAGGTTGCGGCAGTGTACGGAGCGGCAGATTAGGGGTTAAAAAATTTTAATAGAGTGGCGGCGATGTGGGGGGACCTCGGTTTAGGGGTACATAGGTAGTTTATGGGTGTTAGTGTACTATAGAGCACAGTAGTTAAGAGCTTTATAAACCGGCGTTAGCCCAGAAAGCTCTTAACTCCTGACTTTTTTTCTGCGGCTGGAGTTTTGTTGTTAGATTTCTAACGCTCACTTCAGCCAAGACTCTAAATACCAGCGTTAGAAAGATCCCATTGAAAAGATAGGATACGCAAATGGCGTAGGGGGATCTGCGGTATTGAAAAGTCGCGGCTGCAAAGTGAGCGTTAGACCCTTTCCTGACTGACTCTAAATACCAGCGGTAGCCCAAAACCAGCGTTAGGAGCCTCTAACGCTGGTTTTGACGGCTAACGCCAAACTCTAAATCTAGCCGTTAGTATTCTTTGATGAAATCTAAACATAGGTAGGCTCATATGCTAATTTCTAAGCCCTTAAAGACCGCCTATTATCTCTGTGCATTTTTGAATTTTTTTTACTGCTAGACAGCGCTAGTTCACATGTGCCATATAGATAACATTATGCTCACTCCCATGGAGTTACTTAGGAGTCAGCACTGATTGGCTAAAATGCAAGTCTGCCAAAAGAACTGAAATTTGGGTGCAGTCTGCAGAGGCTTAGATACAAGGTAAATACAGAGGTAAAAAGTATATTAATATAACAGTGTTGATTATGCAAAACTGAGGAACGGGTAATAAAGTGATTTTCTATTTTTTTTTTAAAACAAAAATTCTGGAGTAGACTGTCCCTTTAAATAAAATAACTTTCATAACACTCTATTCAATTGTAATACAAAATTGGTTTGTAAAAACAAACATAGGGGGGAGAGCAGCAATCACTTTCTGCTCCAGAGCTGAGCATGGCGGGTGAGCAAATCAAATGTAGCATATGTATGTAGCCACTTATCACAAGTGGTGTTCAGTTCTGGATCAGTAGTACTCTTTTGCATTAAAAAATGTTTCTTTGAAATCATAAAGCTTTATTTGTTTCATAAAAAGAAAGATTTATATTTGTCTTTTTTTTGTTTTTAAGTCATTTTAATGAAAGTCTATATCTGTATATACTTATTAAAGGGACAAATTGAAATTTGCACAGGTGTATTTCAGTTCAGAATTAGAGCATGTTTGCAATATGCTAGCTTTAACTTTTGATAATGGAATAACTATTTCAGCAGCTTTCACACTTATGCTGTGTACACTGCGTACACCGGCATTCAAACATCATGTCTGCTCAGAAATACAGCAGTGTTACGTATTGTTTCTTTTTGCATCATACAAGCCACCACTGATAATCTGAGTAGTGTGAAGTTTGAATGCCAGTGCGGTGGGGCACACACAACTTAAACAGTGATGCCTTTATAAGAAGTATATAATAAAATCAAATTCTTTATTTCTCCATAGTAGACATGATTAAGGGCTTATGAACTTGAAACATTGTCTCAGTTCTGTTTCATTTTGACCCCTATGGAGAAATCAAGGATTTTATTTTATTTCCTGCTTCTGGACTTTTTGGTTTTCCCTTTGTTCTATGAAATATTGGGTGTTCATTAAATACTTTCTGTTTTTTTACATTTTCTTACACAGGTTGCTCTCTACACCCGTCAAGAACTGAACATTCGGACCACAGCAAACTTTTTGTTGGCACTTTCTGCTCTATTGCCTGCTTGCCGCCCACACCTACGCAGATATTTCTGTGCCATTGTCCGGTTGCCAACTGACTGGATGGAAATACCACGACTCTATCAGGTATTTTACTGAGTGGAGTCATAAAAACTTCAGCCCGCATCACACACATATACATATTCCAAACCCTTCATAGTTAGTAGAACACCCCAAGAGGGTCTCATTTTTACAAAGTTAACAATGGATACTTTTCCCTCATGATCCACCATAACTGGTACACAGCATTCCATAAAATTGCATTATATTGCCTATAATAAAACTGGCATTTTCAGCACATATTTAACAATAATACAAAGTTCTTTTTTAGCGCACTTATGTTGTGAATCATGAACTTAGGCCACATAAGTTAGTAAAAATGGCTATTTTTTTTTTTTTAATCAATGTGTATGTGTGTGTAAATCTTTTCCTGTTTTCTCTGAAACAGGATTGCATTGCTATTATGTGATCCAGTGAAAGGATTTCTTCTAATGTGAAGTGACTGTAGCATTTCCCTATACAGAGACAGCGCCAGGATATCTACAGTATGCACTACAGATCTTTAGCCCCTCTCATGGTAGTGAGGAAAAGCACAATTAGCTGAGATTAATTACATGATTATCAGACAAAATGTTTTGTGCCGTACCACGAAGCCACCAGACCCTGTGACGGTTTTTGAAATTAAGGCGTTAATTTTCTTCCTAATTCTGTATGCCGCCGTATGGGCCGACATATACCTCCAATGAAGGCGAGGAACTATGTTTGACCACCCTACCACTACCCCAGGGATACGCGTATGCAGCCAGCTGATATCTGATTGCATAATCTTAATCAATTGGAGTACTGGGACAGACCCCACATCGTTACTCCCCAGATGAAGGACAAGGAGATGAGGTTTTCCCCATTTTAAGAGGGCCCCAGAGATCACCTCCGCAAGTTGAGGCCAGCACATTCCCCTATTTCCTAACCACCTAACAGAGGCTTTGTGTGAGGGGAACCCTAAATTCTGGCCCAATGGGAGGGAGGAGCATCGAATGGAGGCTCAGTGGATGAAGGAGTGACCCACAATCCATATCCGCTTCGCTCCGGGGTGTACTTCTGTGGAGACAAAGAGTTTAGTATGTTTAGTATGCGTACACACAAATGTAAATCTTACATCCCCTGAATAGCCTATGCTCGCTGCTTGCGTTGCTTCCCCAATGCGAAATGAATGAGGCGCAATTTTACTGTTATCTAGGCCTGCTTTGAGCGCTGCTTGCTTCAAGACCCTGCTAAACTGGAATTTGGACAGAGATTTCCCGTCTTCGTGAATTAAGAACTGACCTGACAACTGGGGTCTACAAGACAAGTAAGCGTTAACTACAGCTATAGGACATGAAATCCTGCCCGGCCTAGGTGGAATGTGGAGCCAAGTGCCTCTACCTGACTGGTCTTTTTAGAGCGTGGGATAAATAGCAGGAGGGAATCAACCGTGGCTCTAACGTGCTTCAGCTGAACTCCCAATCCTACTGTCTGTTTAGAGGGGGCGACTAACTCACGCGGAGGGCCGCAGCAAAAGCCAGCACAAACGCGGCTTTAAACAGAAGGACCTCAAATGGGGAGGAGCAGGCGCTATCAAGCGCTTGTACCAGCCCTCCGAGACGCTCTTCAGTGATGGGTTCGCGAGCGCCAATCTGCCGAGGCTGGACCCTAACCCACCCTTTAATCACCTGCCAAATGAAAAAGGAGTTTGTGGGGTCTGGTAAATTCAATGCCCTGTAAAAAAATGACAAAGCAGCCAATTTTGATTGGATGGCTCCCTGACGAGCGCCTAAGGTGTGAAGACTCCCCAACCAGTCGCACAAAGATGCCTGATTCCCTCGGGCAGCTTCTATGCCCCTGGACAGACAGAACTGGTCCTATTCATTCCATAGTTTCAAATAAGTGTGCCACGTGGATGGGGCTAAGGAGGAGGGCAACAGAGCTATCCAGGAACGACCAGCTGCCAAAGGAAAGCAGGACAACATAAACCCACTGGTGATGCAGTTGGAACTAAACGTCTAAAAGTCTCCCACTCAAATCTTGACAACGCATCTGCCAATACGTTATTAACTCCGGGAACATGTCTTGCTTGGAACTGTATATTGAGTTCTAGACAACGCAACACCAAGTGTCGCAGCGAAGTCACTACCACCCTTGAAGTGGCGGACAGTTTATTAATCGCGTATACGACACTGGTGTTGTCCGTCCAGAAAACAATTGTCTTGTTTGAAAATTTCATACCCCAGAGTTCAATCGACAGGACTATGGGGAACAGTTCCAGGAGGGTTAAATTGCGGGTAAGGCCCAGAGCAGACCAAGTTCCCGGCCAGCGCTCCGCACTCCACTCCCCCTGGAAGTAAGCCCCATAGCCATGTGACCCTGCCGCATCCGTGAAGAGGTGCAAGAGTTGACTGGAGATTGGTTCTGAGCGCCAAACTCGCACCCCATTAAACCTATTTAGAAAAATCTCCCAAACTCTCAGATCTGCAAGAAGATCAACTGTGAGTGTGATTCTTTGAGTAGATTTTTATCTGCCACTAAGTTGTCTTTCTAACCTACGGTTAAAGATCCTACCCATGGGGATGACTCTACAAGTAAAGTTGAGGAGCCCTAGCAAGGATTGCAACTGTTTCAGCAACAGAAAACCTTTGGAAACAGCCGCTTGAACCGCTTCCAACATAGCCTTACTTTTATCAGTGGGTAATCTACAAACCATTGCCACTGTGTCTATTTCAATGCCCAGAAAGACCAAGCACGAAGTGGGACCTTGTGTTTTGTCCTCTGCCAGAGGTACCCCAAACTGGGACAAAATCCTGTGCATGCTGTTCATTAACCTTCAGCATTCTCCCGACTCTGCCCTCCCAACGAGAAGGAAATCATCAAGGTAATGTGCTATTGAATCGCTGCCGGCACAACTGGCCACTATCCAGTGCAAAAAAGTGCTAAAGGCCTCAAAAAGGGCGCATGACAGGGTGCAGCCCATAGGCACACAACGATCCACATAGTACAAACCCAGGGGACACTTCTTTACAAATTTTTTTTAATACCGCTTCAGGATGCTGGTATGCTGAAATTAAGTTTCTTTGAAAGCGCGCCCCCTTAACTTGATGAAAAATTGGAATTTTAAAACCAAATGAAAACCCCTCCCATAACATTCTGGCTGTGTCCTGGTCTGAATAGGCCAGCAACCAGGGTTTAAGCGCGTGAACCCTTACCGGGGTGTCCGCCCTTCTGTCCCATGAATGAATTGGAGGGCCTACTGCCGTTGCCAATATCTTTTCTTTTAGAACAGTTGCTTCCCGGGTGTGACCCTGAGCAGAACTTACAGGAGTGTCTGAAAGGAGTGTCTGAAAAATGCGCTGCCCTTATAACACTTCTATTCTTGGTATGCCCAACAGGAACCACCCCTTTTTCTAAATCTGGTATTCCGAAAGGGCTGCTGATTTGCCAAAGAATTAGTGGCAACCCCCTGGGGGTGCATACGCTGCCACAATTGATTACCAGTGCAATCAAAAGTTAGCGTAGGATTGCCTGCCATTTTTCTCTGAAATTCAGAGTCATATTCTCTCCACACACCTTCACTACGATTACGCTGTATCCAGTGTATGGTGTCGGTTTATTTTAATATAGCTAAATTCTGAGAAGGGTACTTCTCTAATTAGCATGAAGAGAAAACCCTAAAACACTGCAGCCATTCGTCAAGAGTCTGGGCGCTTAAATTTTTTAGGGCCTGTCCCGTCTGCGCTTTTCTCCTTTTGCCTATACGCTTCTACAGACAAATCAAAAATATTAATATATTTTCCCTGATGAATTCTTTTAACAATTTTTTTGCGCAAATGGGCGTGTAAAGAATAAATTTCTCCTGGGCTTGCATCGTTAGTATAGAGCCACCCTTCTCTCAGAGATTGTTCTGTTGGGGGGTAAGTTAACTTTTTTGATGCGCCTGCACCCTCTCTTAAATTTTTTTTAATCATGTGGAACATTTTCTTTTGCCCCTTCCCTTGCAAACCTAAGGACGTGTCACTATCAGAGTCAGTATCTTTGTGTGAGGAATCAGAAGAGTCTTGCTGATCATGGGTAAATACATTACACTCACCATGGGCAACCGGACGACCCTGACCCAATAGACCATCATCAGGTGGACGTCCAGGCTGGGGTACTGATACTGACTGCTCCCTGGATGTTCCTGGAATAGCTGTGTCCGCTGAACTCATGTTGACCGCCGTAGCCGGCTTGTCTGATGTCAAAGGAGCTGCACCTAGTACTCCCTGCAAAAGATTAATCAAATCACGAGCACTTTGGACATTGATTGAGGATGGAGTTACATTAGTAATTGGGGATGAAGGTGAATCTTGTCTGTGCTCAATAACCCCTGTGTTATTAGAGGTCTGCACAGAATCTGGATTAAGATTAACCCCCTCCTGCCTGCCTAACGAAACATTCATTCTTGCAGCATCACTCAATCTCCCTTTGTTATTAGAGGTCTGCACAGAATCTGGATTAAGATTAACCCCTTCTTGCCTGCCTAAAGAAACATTCATTCCTGCAGCAGCATTCAAACTCCCTGTGTTATTGGAATCTGGATTAACATTAACCCCCTCCTGCCTGCCTGATCATTCTAGCCGCATCACTCAATCCCACATTTGTTGCTGTATTTTGCTGGTCATTCACAAGCACACCACCTAAATGGCTAACCGGAAAGCCAGGGCCCCTGCAACTGTGTGTTAAACGTGCCTGAGATGCAGCAGAAGCGTTATAATGTGTGAATTCCAGGGGTCTTTTAATTCTATAACCTCTGCTCATAGGGCGTACAGGTCCGCCGTTTTTAATATAACCCAATCGTGTATTTTTTGCATTTTTTTTAATCCGCCCTGAATTTTGCCTCCCAGCTGCCCCCCTGCCTTTTCCTCTATTAACCTTCCTTCCGGCTATTTGCATATGCCTGTGACTGCTTGGGGCTTGATCCACCCTTTTCCCTCTCACCAGGTCCCTCCCCGCAATCAACTTCCCCTCATGGGGCTCACCTTGGAGCTCCTGAGGGACCGGTCTAACTGCGATGCTGCCGTGCTGTGAAATGGCCGCGCCGAAAGTGACCGCGCCCACTTCCGGTGATGCGGCAGAAGGTACTGCGACACCGGAAGTAGGCCCTGGAGCCTGTGGTGGAGTTACCGAAGGCTCCGGTTGAGGACAAGGCCCACAGATTGGGGCCACCCCCGATGATGGTACCACAGGGGTCAAAGTTAAATTATGTACCGGAGGGAGCGATTGATAGGTTGGTGGTGTGGCGGTCGAAATTTCGGGCGCAACATGGGGGATCCTGTTAAAGCAAGGCCCAGTTTGCTGCTGGCCAAGATTAAGAATGGGGTTAATTTGAGTGCTGGGGTTAATATGAGTGCCCTGCAACAACCCAAAGCAAGGCCCAGTTTGCTGCATGGGGTTAATTTGAGTGCTGGGGTTAATATGAGTGCCCTGCAACAACCCAGTGCTAAACATTTCTACTGCAATGGAAGTTAGATATAGCAGATACCTCAGACGGGGGCACAGCATTAAACAAAGTGGCAATCTGGTTAGGATTCAAAACCTGTTGAGGCTGCTATAAATCCATAAAAGGAGCCTGCACTTCCCCTCTTACTAATTGAGATTCCTGTACAAAATCCTCAGTGTCATCCCCATCTACAGTAACATTCCCCTGTGTAGGAACTGCATGGACTTGGGCTGAAACCACACTTTGATATTGGGTAGGAGGTATGAAATCTAAATCAGTAACATTTTTTTCTTGTATACTCATCTGCTTTTTTGCCTTATCAGTGTCTGCAATGTCCTGATAACGCCTGGGTGGGAGGACTGAACGCCTGGAACGATTCATTTCCGAAGAAAAAGAAGATTGAACTGCACAGCACAAGAAAGAACAATGTATGGGAGATGTACTAATTTACTATTTTGTGAAATAGATATATTTATAAATAATATAGGAGTGACATTGTTATTCAGTTAAGTTCTGGATGAAGACATCTATTGTTTAGTAACCTTTTGAAGTGCCTATTTCCTAGGCAGACTAACTTGGTGTTGTTTCTATTCCATTGGGACACACAAATAACAGTTGCTGAATCTCCCTATAAAACATCAATCTATTGAGATATCCATGTTAATGTTGGCTTTACACTACTTTCTTTCCTAAGATATCGTGAGTCCACGGCATCATCAATTACTGTTAGGAATATCACTCCTGGCCAGCAGGAGGAGGCAAAGAGCACCACAATCAAAACTAAGTATCACTTCCCTTCCCACAATCCCCAGTCATTCTCTTTGCCTTCGGTGCAAGGAGGAGGTTAAGTTTTGGTTTCTAAGGAAATTTGAATTTATTTCTCTTCAATCAAGATTTTATTATTTTGAAAGCCAAAGTAAGTTTGCTCTTATCTTTCCTTTCAAATTTGGGTCTAGCCGTACTCCACGTTAGTCTCTTCAGTAGGGCAGTGGTGGCTTTCAAGCGATTAGGGACTTGTGGGGTGGACCTCACTACGTTTTGCTAACGTGTTGCTGCACTAGTATAGAAAGCCAGAGTAGGCTTACTCTGTTCTTTCTTTCTTAAACAGGTCTCTGTGGGGAGTGGCGTCCTCTCATACCGATTAGTCTGTCCTTCTGCTGGACAGCTGGATGTACAGGTAAGTGCCTTTTTGTCTTCTGGGAGGAGGCGGACACTGAAGGGTTAAGGACCCTCTGTTCTTAATGTGGGACCCGGCATCCTTAGTAAGGATGTTTAATGGCAGGGGAAGGCACTATAGATATGTGACATGGATACTTAAGGTTGAACTCCTTCATGGCAAGGAAGGGGTTAACTTTTTATGTGGGCTCTGTAAAAAATTATTATTATTTTTTTTTTTATCCCTTCGTTTTACGTTTTAGAGATGTTTTTATTGAAATCATTCACTATTTCATTTGTGAGGTTTTGGCTGCATGTACGTTAGTGCATCTCGGCAGCTTCTTAGTGTTCCAGCGCAGAGTCTGTTAGGAGGGCGTGCTCTTTCTATTTTAGAGGCGCCGCTTCTATGGGATGTTTATTTTTTATTTGGACAAGCTTTGCAGTGTGAGTACTGCTTGGAGAGTTTGAACGTAGTCTCTGAGGAAAGGAGGTTTTAGCTATATCGGAGCGGAGCTTGCAGGGACTTTTATTATTTAACTCTATCGGCGGAATGAGGCGTGTTGTATATGGGCGCTTCATTTCCTTGCCGAGTGTTTGTCCTGCCTCCTTCTCCAAAGCAGAGCGGCGCCATTTTGAGCGTTCTATATCGTTATGTACATAACTCTGTTTCAAGTGTGGAGGGAGGCACCTCAGTCGCTGACTAAGGTGTAGAGGTGTCCTAAAAAAGATCAATTAAATTCCATATAGAGGGTGTGTGAGTGATAGTTCCAGTTCCTGTAAGGGAACAGGGTCTAGAATTCTTTTCATTCCTGTTTGTGGTTCCCGAAAAATTGAATTTTTCCTCCTATGAAACAGTATCTCAACAAGTTTTCTCAGGGTACAGTCCTTCAAATAGGAACCAATGGTTTTCAGTTTTCCTTGGTCTAAGATGGTCGGTTCATGGTGACCATAGATCTAGAGGACGTGTATTTTTAAGTTCCTAAATTTTGCCTTTCTGTCAAATACTCTGTTTGTAGCTCTTCCCTTTGGCCTTGCCACGGCTCCCAGAGGGGGCTATTTTGGCAGTGATCAGGTTTCGGGTATTCCTGTGGTACCTTTCCTGGACGACACTATGGTTCAGGCGTCATCCTTTCAACGAGCATGATCTCATACAGAGATTGTGTCTGTTCTTCATCCCCACGGATGGGAAGTGAAGCTGCAAATGGATTCCCTTGTTACAGCTACAGGGATAGTTTTCTTAGGGACCGTATTGGTTTCCTATCTCTGTCAATATTTTTGGCAGAGGTCAGAAAAATCGAGGATTCTTTCCTCTTGTCTCTCTACATTCTACTGTTTGGTCTTCAGTGGCTCAATGTATGGAGTACAAGAAAAAGATATATAGGCGCTAACGTAAGTCACACAGATATTCCCCAAATATATGTGATATGATATATGAAGTAAATAAAAATAAATGCCAATTCTATACAAGTCAGTAGCAAATCGGACAACTTATAATATTAGTAAAACTTGATAAAAATTTACCACATATATAAATCAATATGAGTGCACACAGGAATGAGTTCTGTAATTTGTACAATGTTCATTAATTGTGTATATGCGACCTGTAATAGAAATGGTGAGTCTGTCCAAGTAATCTTGTTATGTTAAACACAGCTCACTTATGTTCATCTCCCCTCCTTCAAATAAATCTCAAAGAGGTGGTGGACGCTGCAGGCGATTTTCTTATTAAAGCAAACTTGTGCCGGGTGCTGCTTTTCTATCTGTTGCCTCTTATGCTTCAGATAAAGAGTAGTACAATCTAAAAAGAAGAAAAAAAGCGCATCCTCCGATTCAAGTGAATTTTTTTTATTAACAAATATAAACGCTTAACACTATGCACTTATTGGTCTGATGGTTGCTTCATTGGACATCATCCCTTGCTTGATTCCATCTGAGAGTTTGCTGTTATGTGTGCTCAGATAGTGGAACGGGGATCATTTGGTTCTGTCTCGGAGGATAGATCTAGATCTGTCGACAGAAGACTCTTCACGTGGTTGTTTTCGCAGGCGCATCTGTCTCGGGACACATGCTTCAGGAGACCTTCCTGAGTAATGATGACCACAGACTCCAGCCTGTTAGGTTAGTGACTATGGACTTAGTAGGAGTCTGCTATTCCATAACCATCTTGGAGTTGGTTTACATCAACCTCCTGGGAGGAACCTGGAGTTCCTTTGCCATGATTGGCGTGCATTGTTCGGTGGGTGGATGCTCACATTTGTTGTCTGTCCACTATTCGCATTCCAGGAGTAGATGCCGAGAGCAGACTTCTTGAGAGTCGGTTCATTACGGGGAGTGGATGCTTTTCCCGGAGGTGTTCTCCAGGTTAACCCTCAAATGAAGGGTGTTGGAGTTGGAGATGGCAGTGCACCAGATTTTCTCGTTATGTTTAAAGATCTACAGATCAGCAGGCTGCTTTGTTAAAATCCATGACTGTTCTTGGGTTTTCAGTCTGACATCCCTGTTCCTCAGTTTGCTCTCCTTACACAAGTTTTGCTCGTATCCATAGGTGTCGGCTTCGGTATTTTTAATAGTTCCTGCATAGTCTTGCAGGATCTGGATACTGACCTAGCGGGGATGTATCTCTTTGACCTTGGTGGTTGTTCCTGAGGAGGGACCTTCTGATTTAGGGCCCTTTCTTTTGTTTCTCTGAAGCTTTCTGCGTGGAGATTGAATGCTTAGTTCTGTCTAAGCATGGAGTCGGTCTTGAGACCATGATTCAAGCTTGTAAGCTTGTTACTATAAAGATTTGCCATAAGTTATGGCGTATATCTCTTTATTGGTATGAATCCTAGGGCTTCTCTTGGAGTAGGGTCAGGATTCCTAGGATTTGTCTTTCACAAGGAAGGTCTGGAGAAGGGTTTATTAGGCAGTACCCTAAAGGGTCAGATATCTGCATTTTCTTTTTGCTACATTAGCGTCTGGTGGATGTGCCAGATGTGCAATCTCTCTTTGTCAGGCCTTGATCAGAATCAGACCTGTGTTTTTAAGTCCGTTGCTCTTCCTTGGAGCTTTAACTTTGTTCTTAAAGTTTGACAGCAGGCTCCGTTTGAGCCGTTGTATTCCATAAATATTAATTTGTTATCTTGGAAGGTTTTGTTTCTTATTGTTATTTTTTAATTTTTTTTGGAGAGTTTCGGAATTCCAAGCCTTGCAGTATGATTCGCCTTATCATCTTTTTCTTTTCGATAAGGCGGTTCTTCGTTCTAAGTTAGGTTTCCTTCCTATATTGGTTGCAGACATATATTTTAATCAGGAAATTGTGATTCCTTTTCTATGTCCTCATCCTTCTCATAAAGAACGTTGTTGCTCAACTTGGATGTTGTGTGTGGTTAAAGTTTTAATTACAGGCGACTAAGGAATTTTGCCAGTCTTCTGCCCTGTTTGTTTGTTTCTCTGGGAAACGTAAGGTCAGAAAGCTACTGCTACTTCTTTCTCTCTCTGGTTGAGAAGTTTAATTTGGTGGGCTTAGGAGACTGCTGGACAGCAGCCTCCTGAGAAGATTACAGCTCATTCTACTTGGGCTGTCTCTTCTTCTGTGGAACAGATTTGCAAGGCTGCAACTTGGTTCTCTTTGCATACTCTTTTTCAAAATGTTTCAAATTTGATACTTTTGCCTCGGACGAGGCGTCTTTTGGGAGTAAGGTTATTCAAGCAGTGGTGCCTTCTGTTTAGGTCTGCCTGTCTTTTCCCTCCCTAATCATCTGTGTAATGTAGCTTGGGTATTGGTTCCCAACAGTAATTAATGATACCATGAACTCACCATATCTTAGGAAAGAAAACAAAATTTATGCTTCCCTGATAAATTTATTTTCTTTCTTAAGAATATCACTCCTGGCTAGCAGGAGGAGGCAGAGAGCACCACAGCAAAGCTGTTAAAGGGACATGAAACACACATTTTTTTACTCAAATCTGTCCTTCATTCCCCACATCCAATTGCTCTCTTTATCCTGCCGCAACCACCTACGCAATATCTCCAAAATTCGTCCGTTTCTAAGTGCTGAAACTACTAGACAGCTAATCCACTCTCTGGTAATTTCCCGACTTGACTACTGTAACAACTTACTAACTGGCCTCCCTCTCTCCCGCCTCTCTCCCCTCCAATCCATCCTAAATGCATCTGCCAGGCTAATCCACCTCTCTCGATGCTCTGTTTCTGCTGCACCTCTCTGTGAGTCCCTTCACTGGCTCCCCATTAACAACAGAGTTAAATTCAAAATTCTCACCCTGACCTACAAAGCCCTCACCAATGCTGCCCCACCCTACCTGTCCTCACTCATCAACACATATACTCCTGCCTGCCCCCTAAGATCCAACAATGACCTGCTTCTTGCGTCCTCTACCATCACCTCCCCTCATGCTAGACTACAGGACTTCTCTCGTGCGGCACCAAACCTCACTTCCTCGAGCTGTCAGACTTGCCCCTAACTTCTTCTCCTTTAAACATTCCCTAAAGACCTTTTTGTTCAGGGAAGCTTATCACCCAACTTATTAACAAACTAACTTCACTTAACTAACAGTTACCCTCTATCTCCTGACTAATATCATTCTCACCTTTGCAGTCCCCACCTCATGTTTCCACTCCTCCTACCCCTCTAGATTGTAAGTTCCCATGGGAATAGGGCCCTTAAAGGGTCACTAAACCCAAAATCTTTCTTTCATGATTCAGATAGAACATACAAATTTAAACAACATTACAATTTAATTCTATTATTTATTTTGCTTCATTTTTGAGATATCCTTATTTGAAGAAAAAGCAATGCACATGGGTGAGCCAATCACATGAGACTTCTATGTGCAGTAACCAATCAGCAGCTACTGAGCATATCTAGATATGCTTTTCAGCAAAGAATATCAAGAGAATAGAACAAATTAGATAATAGAAGTAAATTAGAAAGATGTTTAAAATCGCATTCTCTTTCTAAATCATGAAAGAAAAAATGTGGGTATCATGGCCCTTTAATTCCTCCTGTATTTGTCTGTAAAATTTTTGTCTTATTATTATTATCGTATTGTTTCTCCATTGTACTGTTATCCTTGTACCCATGGGCAGCACTGCGGAATCTGTTGGCGCTTTATAAATAAATAATAATAATAATAATAATTTTTTCTTTCATGATTTAGAAAGAGCATGCAATTTTAAACAGCTTTCTAATTTACTTCTATTATCTAATTTGCTTCAGTCTCTTGATATCCTTTGCTAAAAAGCATATCTAGATAGGCTCAGTAGCTGCTGATTGGTGTCTGCACTTAGATGCCTCATGTGATTGGCTCACTCATGTGCACTGCAATGTATTCAACAAAAGATATCTAAAGAATGAAGTAAATTAGATAATAGAAGTACATTGGAATGTTGTTTAAAATTGTCTTCTCTACCTGAATCATGACAGAATATGTTTGGGTTTAGTGTCTCTTTAACTATCACTTTAGGTGTCTGTATAAGATTCTTCTATCAAGATAGTTTGTTTAATTTTGAAGCCAGAGCAGGCTTGCTCTGATCTTCCCTGTCATACTGAGATTAGCTGTACTCCACGTTGATCTCTTCAGTAGGGCTGTGGTAGCTTTTAAGCAGTCAGGAACTTGTGGGGTGGGCCTCACTGCGTTTTCCAGACAAGATGCTGTCCTCAAACAGAATGCCAGAGTAGGCTTACTCTGTTCCTTCTTCTATCCTTAGGTCTCTGTGAGGAGTGGCTTCCTCTCATACCAGGTGAGATGTCCTCCTGTCGGACAGTCAGAGGTGCAGGTAAGTGTCATTTTAGTTTTTGAAGGAGACAGTTAATTCAGAAACCCTGGCACTTTATTAACTTCTGCATCATTATGGGGGCTAAGTTGTCCTAAGTTCAGGATACATTTGACAGGATGCAGGACACTCCAATGGTGGGTCAGAGAGAGTAGAAAATGTAATATTGTGTTACATTTTTATTTTATTGGTGGCTCAGTGTTTTAGACTGCTGGTATTGGCAGTCGTTTTACTTTAACGTTTTAAGTAGAAAGCCAATGCAATTGCGGTCCGTTAAACGGCATTGGCCGTGATGTCAAGAGGCGAGGAGCTTCTTCTTCCGGCTGCAGGGCACGCTGGGACTTTTGCGCCTTTTCCCTGCTGTCGGCTTATGGCGGTTTACACACGCAGCAGCTAAGCGTGTTTCTCCAGAGCTCTGTGCTAGTCAAGGATCAGGTAGGCACCTCAGCTTAACACTGAGGTGTAAAGGGGCCAGACCGTTTATTCCATTGTCCTTTGTAATAAAAGTTTCTGTGGGGGTTTGTTTTTTAAAGATCAAAAGAATTGCTTGTAAGAAAGAGAGGCATTCTTGTTTAACTGTGTTTTTTGTAACCAATGTCCTGTTTGTTATCTAACGTTACCAGTTAAAGGGACAGTACATAATTTTTTTGGGGGGGGTAAATCTTATTGTTGCAAGATAGACTTAGAGACTATGCCTGATATAGAGTGCAAAATGTGTTTGAATGTCCATGTTGAACCTCCTTTGCCTTTTTGTAGTTCTTGCATCGAAAGAACTCTGATGTATAAAGACAGACTATTTATTTCTGAGCCACCATTCTCTCAGGTGGATACTGTTCAGGCAATGCCACAGTCTCCTCCTCTAGTGCCCCAAGTTACATTACCGCCTCAGGCAGTGCCCTGCGGTTCCTCACAAACTCTTGATGGAATGTTTTTGAAGGCAGAAATTGATGCTAAGGTGTCCTCAGCGGTATCTGAGGGGCTAGCTGCCATTCCCTTACTGCAGGAGAAACGTAAGAGGAAGTTTAGAGAGTAAAGTATCAGATCCTGTACAGGCTAACCAAGTTGCTCTTTCCCATAAGTTGGAAGAGGAGGATACTTCAGTAGCCTCTGAGGGTGAAATCTCAGATCCAGATAGTGTAATTCCTTCTTCTGATGCTGAAGTGATTTCCTTCAGATTCAAGCTTGAACACCTCCGTGTTTTGTTAAAGGAGGTTTTAGCTACTTTGGACGACTCTGATACGCCTATCGTTGTCAACCCTAAAAAGTCTAGTAAATGACATAGATACTTTGATGTTCCCTCACCTGGGGAGGTGTTTCCAGTACCAGACTGTGCCACGGAGATTATTATCCGGGAATGGGAGAGATCAGGAATTCCTTTTTCACCCTCTCCTGTCTTTAGAAAGATGTTCCCAGTGGCCGACTAAAGAAAGGAGGCATGGCAGATGATTCCTAAGTTGGAAGGGGCGATTTCCACTTTGGCCAAGAGAACCACTATTCCGATTGAGGATAGTTGCTCTTTCAGGGATCCTATGGATAAAAAGCTGGAGGCCTTTTTTAAAGAAAATGTATACTCATCAAGGGTTACAATGGCAACTGGTGGTGTGCATTGCTACAGTAACTAGTGCTGCGGCCTATTGGTTTGACGCCTTGTCTGAATCCCTTTAAAGCTGAAACTCCTTTGGAGGATATTCAGGATAGGATAAAGGCTCTGAAGTTAGCGAATTCCTTTATCACTGACGCTTCTTTGCAGGTCATTAAGTTGGGGGCCAATATATCTGGCTTTGCAATCTTAGCGCGTAGAGCACTTTGGCTTAAATCTTGGTCTTCTGATGTGTCATCTAAATCTAAGCTTTTGGTGATCCCTTACAAGGGAAAGACCTTGTTTCCGATATTTCAGGAGGTAAGGGATCCTTTCTGCCTTAAGACAAGAAGAATACAAATTTTTGTTTCTTTCATAACTTCAGAGGTAAGCCTTCCCCTGCCTCCCAAACAGAGGTAAGCCTTCCCCTGCCTCCCAAACAGGAACAATCCAAGCCCTTTTGAAAGCCTGGTCAGTCTTGGAACAAGGGGAAGCAATCTAAGAAACCTGCAGCTGAATCCAAGTCAGCATGAAGGGGTTGCCCCTGATCCGGGATCGGATCAAGTGGGGGGCAGACTCTCTCTGTTCGCGCAAGCTTGGGAATGGGATGTCCCAGACCCATAGGCAGTGGACATAGTTTCCCAGGGGTACAAGTTAGAGTTCAAAACTTTTCCTCCAAGGGGCAGGTTCCATCTCTCAAGATTATCTGTAGACCAGATAAAAAGAGAGGCATTCTTGAAATGTGTACAGGGCCTTTCCCTCTTAGGAGTGATTGTTTCTGTTCCAAGTCAGGAACAGGGTCTCGGATTTTACTCAAACCTGTTTGTAGTTCCCAAAAAAGAGGGAACTTTCAGGCCTATTCTAGATCTAAAGTTATTAAACAGATTCCTCAGAGTGCCGTCCTTCAAGATAGAGACTATCCGCTCCATTCTGCCTCTGATTCAAGAGGGTCAATTCATGATGACCATAGACCTGAAGGATGCGTAACTGCATGTGCCCATTCACAGGGACCATCACAAATATCTGAGATTTACCTATCAAGACAAGCACTTTCAATTTGTAGCGCTTTCATTTGGCCTCACCACAGCTCCCAGAATTTTCTCAAAGGTTCTGGGAGCTCTATTGGCAGTGATTCGGTCCTTATCTGGACGACATTCTGATTCAGACGCCATCCTTGCAACTAGCAGAATCCCATACAAGGATCATGTTGGCGTTTCTTCGATCTCATGGTTGGAAGGTCAATTTGGAGAAAAGTTCTCTTGTTCCGGCTACAAGAATGATATTCTTAGGAACCATTATAGATTCTCTATCAATGAAAATATTTCTGACGGAGGTCAGAAGAGCCAAGATTCTGTCCGCTTGCCTGTCCCTACGGTCGGTGGCACGACCATCTGTGGCCCAATGCATGGAGGTAATCTGGTTGATGGTAGCTTCTATAGACATAGTTCAGTTTGCTCGATTCCACTTGAGACCTCTGAAGCTATGCATGCTCGCTCAGTGGAACGGGAATTATACAGATTTATCTCAGAGAATAGTTCTGGATCAGTCAACAAAAGACTCCCTACCATGGTGGCTGTCGCAAGAACATCTGTCCCAAAAGACGTGTTTTCAGAGACCCTCTTGGGTTTAATCCTGACCACGGATGCCAGCCTGTTGGGTTGAGGAGCAGTCTGGGACTCGTTAACGGTGACGGGACTTTGCTCTCAGGAGGAATCTGCTCTCCCCATAAACATTCTGGAGTTGAGAGTGATCTTTAATGCCTTGATGTGTTGGCCTCAGCTGGCCCTAGCCCAGTCTATCAGGTTCCAGACGGACAACATAACCTCAGTAGCTTACATCAACCACCAAGGAGGAACTCAGAGTTCCTTAGCCATGAAGGAGGTAGCACAGATCATCCAGTGGGCAGAGGCTCACAATTGCTGTTTATCTGCCATCCACATTCCAGGAGTGGCCAATTGGGAGGCAGATTTCCTGAGCAGACTTTCCATCCTGGGGAGTGGGAACTCCATCCAGAAGTGTTCTCCTGGTTAAAAACCTAATGGGGGTTACCAGATTTGGATCTGTTGGCGTCTCATCTGAACACCAAGCTCCCAAAGTACGGTTCGAGATCGAGAGATCCTCTTGGAACTTCAGGTTGGCATATCTCTTCCCTCTGTTTGCTCTCCTTCTGCGAGTCATTGCTCGGATAAAGCACAAGAGAGCATCAGTGATTCTAATAGCTCCTGCGTGGCCTTGCAGGTTCTGGTATGCAGATCTAGTAGAGATGTCGTCTCTACATCCGTGGAGACTACCACTGAGGAAGGACCTTCTGCTTCAGGGGCCTTTCCTTAATCCAAATCTTGTTTCTCTGAAGCTGACTGTTTGGAGATTGAACACTTGATTTTAGCTAAGAGGGGATTTTCCAAAGCGGTCTCGTAAGCCTGTCACTAGAAAGGTTTACCATAAGACATGGCGTAAATATCTTTTTTGGTGTGAGTCTAAAGGATATTCTTGGAGTAGGGTCAGGATCCCAAGGATCTTATCTTTTCTCCAGGAAGACCTAGAGAAGGGGTTATCTGTCATATCTGTTATTCTCCTGCTCGAAGGGTTTCTGAACTCTCAGTTTGTAGTGTGATTCTCCTCATCTCATATTTCATGCAGATAAGGCAGTTCTCCGTACCAAGTTTGGTTTTCTTCCTAAAGTTGTTTCGGACAGGAATATTAATCAGGAAATTGTTGTTCCTTTTCTCTGTCCTAATCCTTCTTCTCATAAAGAACGTTTGTTGCACAACTTAGATGTTGTGCGGGCTCTTAAGTTCTATCTTTAGGCTACAAAGGACTTTCGTCAGTCTTCTGCATTGTTTGTTTGCTTTTCTGGAAAACGTAAGGGTCAGAAGGCTACTGCCACTTCTCTTTCTCTCTGGTTAAGAAGTGTTATTCGTTTGGCATATGAGACTGCTGGACAGCAGCCTCCTGAGAGAATTACAGCTCATTCTACTAGGGTGGTGTCTTCTTCCTGGGCCTTCAAGAATGATGCCTCTGTAGAACAGATCTGTAAGGCTGCGACTTGTGGTGCATTTTGTTTAGGTTACCTGTCTTGCCCTCCCTTATCATCTGTGTCCTCTAGCTTGAGTATTGATTCCAAACACTAATTGATGATCCGTGGACTCACTGTGTCTTAAGAAAGAAAACAAAATGTATGCTTACCTGATACATTTATTTATTTCTTGACACGGTCCACGGCCCTCCCTTTCAGACAGTTTTTTTTATACAAAGCTCAGGCACCTCTACACCTTGTGTTATTTCCTTTCTCTCCTTTTACTTCGGTCGAATGACTGAAGGTTGGGGGAAGGGAAGTGATACTTAACAGCTCTGCTGTGGTGCTCTTTGCCTCCTCCTGCTGGCCAGGAGTGATATTCCCCAACAGTAATTGATGATCCGTGGACTCACCGTGTCAAGAAATAAATACATTTATCAGGCAAGCATAAATTTTGTTTCTTTCTGGATATGGTGAGTCCACGGCCCTGCCCTTTTATATAAGACAGTTCTTTTTAACTAAAACCTCAGGCACCTCTACACCTTGTGTTGCTGCTTTTTCTCCATTTACCTTCGTTCGAATGACTGGGGGTTGTGGGAAGGGAAGTGATACTTAACAGTTTTGACTGTGGTGCTCTTTGCCTCCTCCTGCTGGCCAGGAGTGATATTCCCAACAGTAATTGATGATGCCGTAGACTTACCATATCATAAATTTATCAGGTAAGCATAAATTTTGTTTCTTTCCCTGTGCAGAGCCTGGCATCTCAATATGAAAAGCTGGCACCACTACCATCCAGTCTGCGTCGGGCTTTGACCTGCAAGTTTCTAGAGTTCACAGAGTATCAGCTTGCAAAATACAACACTAGAAGACAACGTGGGAAATATGATTCTGCAAACCAAAAAAACAAGAAACGCAGAGTGAGTCAACTGTAATTTCAATATACATTTTTGCTTTGTCCTTCATAAGATTTGCAATTTTTTTCCTAGTAAAGTTGCCCTTGTTTGTTTATTTTTTTAGTTCTTTTGTCCATTTCTTTGCACTTGTATCTATTGTATAGGCTCCCCGTGTTTTGAAAGTGGGTAAGAATTTGAGAGTTGTTGAAAAATCACTGAAGTGTCTTCAAGTGAAAGTAAGTACTCGGTAATAAATATATATCTCAAATTGCAGTTACTGGTGATTTAAATGATGTTATCTTTACATTATGTAAATCTTCCTTCTAAAGTCTCTCTTCTTTGCAGTTTGATTCTCCAGGTACTTCGTCCTCTCACAAGAAGCCAAAAGATAAATTCTCTCTGAAAAGTTTAATCCAGAGGTTGCATATCTCCAAACCTGCCAAACATGTCATGTGCCTTTTAGGATGCAGGTGATTCTTCATCTAAATATATTATAAATAATGTTGGATGCGCCTAATTTGTATATATAAATTGTGCAGCAAACACAAATCACCTTAAAGTGAATATATAGCAAAAGTGACCAGTACAAAAATTTACAGCAAGGTGCATAAAGTAAATACAAAAAATACAAAGACAAGTGTCCGTGTTTAAAACAATTAATCACACAATGCAAATACTTGTGCTGAAAATGTCAGTTGACCAGAACTTGATGGTGAGACAAGTGAAACGTATCTGAAGAAAATTAGAAAAGAAGAAGGCGCCACAATAGTGCAAAATCAGTGGTACATGGTCTAAAAATATCATACTCACAGAGTATAGAGCACCTGAGAAGTGCCACAAAGGCTTGCTGGACCTTTTGTAGCTGTCTAGATAGCTATCCCCTCGGCACATGACTCTGTCAGCTGGTGGTAGTCCCAGACTTGTAATGGCACTTGTCCTTACAAACACAGTCCTACGGTGTAGCACAAAATAGGGACGGTAGGCTCTTCTATGTTGAGCCCAATGTGTAAGAAATCACAATAATAAAGTGTTGTATTGGAGATAGTAAAACCGGTATAAAGTTGTGAATCAAAGTCTAAGTTAAAATACAGACTTTATTAAAAATGCAAAAGTATCACACAACGCATTTCTCAGTCGTAATGACCGTTTCATCAGGTGTATTCTTCATCTAAGTATCCTTGTCTACTTGTACACAGAGTCAAGAACACATCGATCTTGGGAGCAGTAAATGAGTGTAGAACAGCTTAAAAATTAGGAGAGATAAATTAAAAGGACTCAACAAATGTTATATCATTGGGTGAAATGATAATGTTTAGGAATGTTAACCATCTTGTTTGCCAAACATATACATTCAAAGTTTTTGAAGCTAACATAAAGTACATGTATGTACACAGGTAATCCATGGGATAGAAGTTCACTGGATGATAATGAATTCTCCCACAGCATTATTGGTGAATAGTGTCACACCCCATAAGCATAAAGACAGAAATCTACTTATTATTTTTTTAGCAAATTAACATCTCTTTTTCTAAAAGTAAATGACTTCAATGTCCCTTTAAAGTATTTAACTTTTTTAGGGATTTATCCAGAACATAACTACATATCACCCCTACATTGTATCCACCATCTTTGGTGTCATCCATCTTTTACCTTGTGCCCTTATCCCTCAGTGCCATGTTTAAGTGTTATTATTTGTGTAACATGGTTTCTAATCTCTCTTAGGTATCCAAAAGACCTGCACTCTTTTTCCCGTAGTGGTCTTGAGGGTCCCTGGCAGTCTGATCTTTCAGGTCGTAGGATGAAGCTTAAACAGCCAGAGACATGGGAGAGAGAGCTGAGCCAGAAAGGGAACACTGGACCTACCTGGGAGGGGCTGCTTGGTGAGTGGCAATCCTTGTGCAAGAGAGGGTAATACATATTGATATTAAAAGTAAAATCTATGTTAAAGGGTTATTAAACTTGAACATTTTGATTGCTTGGACCACATAACAAACTCATTTACATCTGATTAGCCTTGCAAATTAGACTAGATAAACATGCAAAATAGGATTCTCAAGGGGTTAAACTATTAACTGCTCTGAAAAAGATCTGCAAACTATGCTAGCAACTTTAAATTCCTTTTGAAATACATTTTTATGCCAATGCAGTGCTTAAAGGGATATAAAAGTCATAACTAAACTTCCATGATTCAGATAGAGCATGTCATTTTAAGACACTTTTCAAAACACTTTTCACTTCTATTTTCAAATGTGCTTTGTTCTCTTGTGATCACTTGTTGAAAAAGAATGCACACATCCTACATTAGTGGGAGCTAGCTTCTGCTTGGTGCCTGCACACATTTGTCTCTTGTGATTGGCTAACTAGATGTGTTGCCAGTAGTGGCCAGTAGTGCGATGCTGTTGCTTTAGCAAAGGATAACAAGATAATGAAGCAAATATGATCATAGAAGTAAACTGGAAAGTTGTTTAAAATTGTATGTTCTATCCAAATCATGAAAGAAAATGTTGGGGTTTCCTGTCCCTTTAATGGGACAGTCTAGTCAAAATTAAACTTTCATGATTCCAATAGGGCATGTCATTTTAAACAGCTTTCCAATTTACTTTTATAAACAAATTTGCTTTGCTCTTTTGATACTCTTTGTTGAAAGCTAAAACTAAAACTAGGTAGGCGCATATGCTAATTTTCAAGCCATTGAACTGCTTTTTATCTCGGTGTTTTTCGACAGTTAGACACTGCTACTGTATGTGTGTCATATAGATAACATTGTGCTCACTCCTGTGGAGTCAGCACTGTTTGGCTAAAATACAAGTCTGTCAAAAGAACTGAGATAAGGGGGCAGTCTGCAAAGTCTTAGAAACAAGGTAATCAAGGGGTTATCTCTCTTTTTAAAACAATATTAGTAGAATGTCCTTTAACTGCTGCTTTATACTATACATATACATAAGTATGACTTTACTCCCCATTTAAATGAACAGTGTGTTGTAAAATTTGGTCCTCTGAACCCAGTAAGGAAAGAGTATTTTCCCTGTTTCCATTCTTAAATGACCCAGGCCATTTAAGCATTTTTGCTCAGTATTAGTTTTGCCATAATTATCCGCTCTCTTGTTAAGCACACCCATACATGTTATCTAACATTTTTTAACAGACAAATAGGCATTTATAGTGATATCCTATATGGGTATATAAATTAACAATAAATATATCTAAGACTTAAAAATTAGGGGAACCTTGCTGCAAAACTAGTGTATCTAAAGAAAAATACCTCCAAATAGATTTATTATGTTATCCAGAGTTTACAAATACCCCAGATCTCTAGGTCTCCAAGTAATTTTTAGGAAATGTAGACCAAATACTACAAAGATGGAATTATTGGTTGACCACTAAAATTTGCTGTAAGCTAAATAGAGGTCACCGAATTAAAAACTGCTTCACAAAAGTATATATTAGTAGAATTTAGACACTCCAGGGTATTTACCTAGAGGTTCTGGCTATCACAGTGATTGTATGTTAAGTAACTGTCATTTGTGACAGTTACTATATTGTTGCCGGAAAGCCTCATATGCAGGCATCCAGCAACAGCATGAGATACATGCTGATTGCAACTCATCTCATGTAATGGAGGCACCCTACTGACAGACATGGGATCACAGGTTCAAGCTGTCCTTGTGATTACTAGCCTGCGGTGGCCTCCATTACGCTATTTCTGCAATGCCTCACTCCTGAGGCTTGCAGAAATATCATGTTCTCGCTGACAGCTGTGAGACCAGCACACTAACAGACCAGGACACATCCGCCATACAACACCAACAGGTACCGTACCCTGTATGGTGCTTGTTATTAAGGGGTTAAAGGTGGTCTATTTTACCTTCTAAAGTGTATTAAATTGTTTACGAATAGCTAATTTATCTTTATTTTCTCATTAGAAATTTGCTTGTTGAAACTATTATGAAAACTTCAATACTGCAGTAATGAATACAGGACAACTATGTAAATAAGAGTCAGGATGATAAATTACACTTGTAGTATGGGGTGGGAGAGAGGTACTAAAATGTTAATTTTGAGTTGCTCTCTCTAAGTACCTGATGATCAAAGATTCTCCTGCTCGGAGAGAAATTGTTGTGCAAACTTCACAGGGGCTGAACTCACTAAATGCTTAAAGAAAATGGGCTTAATTCTCCAGCACTGTGAGATCTCTCATTCTGTATCTGAATAAGAGACTAGCGCAGTGAAATATAGCACTGCATGATGTGAGTGTTTTGTTATGCTTTGTGCTTTGTATTTTATATTACTTTACACTTCAGCTTGGTTCTTTTCAGTATTCATTTTGATTATGTTTTGAAAGTTCTTGTGTTATTTTAACACAACGTACATTACACTTTGTATTTTCTCTATTGTAAAATAAAACACGCTTCAGAAAGTGAGAGGGACAGGGGAGTTCGCTGGACTGTACAGGGTAAAATGTTCTAAGCATTTTAAACAAGCTGGTCTCACTGATTTTTCCTACTAACTGTATGCAGGTGAAGTTTGCTCAAACTTCACATTACAAATATTTAACTGACAGAAAGGTAATATATACTAAACTACTGGCAAAACAAGTTCAATTGTAGTAAAAGCATGTCAGTTTAATTTGTAATTGATGCAAACTAAGCCTTTATATCAGCCCCAGGTGCTTGCCAGTTACATTCTCTCTTCCGTATGAAATTCTGTATTCCAGAGAACTTCATTACTTTCTTTGAAAGGCATCTCTTTTCTCTCTAGTACTTCCAGGTTCCACCCTTTTTCTTAGAATTCAGTGTGTTCATCCCCTGTGAAGGCTGGACTATAATGTTTCTCCAAACTAGAGAATCTTTGCTTATCGGGCCCATAGAAAGTAATGAAGCTCTGGGAAACTGAAGATGTCACTTTTTTTAGTTTTATTTTAAATAGAAGAAATACAAACACATAAATATATAAAGTATGATACTAATTTGTTAAAGTTATACAGAAACTGTGAAGGTGTAATCATAATTTGTAAAATCACAATCCTAAATACACTGCTGTATGCAAATAAAATAAAATACAAAATAGAGTTAAGTGCAAAGTTAAAATGTAATAAAACTTAATCTGAAGCATAAAGTAATACGGCTAGATTTAGAGTTCGGCGGTAAAAGGGCTGTTAACGCTCCGCGGGTTTTTTTCTGGCCGCACCATAAATTTAACTCTGGTATCGAGAGTTCAAACAAATGCTGCGTTAGGCTCCAAAAAAGGAGCGTAGAGTATTTTTACCGCAAATACAACTCTCGATACCAGAGTTGCTTACGGACGCGGCCGGCCTCAAAAACGTGCTCGTGCACGATTCTCCCATAGGAAACAATGGGGCTGTTTGAGCTGAAAAAGAACCTAACACCTGCAAAAAAGCAGCGTTCAGCTCCTAACGCAGCCCCATTGTTTGCTATGGGGAAACACTTCCTACGTCTGCACCTAACACCCTAACATGTACCCCGAGTCTAAACACCCCTAACCTTACACTTATTAACCCCTAATCTGCCACCCCCGCTATTGCTGACCCCTGCATATTATTATTAACCCCTATTCTGCCGCCCCCGCTATCGCTGACCCCTGCATTACACTTTTAACCCCTAATCTGCCGCTCCGTAAACCGCCGCCACCTACGTTATCCCCATGTACCCCTAATCTGCTGCCCTAACATCGCCGACCCCTATGTTATATTTATTAACCCCTAATCTGCCCCCCACAACGTCGCCGACACCTACCTACACTTATTAACCCCTAATCTGCCGAGCGGACCTGATCGCTACTATAATAAAGTTATTAACCCCTAATCCGCCTCACTAACCCTATCATAAATAGTATTAACCCCTAATCTGCCCTCCCTAACATCGCCGACAGCTACCTTCAATTATTAACCCCTAATCTGCCGACCGGAGCTCACCGCTATTCTAATAAATGTATTAACCCCTAAAGCTAAGTCTAACCCTAACACTAACACCCCCCTAAGTTAAATATAATTTTTATCTAACGAAATAAATTAACTCTTATTAAATAAATGATTCCTATTTAAAGCTAAATACTTACCTGTAAAATAAATCCTAATATAGCTACAATATAAATTACATTTATATTATAGCTATTTTAGGATTAATATTTATTTTACAGGTAACTTTGTATTTATTTTAACCAGGTACAATAGCTATTAAATAGTTAAGAACTATTTAATAGTTACCTAGTTAAAATAATTACAAATTTACCTGTAAAATAAATCCTAACCTAAGATATAATTAAACCTAACACTACCCTATCAATAAAATAATTAAATAAACTACCTACAATTACCTACAATTAACCTAACACTACACTATCAATAAATTAATTAAACACAATTGCTACAAATAAATACAATTAAATAAACTATCTAAAGTACAAAAAATAAAAAAGAACTAAGTTACAGAAAATAAAAAAATATTTACAAACATAAGGAAAATATTACAACAATTTTAAACTAATTACACCTACTCTAAGCCCCCTAATAAAATAACAAAGACCCCCAAAATAAAAAATTCCCTACCCTATTCTAAATTTAAAAAGTTACAAGCTCTTTTACCTTACCAGCCCTGAACAGGGCCCTTTGCGGGGCATGCCCCAAGAAGTTCAGCTCTTTTGCCTGTAAAAGAAAACATACAATACCCCCCCCCCCAACATTACAACCCACCACCCACATACCCCTAATCTAACCCAAACCCCCCTTAAATAAACCTAACACTAAGCCCCTGATGATCTTCCTACCTTGTCTTCACCATGCCAGGTTCACCGATCCGTCCTGGCTCCAAGATCTTCATCCAACCCAAGCGGGGGCTAGACATCCACTGAAGAAGTCCAGAAGAGGGTCCAAAGTCTTCCTCCTATCCGGCAAGAAGAGGACATCCGGACCGGCAAACATCTTCTCCAAGCGGCATCTTCTATGTTCTTCCATCCGATGACGACCGGCTCCATCTTGAAGACCTCCAGCGCGGATCCATCCTCTTCTTCCGACGACTAGACGACGAATGACGGTTCCTTTAAGGGACGTCATCCAAGATGGCGTCCCTCGAATTCCGATTGGCTGATAGGATTCTATCAGCCAATCGGAATTAAGGTAGGAATTTTCTGATTGGCTGATGGAATCAGCCAATCAGAATCAAGTTCAATCCGATTGGCTGATCCAATCAGCCAATCAGATTGAGCTCGCATTCTATTGGCTGATCGGAACAGCCAATAGAATGCGAGCTCAATCTGATTGGCTGATTGGATCAGCCAATCGGATTGAACTTGATTCTGATTGGCTGATTCCATCAGCCAATCAGAAAATTCCTACCTTAATTCCGATTGGCTGATAGAATCCTATCAGCCAATCGGAATTCGAGGGACGCCATCTTGGATGACGTCCCTTAAAGGAACCGTCATTCGTCGTCTAGTCGTCGGAAGAAGAGGATGGATCCGCGCTGGAGGTCTTCAAGATGGAGCCGGTCGTCATCGGATGGAAGAACATAGAAGATGCCGCTTGGAGAAGATGTTTGCCGGTCCGGATGTCCTCTTCTTGCCGGATAGGAGGAAGACTTTGGACCCTCTTCTGGACTTCTTCAGTGGATGTCTAGCCCCCGCTTGGGTTGGATGAAGATCTTGGAGCCAGGACGGATCGGTGAACCTGGCATGGTGAAGACAAGGTAGGAAGATCATCAGGGGCTTAGTGTTAGGTTTATTTAAGGGGGGTTTGGGTTAGATTAGGGGTATGTGGGTGGTGGGTTGTAATGTTGGGGGGGGGGGTATTGTATGTTTTCTTTTACAGGCAAAAGAGCTGAACTTCTTGGGGCATGCCCCGCAAAGGGCCCTGTTCAGGGCTGGTAAGGTAAAAGAGCTTGTAACTTTTTAAATTTAGAATAGGGTAGGGAATTTTTTATTTTGGGGGTCTTTGTTATTTTATTAGGGGGCTTAGAGTAGGTGTAATTAGTTTAAAATTGTTGTAATATTTTTCTTATGTTTGTAAATATTTTTTTATTTTCTGTAACTTAGTTCTTTTTTATTTTTTGTACTTTAGATAGTTTATTTAATTGTATTTATTTGTAGCAATTGTGTTTAATTAATTTATTGATAGTGTAGTGTTAGGTTAATTGTAGGTAGTTTATTTAATTATTTTATTGATAGGGTAGTGTTAGGTTTAATTATATCTTAGGTTAGGATTTATTTTACAGGTAAATTTGTAATTATTTTAACTAGGTAACTATTAAATAGTTCTTAACTATTTAATAGCTATTGTACCTGGTTAAAATAAATACAAAGTTACCTGTAAAATAAATATTAATCCTAAAATAGCTATAATATAAATGTAATTTATATTGTAGCTATATTAGGATTTATTTTACAGGTAAGTATTTAGCTTTAAATAGGAATCATTTATTTAATAAGAGTTAATTTATTTCGTTAGATAAAAATTATATTTAACTTAGGGGGGTGTTAGTGTTAGGGTTAGACTTAGCTTTAGGGGTTAATACATTTATTATAGTAGCGGTGAGCTCCGGTCGGCAGATTAGGGGTTAATAATTGAAGGTAGGTGTCGGCGATGTTAGGGAGGGCAGATTAGGGGTTAATACTATTTATGATAGGGTTAGTGAGGCGGATTAGGGGTTAATAACTTTATTATAGTAGCGCTCAGGTCCGCTCGGCAGATTAGGGGTTAATAAGTGTAGGTAGGTGTCGGCGACGTTGTGGGGGGCAGATTAGGGGTTAATAAATATAACATAGGGGTCGGCGATGTTAGGGGCAGAAGATTAGGGGTACATAGGGATAACGTAGGTGGCGGCGATTTGCGGTCGGAAGATTAGGGGTTAATTATTTTAAGTAGCTTGCGGCGACGTTGTGTGGGGCAAGTTAGGGGTTAATAAATATAATATAGGGGTCGGCGGGGTTAGGGGCAGCAGATTAGGGGTACATAAGTATAACGTAGGTGGCGGTCGGCAGATTAGGGGTTAAAAATTTTAATCGAGTGGCGGCGATGTGGGGGGAGCTCGGTTTAGGGGTACATAGGTAGTTTATGGGTGTTAGTGTACTTTAGGGTACAGTAGTTAAGAGCTTTATGAACCGGCGTTAGCCAGAAAGCTCTTAACTCCTGCTATTTTCAGGCGGCTGGAATCTTGTCGTTAGAGCTCTAACGCTCACTGCAGAAACGACTCTAAATACCGGCGTTAGAAAGATCCCATTGAAAAGATAGGCTACGCAAATGGCGTAGGGGGATCTGCGGTATGGAAAAGTCGCGGCTGTAAAGTGAGCGTTAGACCCTTTAATCACTGACTCCAAATACCAGCGGGCGCCCAAAACCAGCGTTAGGAGCCTCTAACGCTGGTTTTGACGGCTACCGCCGAACTCTAAATCTAGGCCATAGAAAATAGAAAACATAAAGTGTAAATGCAGCAGAACTCTTATGTCATGCAGTGCTATACTGCACTGGGCTTGTCTCTCCTTCACACAAAGAAATACAGGGAACTCCCCTTAGAGAAGTATAGCAAAATCTGACTTTTAAGAATTTCACTACGGATCTCAATGTGCTGGAGGATCATTTTAAATCATCTCACCTTAGCAGAGAGCTTTAGATCATCAGGCCTTAAGTATTGCCCTTTGTGCATACAGAAGAAGATAAGTTAAGGAAGCCTACAGCAGCTGTACATATAGTAAGGGCAATCCAGTTTTTCAGTACAGTTTCTCTTTAAGTAATTAGCGCTATTTATTTTCTGCTGTCTTTCCTATTACAGATAGCCATCAGGTTCCATTCATGGCATTACTGAGAAATCTACGGAACTTAATTAAAGCAGGTGTCAGTGAAAGACATCACAAGGAGGTGATGGCACGGCTCTCCAGCCAGGTAATGACCACTTGAAAAGCGGTTGCCACTCAGGGGTCAAGTCCAGTGGGAACGCATAGGACCAGAGTTCCTGCACTATTATTGCAGGTGGAACTAAGTTACCCCTGGAAGGAGAAAAGAAACGCTTCAGTGAGCACTGGAGCTGTTGGTGGGAGGAGCTAGAGCTAAGTTTGTTTAGAGGGATAGTGAGATCCTCTAGTAATGGGCAGTAACACTTCCTACAATACCCTAAATGCAAGCCTGTCAACGGTCCTGCTGTGTGATCACCCCACACTGTGTGGAACACATGGTGCTTACATTTCTCTCTGGCTTACTCTGGAGTTATTTAGCTCCCCTCAGCAGAAATAGGACTATTGCACCTTAAGTGGGTGAGACTCTGTGACAGAGGATGAGTCTCATTCCCAATGGCAACCATTCAACCCTTCATTTGATTTAATTTGCTTTCATTAACCAAAGTGTATAGATTATATACATATAAATACAGTGTGTGTGTGTAAAACTATTAATTGTGAGGGGGTGGAAGTCTTGGTGAGTTCCTACACCACTCTGTATTGGTTGTTTCCTATGTGTTTGAACGGTGTATGTTCTCACTTCATTTGCTTATTAGGACTAGACTGCACGCATCCCAATATCGTTAATAAACTTTCTGATCTCCCCTGTTAAACAAGTTCCTTCAACCACATACTTTTATTCCCAATTTATAGGAGTCGAATTTAGATTATTTACAAATAAATATTTAAATGGATGCTGATATATCAAGACTATTTTGTTTTAATGTGGAGGGTTTTTTTTTGGCGGGGGGGGGGGGGAGACAGTCAAAATTTCATTTTGGCACAGATTTTAGTTAAAAATTAATTTTATAATGTGTCCAAAGTATATGTTAGCTAAACTAAAGCACAACACTTCTGAGTCACAGTCACAACATATATGTTTGTCTATGATTTGCTCTGTATATGTGTAATTGTTTTTATTTTACATAGAATGCTGTGATTAAAAGCCGCCTTTTTCCATTCCGCTTCCTGTCAGCCTACAAAGTGATCCAGGATTTGGAATCTCAGCGACAAATGGCAGGTAAACATAGATACAAGATAATCACAGAGGTAAAATGTGTATTAATATATCTGTGTTGGTTATGCAAAACTAGGGAATGGGTAATAAAGGGATTATCTATCTTTTAAAACAATAAATATTCTGGTATAGACTGTCCCTTTAAGATTATTAAAGTGATTTTTTTTACGTTGTTTTTAAAAAAAAAAATGTTTAATAAAAAATATATTTAACAATAGTATTTAAAATCAACAGATATACAGTTTTAGATATATTGTCACACTGCCAAGCTAAATATATAAATGATTAACATAAAGTTTGTTAAAGGGTTACAGAAAGAGAAAATACAATTATAAAAAGGTGTCCATATTAAATATACCAAGAATGTACATTTTAAATAAAGGGATATTTCTTTAAAAGGGGCATGTTTCTATCGTATGTAAAAAGAGCATCAGTTGAACATGTTAAATATTTTTTTTTTGTATAAAAAGGGGGTTCAATAAAAGATGATCAAATGTTAAAGTAAATCACTAGCTGCTGTGGATAACTAGATAAATAATAGGACAACTTATTTAGAAAAAGTTTGTTTATGTAGTATAGGAATATACTTTTTTTTTAAAAAAACCCACAAAGTAATTTAATATATTTTGAAATCAGATTGTTGAGCGTTTTGTTGATAGGGATAAATATTTTAAATTGGATTCTAAAGTACATGGGGTGCAGAACATGGTATCCAGTGTGGATTGGCAACTTAAGTAGAGGAATCTAGATAGGAACATTTTTAGTAGACTGGAGACAGACAAGATGGGATTCACAAAGGCCATTTCAGAGTAAGATGCAGTAGTCAATATACGACAAAACCAATGAGTACATTATTATATGGGTGAAGTAGAGTATGGAAATATTGAATTCGAAGGAGGCTGCATAGTTGACCACAACAGGATATGTAATTTCTTTTATTTATTGAGTGAAAGAGAGTTGTGTCCATCGTGACACCAAGGCAGTGGGCCTGGGTTGAATTTTGAGCACTGATCTCTCACAACAACAGAGATAGCATGTATAGGGTATCCATGGTTGGGATGAGCAGAAGATAAGCTCAGCATTTGAGACTGAGCTGAGGGTAGTGTGAAGACTTCAAGGATGAATTAGAAGACACAGTTTTGTGGCCTTGCTGAGTAAATAGGGAGAATTTACAGTATAAGAGGTTAGATTTAGGTATGATCAGGAGGTGGCACTAGGACCCAAAAGAACAGGTAAGCTTTCCAATGGAGGATTAAGAAGAACAATGACAGACTGTTCATTTCAAAATGAACTGACCATGGTAATCCTGTGAGGAAACTACAGAGCTACAGTATTTTGTGGTAGAAATACAAAATAATAATCACCACAGGCTGCAGTAAATTGCTTCCACTTAAAGGGACACTGAACACAATTTTTTTATTTAATTATTCAGATAGCGCATGCAATTTTAAGCCACTTTCTAATTTACTCGTATTATCAAATGTTCTTCATTCTCATGGTATCTTTATTTGAAAAACAAGAATACAAGTTTAGAAGCCGACCCATTTTTGGTGAACAACCTGGGTTCTTGCTGATTGGTGGATTCATTCACCCACCAATAAACAAGTGCTGTCCAGCTTACTGAATTAAAAATAGGCTGGCTCCTTAGCTTAGATGCCTTCTTTTTCAAATTAAGATAGCAAGAGAACGAAGAAAAATTGATAATAGGAGTAAAATAGAAAATTGCATACAATGGGGGGTAGTTATCAAGCCGTCTACTTTTCTTGCTTCGCCGGCCCAATACGCCCGCCTAAGCTCGCCTACCTTCGCCGCCGCTGACCTGAAAAAATACGCCTAAGTTATCAAATAAAGCTGTCAAAAAGCCGCGGGGCGATGAGCAGCGGACTGTGACAGTTATCACTCATCCGATCTCGCTGCCCTTCGGCTTTTTCCCAGCTTTATTGCTAGCCTGTCACTAAGCACTCACACTAAACTACACTGTTCTATCCCTATACCGGCGCCCCCGGAGCCTCCCGCAACTAAATAAAGTTACTAACCCCTAAACCGCCGCTCCTAGACCCCGCCGCAACTCTTATAAATGTATTAACCCCTAAACCGCCGCTCCCGGACACCGCTACCACCTACAGTATACCTAGTAACCCCTATCCTGCCCCCCCTATACCGTCACCCTCTATAATAAAATTATTAACCCCTATCCTGCTGATCCCGCACCTCTCCGCAACTAAATAAATAGTTTAACCCCTAAACCGCCGCTCCATGAACCCGCCGCAACCTATATTAAACCTATTAACCCCTATCCTGCCCCCCCTACACCGTCGCCACCTATAATAAATTTATTAACCCCTATCCTGCCCCCCACTACGCCGCCGCCACTGTCATAAAATTATTAACCCCTAAACCTAAGTCTAACCCTAACCCTAACGCCCCCCTAACTTAAATATTAATTAAATTAATCTAAATAAATTAACTCTTATTAAGTAAATGAATCCTATTTAAAACTAAATACTTACCTTTAAAATAAACCCTAATATAGCTACAATATAAATAATAATTATATTCTAGCTATCTTAGGATTTATATTTATTTTACAGGTACCTTTCAATTTATTTTAACCATGTACAATAACTATTAAATAGTTATTAACTATTTAATAGCTTACCTAGCTAAAATAAAGAGAAATGTACCTGTGAAATAAATCCTAACCTAAGTTACAATTACACCTAACACTACACTATACTTTAATAAATTATTCCTATTTAAAAATAAATACTTACCTGTAAAATAAACCCTAAGATAGCTACAATATAATTAATAATTATATTATAGCTATCTTAGGATTTATATTTATTTTACAGGTAACTTTGTATTTATTTTAGCTAGTTAGAATAGTTATTAAATAGTTATTAACCATTTAATAACTACATAGCTAAAAGAAATACAAAATTACCTGTAAAATAAATCCTAACTTAAGTTACAATTAAACCTAATACTACACTATCATTAAATTAATTAAATAAATTAACTACAAATAACTACAATTAAATACAATTACATAAACTAACTAAAGTACAAAAAAATAAAAAAACTAAGTTACAAAAAATAAAAAAATAAGTTACAAACATGTTACAAATATTACAACAATTTTAAGCTACTTACACCTAATCTAAGCCCCCTAATAAAATAACAAACCCCCCAAAATAAAAAAATGCCCTACCCTATTCTAAATTAAATAAATTTCAAAGCTCTTTTACCTTACCAGCCCTTAAAAGGGCCATTTGTGGGGGCATGCCCCAAAGAAAACAGCTCTTTTGCCTGTAAAAGAAAAATACAACCCCCCCCCCAACATTAAAACCCACCACCCACATACCCCTAATCTAACCCAAACCCCCCTTACAAAAACCTAACACTAATCCCCTGAAGATCATCCTACCTTGAGTCGTCTTCACTCAGCCGAGCCACCGATGGAACTGAAGAGGACATCCGGAGCGGAAGAAGTTAATCCTCCAAGCGGCGCTGAAGAAATCTTCCATCCGATGAAGTCATCATCCAGGCGGCGCTGAAGAAAAGTCTTCGATCCGTCCGATGTCATCTTCAAAGAGGCGCTGAAGAGGTCTTCTATCCGGGCGAAGTCATCTTCCAAGCCGGGTCTTGAATCTTCCTTCCGCCGACGCGGAACCACCTTCTTCACCGACGGACTTCGACGAATGACAGCTCCTTTAAGGGACGTCATCCAAGATGGCGTCCCCTCAATTCCGATTGGCTGATAGGATTCTATCAGCCAATCGGAATTAAGGTAGGAAAATCTGATTGGCTGATGGAATCAGCCAATCAGATTCAAGTTCAATCCGATTGGCTGATCCAATCAGCCAATAAGATTGAGCTCGCATTCTATTGGCTGATCGGAACAGCCAATAGAATGCGAGCTCAATCTGATTGGCTGATTCCATCAGCCAATCAGATTTTTCCTACCTTAATTCCGATTGGCTGATAGAATCCTATGAGCCAATCGGAATTGAGGGGACGCCATCTTGGATGACGTCCCTTAAAGGAGCCGTCATTCGTCGTAGTCCGTCGGTGAAGAAGGTGGTTCCGCGTCGGCGGAAGGAAGATTCAAGACCCGGCTTGGAAGATGACTTCATCGGATGGAAGATTTCTTCAGCGCCGCTTGGAGGATTAACTTCTTCCGCTCCGGATGTCCTCTTCAGTTCCATCGGTGGCTCGGCTGAGTGAAGACGACTCAAGGTAGGATGATCTTCAGGGGATTAGTGTTAGGTTTTTGTAAGGGGGGTTTGGGTTAGATTAGGGGTATGTGGGTGGTGGGTTTTAATGTTGGGGGGGGGGTTGTATTTTTCTTTTACAGGCAAAAGAGCTGTTTTCTTTGGGGCATGCCCCCACAAATGGCCCTTTTAAGGGCTGGTAAGGTAAAAGAGCTTTGAAATTTATTTAATTTAGAATAGGGTAGGGCATTTTTTTATTTTGGGGGGTTTGTTATTTTATTAGGGGGCTTAGATTAGGTGTAAGTAGCTTAAAATTGTTGTAATATTTGTAACATGTTTGTAACTTATTGTTTTATTTTTTGTAACTTAGCTTTTTTATTTTTTGTAACTTAGCTTTTTTATTTTTTGTACTTTAGTTAGTTTATGTAATTGTATTTAATTGTAGTTATTTGTAGTTAATTTATTTAATTAATTTAATGATAGTGTAGTATTAGGTTTAATTGTAACTTAAGTTAGGATTTATTTTACAGGTAATTTTGTATTTCTTTTAGCTATGTAGTTATTAAATGGTTAATAACTATTTAATAACTATTCTAACTAGCTAAAATAAATACAAAGTTACCTGTAAAATAAATATAAATCCTAAGATAGCTATAATATAATTATTAATTATATTGTAGCTATCTTAGGGTTTATTTTACAGGTAGGTATTTATTTTTAAATAGGAATAATTTTTTAAAGTATAGTGTAGTGTTAGGTGTAATTGTAACTTAGGTTAGGATTTATTTCACAGGTACATTTCTCTTTATTTTAGCTAGGTAAGCTATTAAATAGTTAATAACTATTTAATAGTTATTGTACATGGTTAAAATAAATTGAAAGGTACCTGTAAAATAAATATAAATCCTAAGATAGCTAGAATATAATTATTATTTATATTGTAGCTATATTAGGGTTTATTTTAAAGGTAAGTATTTAGTTTTAAATAGGATTCATTTACTTAATAAGAGTTAATTTATTTAGATTAATTTAATTAATATTTAAGTTAGGGGGGCGTTAGGGTTAGGGTTAGACTTAGGTTTAGGGGTTAATAATTTTATGACAGGGGCGGCGGCGTAGTGGGGGGCAGGATAGGGGTTAATAAATTTATTATAGGTGGCGACGGTGTAGGGGGGGCAGATTAGGGGTTAATAAATTTATTATAGGTGGCGACGGTGTAGGGGGGGCAGATTAGGGGTTAATACATTTAATATAGGTTGCGGAGGGTTCAGGGAGCGGCGGTTTAGGGGTTAATACATTTATTATAGTTGCGGTGGGCTCCGGGAGCGGCGGTTTAGGGGTTAATATGTATAGAGTAGCTTGCGGTGGGCTCCGGGAGCGGCGGTTTAGGGGGTAATAACTTTATTTAGTTGCGGCGGTGTAGGGGGGGTCAGATTAGTGGTGTTTAGACTCGGGGTACATGTTAGGGTGTTAGGTGTAGACAGCTCCCATAGGAATCAATGGGATGTCTGTCAGCAGCAAACTTGTACTTTCGCTATGGTCAGACTCCCATTGATTCCTATGGGATCCGCCGCCTCCAGGGGTGGCGGATTGAAAACCAGGTACGCTGGGCTGTAAAAGTGCCGAGCGTACCTGCTAGTTTTTTGATAGGTAGCAAAAGTAGTGAGAATGTGCCGCGGAACATCTGGAGTGACGTAAGAATCGATCTTTGTCGGACTGAGTCCGGCGGATCGATGCTTACGTCACAAAATTCTACTTTTGCCGGTCTCGAGCCTTTGATAACTAAGGCGAATCAGCCTCGCCACAAATACGCTGCGGAATTCCAGCGTATTTGAGGTTGACGGCTTGATAACTAGGCCCCTCTATCTGAATCATGAAAGAAACCATTTGGGTTCAGTATCCCTTTAAATGCTGTTGCTTTTATTTGCACTCTTCATCATTCAGCACAAAGCACTACAATTTAAAATAATTTAATTTTATTAGTAGGTTTGATAATGTAGCTATGTTCATTTAACATAAAACAGAATGTTATGCAAACAATTCATTCTCATGTTAAACTCTTCTCAATACTTTCTCTTCCCCATAGAGAAGCCATTACCTTCAAATGTTAGACTAATTGATCGTATCCTCCGGAGAGAAGGAAGAGGAATTCGAGAACTACTTGCACGTCGCTGGACTCGTCGTCAGTTAAGGGCCTGTTTAGCAATTCCAGCTGTACATTTGCTGTTGAAGAAAGAGAAAGAAGTTCTGAGAAAGGCCAGGTGAGTTTGAGATGGGGAAACAGGCGTAAGGCTTATTTTACAAAGAGAAGGTATAACAAATATTGGAAGGTAAAGTAAATTCATTATAGTTTCTTTCTGCTGTCAGGGCAGTGCAGCTGGACCAAGAGACACTGCAAAATTATAAGGCGGCCCTGGAGAAAGCTGTTGATATCTCTGCCCATCACAATATTCCCCCATTGCCAGGGCGCACAGTTATCCTGTTGTGTGTTAACTTTGCCATGTACCAGACATGCCATGGTACCAAAGACTTGAGTGTTGCAGAGGATGATTCGGAGAAGGGGGGTAAAAAGAATCCACCAACGGTGAGACCCAGTCATTTGTTCTACTACAATTACTACTTAAGCTCCTGATCCCAGTGACTACCATCCAAGATATACAGCTACAGTCTAACCTGTCTTGTAGGAACCTTCTGTAAAGTGAAGGTCAATTTAATCAAAATTGACATTTCACTCGTTTTCTTCTAAAACTTAGCTTTTAATCCTGAGAGCCGCTTCAGTGATTCCCCCGGCTGTCGGAAGCCTCTTCTTACGTCATTAATGACAAATCCGACTTCCTCCAATCATGGCTTTCCCCCCGGGATCATGTCCTGAGGCAACACCGTGATTGGAGGAAGCCAGATTCGTCATTTTGGACCTGCAAAGAGGGCTTGTGACAGGCGGAGGATGCGCTGCAGCGGCTGTCAGGATAAAAAGGTAAGTTTTTGAAGAAAACAAGTGAAATGTCAATTTTGATGAATTAAAGTGCCCTTGTTTTTAATAGGATTATTAAAAACCAGGTACTAATTCATCAAAATTGACCTTTACTTTAAATGCACATTTTTACCCTGTTTGTTGCATATGGCACAATATTTGATCCCTGACTATTTTTTGTATTATTTTTGCAGCTCTTGGAAGTGAGTCTTCTGCTCAGTCTGATGGTAAAAGAGACCTCAGAGAGCTGTCAGCTTGTGCTGTATGATTTAGACATCTTTGCACTGGCTGAGGCCACCTCTGGTTCACTGCTTCAGAACGTGACCAAGCTCAAGTCACAGGCCCTGGTAAGAGGCAGCTTACAGTATATTATGGGTTATTATCACTTTGGTATTCCGCGTATCTATTTTGTTTTCTGTGTAGAACTAATTCAAATTATTACATTTATGTGCATAACCGTTAAAGGGACGTAAAAGTCAATAGAATGGTGGGACATCTAATATAAAGTACCAGATTACAAGTGGAGCAGTATTTAACGCACCTGCTCGAGTGCTTGCTATGCTAAAAGTAAGCTTTTTGCGTGCATCGGGTAGAGCTCGTATTACAAGTTGAAATTAAACTTTTTTTGTTTGCTTGCTAACACAATGCGCGTAAAAAGCCAAACTTAGAATATCGCGCGTGATAACGTATTCCCCCATAGAAGTCAATGGAGAAAAAAAAGTGGGGAAAAAAACTACTCACACACAAAACTCATCGCATATTCTCAAGTGCGCTAACCCGACATGAAAATATAAATATTTCACATTCCAGTGTTCGTCACATACAATAATATGTTCTATTTATTCATGAATACATATTTCTACATAATTTCCAGAATATCAAAAGGTTAAAGCAATACTTCTGTTGTATCATATAAAAGCATCTATCCTCATACAGAGTAACTGCAACAAATATCAAGGGTGCATGAGTAAAGTATCGCTTACATACCCAAAATAATATAAAATAAAAAAATACTCAGCACACCAAAAAATGGACTTATACAATGTTTAATGATACCATATGTCTAAACAGAGAAATGATGTGACAGGTACCGAGCCAATCCTCATTCAGACTTACACCGCATTCAAACTCCAAAAACACACACACCACAATCATTTCCCTTAGGTGTCCCTAAGGAAAAGAAAAGGTGTCCCTAAGTCGTCATCTCCAAAAAAGAACAGTTCAGCAAATGTTTGCAAAGGGGAAAAGAGGAAAAACTTTGTAATCCTCAAATAGAAAACAGTTGTAACGTTTGATTGACGTTGCAACAAAGTATAGTCCCCAGCTGATAATATGTCTAATTTTGTGCTGTGCATTGAATACACTCCTCTCCTGAACCTCGCACAACAGAGGCTTATATATGTATAAAGATACTGTGTGTCCATACATATATAGACTATGTAGCAATGTCCCAAAGGTGCAAACCCTATGTAATGGATCATGTAAGTATAAACTATTGCCTGGGTGATGATAACACTTGTGTCAGCTGTAATGTAACACCCTCTCTTAGGAGCCTTAACTTGCCATCTACGTACTGCGGCCCATATAACTGTAAGGGTGTGCTTGTGTAATACTTGCGATTCTTTTCCCTTGTTAGCTGCACAGGTACATCTGGTTCCTCGAGCCTAAAAGGTCACTATTGTATGCCATGGTTGCTCACTCCAAAAATGCAAAAAAAAAAAATGCAGCAGACCATTCCACTGGCAGGTTCAGCCATCTAGATATTTAAAAATCCCGGCGAGAGGACAATAGGCACATCAGACCTGAGATGACGGCATCGGTAACATACTACTTGAAAAAGGACGGAGTCCTGAAACACACGTTGGAGTGTGTTATAGAGGCCGTCATCTCAGGTCTGATGTGCCTATTGTCCTCTCGCCGGGATTTTTTAATATCCAGGCGGCTGAACCTGCCAATGGAATGGTCTGCAGACAAACAGGATTGCATGTACGGAGTGAGCAACCACGGCATACAATAGTGACCTTTTAGGCTCGAGGAACCGAATGTACCTGTACATCTAACAAGCGAAAAGAATTTCAAGTACATAGATGAGAAAAAGTACGTAGAGAAAAAGAAACACGGCAGATTTATCAAAAGGCAAATCTCCCTATCAGATAAGGGTGATTTTTATGAAGCCTTGGTGTTAACCTCTACTTCCTAAACCTGATCACTGATCTGAAAAAGGGATATTGACAAGCCCTGCTCTCACACAACTGGTTGAAGGGGCAGCATTGCACAAATGGATACAGGGAACGAATGTGTCCTGCAATTTGAAATTCCGGGCATACAGGATTTTTTACCTGTGAATCTTTTCCGTAGGGCAGCACAGAACAAAACTGCTTCAGATTTGCTTTATACTAAAAAGAAGGTAGCTGAGTTGGGTTATTTCATGCAGAGCTAAGATAAAGAGAGTTTTAACCGTGCTTTTTTGAATAAATTAGTTTGGCTTAAAGAATTGTGAATAACAGAATTAATCATTAGTAAAAGCAGTTTACTACTGTGCTACTCTATGGGCTTTTTTGCTTCTTTGTTATGTTGTATATCAGGGATAGGCACAGACAAAGGCTGTGGCGGACATTTTCCAAAGTACAGACCTTAGTGAAGGACACCAAGGTACATTTGAAATTAAAAACATTATTTTATAGTGCTTGGTGTTATTATACTGATGCAGATACCACTGATCCTATAACCAGCCCTCCTCTGGCTATACCCATGAGCCAGTGTCACTACTGTGTCTTTGTATAGAGCTGGGTGTTATTATACTGATGCAGATACCACTGATCCTATAACCAGCCCTCCTCTGGCTATACCCATGTGCCAGTGTCACTACTGTGTCATTATATAGTGCTTGGTGTTATTATACTGATGCAGATACCACTGATTCTATAACCAACCCTCCCCTGGCTATACCCATGTGCCAGTGTCACTACTGTGTCATTATATAGTGCTTGGTGTTATTATACTGATGCAGATACCACTGATTCTATAACCAACCCTCCCCTGGCTATACCCATGTGCCAGTGTCACTACTGTGTCATTATATAACGCTGGGTGTTATTATACTGATGCAGACACCACTGACCCTATAACCAGCCCTTGTCTGGCTATACGCATGTGCCAGTGTCACTACTGTGTCTTTGTATAGAGTTGGGTGTTATTATACAGATGCAGATACACATCCAGTATTTCACTCAGGCTTTATTTATTCCATAACTTATCACCCAATATCGCTAGCAATCTCTTAACATGCCACTAACTTTATTCACACTACATATATTTTGTTATTCCTATTATTTAATCAGGTTGTGGTGGACACTGCAAGGGCTAGTTATGGACACCAGTGTCCGTGTACGGACACCTTGCCTATCCCTGGTGTATATTTCCTACATTCAGCTACTAATCTTTGCATTATGTAACTGTTTTCACGGTTTTTCATCCAATTGAGTTCTACTTGAGATTTCAACAACTATGGTGAGTTGTATGAAGCTGCTTAATAAAAAAAAAAAAAGAGAAAACATTGTTTCTTTCCTACGGCATGGAGAGTCCATGATGTCATTCCAGTTACTAGTGGGATATTCAACTCCTGGCCAGCAGGAGGAGGCAAAGAGCACCCTAGCAGAGCTGTTAAGTGTCACTTCCCTTACCCATAACCCCCAGTCATTTTTTGCCTCTGTGACGGGAGGACGGTGAAGATGAGTGTCTGAGAAGATTAATCCTTTTAATGGGATTGGGGTCTGGCTCAGTCCATGTCAATCTCTTTAGTAAGAGTAATGGTAGCCTTTAGCAGTTAGAAGGCGGCAAGGTGGTCCTTGCTTTACATCTAGCACACTTGCTAACCCTTTGCAAAATGCCAGAGTTAGTTACTCTGTTCTTTTCTAGTCTACAGGTCCCTGATAGAGAATGGAGTACCTATCACACCCTTATAGCTGTCTCTCTGCCTGGCAGCAGGATCCTCAGGTAAATGCTTTTGCCTTATAGGTACTGAAGGTTTGCACTTTAAGGGGTTAAATCCTCTATTGGATCATTTGGGACTTAGTTTATCCTTTTATTCAGGGTCCAAATTATTGGCAGTCTGTAGGCATATTTGTATGTGTTAGAAACTAATTTATGAAGGAGACTTAGGGGTTAATTCTTTTCCCCCGTTTTGAGAATTAGTATTTCTCATGAGTGGCTAAAAGGTTTATAAGGAGGTTTAGATTTCCCTCCTTTATCTGCTCAGAATTCATGTGCGGGAGCTGGAGAATAGGACTTTATTAATTTTAAGTGTTTGTTAACATACGCACACTTTTTACTGTGGCACAGTTTCTTTTCTTCTTGGCCAATCACATGACTCTCCGCTCTTCCAGCTACTACGCTGAGAGGAGTTTTGGTCCGTCTGTGAAAATTTCTCTGACGGCTGTGCGCTTGACTATCGGATCGTCTAGGAAGCAGGAATTTCTGACAGCGGCTGGGGAGTCCTCATTAAACGATCTAGTGGCAACTCTAGGTCCGGTGACAATAGGACACCTCAGATAGACTGAGGGTTAGTGGTTCCTGTATTTTTATCTGAAGTGAGTGTTTTAGAGATAATCGTTCTGAGGATTTCCTCTGCAGAGTCTAAAACCTTTTCCTCACATTGACCTGCTGGTTTTATTGATTTTTTTTCAAATTGTTTTCTCATTTTGATTATTAGTGGGATCTGTTCAGTTATGGACACAGAACAGGAGGCTTCTATTTCTATAGACAAATGCTTACTATGCTTAGAGGCTCAAATTTTCGTACCTATGCAATTCTGTTCCTCATGTCTATCTAAAACTTTAAAATTTAAAGACAAGTTACTACCTTCTGAGCCACATATCTCCCAGGATAATGCTGAACAGGATATGCCTCAGCTTTCATCTCATAAGCCTTAACTGTTTCACATACAGTGCCTTGCAGTTCCTCTCATCCTCCTGGGGGTGTTTATTTGCCAGGATATTTTGCTGCACAGATAACTTCTGCAGTGTCTGCAGCTTTATCTGCTTTCCCTACTTCAGGTTAGCATAAGAGGAAATCCAAAAATGTTTCTGCTAGTAAGGTTTCTGACAAAGCTAAATCTGCGCTGGTCAACCTTTCTCAAGGGTCTGATGAGGAAGATACTTTAGTAGCCTCTGAAGGTGAGATCTCTTAATCTGACATGATGGGGGGAAATTCTGCGGAATCTGAAGAAGTTAATTTTAGATTTAAACTTGAACACCTTTGTTTACTTCTAAAGGAGGTCCTGGCTACTTTGGACGACTCGACTCTTATGTCGCTGTTAACCTTAAAAAATCTAGTAAACTCAATAGATATTATTATGTTCCTCCTTCTGTGGAAGTATTTCCAGTTTCAGACCGTATGTTGGAGATTGTAGCTGAGGAATGGGATAAGGCAGGGATTCTTTTTTCCCCTTCTCCTATTTTTAAAAAGATGTTTCCTATTGCTGACTCCATTCGTGATTCTTGGCGCACTGTGCCTAAGGTGGAAGGAGCTATATCTACTCTAGCCAAAATAACTACTATTCCTATAGAGGATAGCTGTTCTTTCAAGGATCCCATGGATAAGAAGCTTTGAGGCTTACTTAAAGAAGATTTACATTTATCAGGGATTACAATGGCAACCTGCTGCAAGTATTGCTATGGTTTCAGGTGCAGCATCTTATTGGTGTGATGCCTTGCCTGAACTGATTGTAGAAGAGACTTCTATAGAGGAGATCCAATATAGGATCATGGCTCTAACTTCAAAGGACAGAAGTCTCCCTCTTCCAAGCCAGAGCAGTCCAAGACCTCCTGGAGGTCCAGCCAGCCTTGGAATAAGGGAAAGCAATCCAAAAAGCCTTCATCCGATAATAAATCAGCATGAAAGGTCTGCCCCTGTTCCAGTTTTGGATCAAGTGCGGGGCAGGCTTTCTCTTTTGTCTCCTATCTGCAATCCACATCCCATGGGTGGACAACTGGGAGGCGGATTTTCTGAGCAGACAGACCTTTCATCCCGGGGAGTGGGCTCTCCATCCGGAAGTGTTCTCTAGGATAACCCTTAAGTGGGGGGTTCCGGAGTTGGATCTGATGGCATCTTGTCAAAATGCCAAGCTTCCAAAGTACGGTTTAAGGTCAAGAGATCCTCAAGCCTCTCTGATAGATGCTCTGGCGGTTCCTTAGATCTTCAATTTAGCGTACCTGTTTCCTCCTATTGCTCTCCTTCCACGAGTCATTGCTTGTATCAAGCAGGAGAGAGCATCTGTAATCCTATTAGCTCCTGCATGTCCTCGCAGGATCTGGTTCGCGGATCTGGTGAAGATGTCATCTCTTCCACCCTGAAGGTTACCTCTGAGGAAGGACCTTCTAATTCAGGGTCCTTTCCTCCATCTAAATCTAGATTCTCTGAAGCTGACTGCTTAGAGATTGAACAGATTGAACACTTACTTTTGGCCAGGCGTGGCTGTTCTGAGACGGTCATTGATACTATGTTTCAGGCTCATAAAGGCTTTTTACCATAAGGTATGGCTCAAATACCTATATTGGTGTGAATCAAAGGATTTCTCTTGGAGTAGGGTCAGGGTACCCAGAATCTTGTCCTTTCTTCAGGAGGGCCTGGAGAAGGGTTTGTCAGTCAGTACTCTGAAGGGTCAGATTTCTGCACTGTCTATTCTTTTGCACAAACGTCTGGCAGATCTGCCAGATGTTCAAGCTTTTGTTCAGGCCCTGGTCAGAATCAGGCCTGTGTTTAAACCTGTTGCTCCTCCTTGGAGCTTAATCTTGTTCTTAAAGTTTTGCAGCAGGCTCCATTTGAGCCGATGCATGTTGTTTATATAAAATTATCTAGGAAGGTTTTGTTTCTTCTTGCTATTTCTTCCGCTCCCAGAGTTTTGGAGCTTTCAGCTTGGCAGTGTGATTCCCTGTACCTCATTTTTTATGCAGATAAGGCGATCCTTTGTACTAAATTGGGTTTTCTCCCTAAGGTTTTGTCAGATCGAAACATTAAACAGGAAATTGTTGTTCCTTCTTTTTGTCCTAATCCTTCTTCTCATAAGGAACATCTTTTGCATAACTTGGATGGTGTGCATGCTCTAAAATTTTACCTACATGCTCCTAAAGATTTTTGGCAGTTTTCTGCCCTGTTTGTGCTTTTCTCTGGAAAGCGTGTCTGAAGGCCACTTCTACTACCCTTTACCTCTGGTTAAGAAGGTATGATTAGTTTTGCTTATGAGACAGCTGGACGGCAGCCTCCTGAGAGAATTACGGCTCATTCCACTAGGGCTGTCTCCTCATCTTGGGATTTCAAAAATGAAGCTTCTGTGGAACAGGTTTTCAAGGTGGCAACATGGTCCTTTTGCATACTTTTTCCAAATTCTACACATTTTATACTTTTGTCTCAGCTGAGGCCTCTTTTGGGAGAAAGGTTCTTCAAGCAGTGGTGCCTTCTGTTTAGGTCCTCTTGCCTTGTTCTCCCTCCCTTTTAATTCCTAGCTTGGTATTGGTTCCCACAAAATGTATGCTTACCAGATAAATTTCTTTCTTTCCGGGCATGGAGAGTCCACAACCCCGCCCTCTTTTTTTTTAATTATAATTCAGCATTGTTTCTGAGTAGACCTCAGGCACCTCTATACCCTTGTGTTTCTTCTTTTTCCATTTTCCTTTGGCTGAATGACTGGGGATTATGGGTAAGGGAAGTTACACTTACCAGCTTTGCTAGGGTGCTCTTTGCCTCCTCCTACTGGCCAGGAGTTGAATATGCCACTAGTAATTGGAATGATGTTGTGGACTCTCCATCCCCGGAAAGAAAGAAATTTATCAGGTAAGCATAAATTTTATTTTTCATTCGTTGTTTAAATGAATTCTGTTAAAAAGGCTTTGCCCATATATATTAGGATATATATTAAAGATTATGTTTTAAGTTTTTTATTACTCTAGATATTGTAGCTACAGGCCACTGCTTAAAACTTGTGTACAGCTATTGACTATTATTTATTTATAACTATTGTATCTGCTCTTAAGAATAATGTTTTATTAAAAATGTGCGGCATTTAAATTTCACTGATCTGCATATGTATCTTGGTCCTTTAGTACAGCTCATATCTTTTCGTATCTTCTCCTACAGGAGCTAAATAAATCCTCAAGATTACAATTGCAAATCAAAAGACCTATAGAGGAGTATATACTGGAGTTGCTGAAGTGCAGAACTAAGGTATAAAATCCATTAAAGTTTTTAATACACAACCCAGTCTATGATGTTCAAGGCCGGTGTTAGGGTGAGGCTTCTGAGGAGGCCGCCTATGGCCCCGTGCTTAGTGGGGCCCCCTCTCTGGTGCCAATGGTGGTTTTACTTGATTTTATATATGTATATAAAAATAAAAAGCCTGTGCACAATACATGGTTATAACCTGCACGCAAGCTTCTGTAAAGATAGGAGAGCATGGGAGGCGGAGCAAGGAGTCCATACAGTAAGTTGTTTCCCCGCAGACACTTCTGCAGATGTACTAACATTGTGAGAGAAGAGACTGAAATTTAAAACATGCTCAGAAGTAGTCAGTGGTAGAAAAATGTGTTCTCCCCAGGGTCATATTCCTGAGTGGCACTGCACTCCCTCACAAATGCCGAATTGCAACTTGATACCTCTGCATTCTAACAAAGTGCAGAGGTCCGACTCCTATAAACGCAGTGACTGTTTTTTAACACCAACCCCCCCAGCTGGCTTACAGAACACTGCATTGTATTTATGTGCAATACGCTGCTACGTGTATGTGGGAAGGCATGGGTTAACAGCAGCAGCATCTGCTTAGTAAGTGACCCTTAGAAGAGATAGCAGCCTCTCTTTACAGCCGGGTCATCTTTCACTGGCTGGCTTTGTTTATTACATAGGGAGTGGGGGGGGGGGGGCTGAAATTGAGGAGGGGGCTGTGTGTGAGGAAGAGGGGGCCTAGGAGTCAGGAAGGGGCTGTGTGTAAGGAAGAGGGAGGCTGAGAGAGTAAGGAGGAGGCTGTTTGTGAGGGAGAGAGGGGCTGAGAGAGTCAATAGGGGGCTGTGTGTGATGAAGAGGGGGACTGTGAGATGCAGAAGGGAGTTGTAAGAAGAAGGAGAGGGGGTCTGAGAGAGTAAGGAGAGGGCTGTGTGTGAGGGAGAAGGGGGCTGAGAGTGAGGAGGGGGCTCTGTGTGGGAGGAAGAGGGGATCTCAGAGTCAGGAGGGGACTGTGTGTGAGGGAGAGAGGGGATGAGAGTGAGGAGGGGGCTCTGTGTGGGAGGAAGAGGGGGTCTCAGAGAGTCAGGAGGGGGCTGTGTGTGAGGGAGAGAGGGGCTGAGAGAGTGAGGAGGGGGCTGTGTGTGAGGGAGAGGGGGCTGAGAGTGAGGAGGGGCCTGTGTGTGAGGGAGAGAGGGGCTGAGAGTGAGGAGGGGGCTGTGTGTAAGGGAGAGTGGGGATATGTCTAAGGGAGAGAGGGGCTGAGAAAGTCAGGAGAGGGCTGTGTGTTAGGGAGAGGGGGTCTGAGAGAGTGAGTAGGGGGCTGTAAGAATAGGGAGTCTGGGAGAGTGAGGAGGGGGCTGTATGTGAGGGACTGGGGGGCTGAGAGAGTAAGGAGGGGGCTGTGAGTGAAGAGGGGGCTGTGTGTGAGAGGGGGTTGAGAGAGTGAGGAGGGAGCTGTGAATGAGGAGGAGGGGGCTGTGTGTGAGGGAGAGGGGGCTTAGAGTAAGGCGTGGACTGTAAGGAGGGGACGTGAGAGGGGGCTGAGAGAGTGAGGAGGGGGCTGTTTGTGAGGAGGGGGCTGTGAGTGAGGGAAAGGGGGTTGAGAGAGTGAGGAGGGGGCTGTGTGTGAGGGAGAGAAGGGCTGTGAGTGTGACAATGGGATTGTAGAAGGAAGCTAACAGAAGCTGCCTGGTTGTGAGGGGGTTCAGAAGGTTAGAAGAGGGCTAGCTGAGGGGGTAAGGAGTGAGATGGGTGTCACCTATATAGTATAGGGAATGGGGCAGGGAGACGGGGCCCCATTTTGTCATCCTGCCTCGGGTCCGCAATGTCTAGGGCAGGCTCTGATGATGTTGAATAAATTAGTCCAAATCCTTCTTAAACAGACATTAAAAATAAATAAAATCCTCTTAGAATAAAAAATAAATATTGCATATAGTTCTGTTTTTGGATTGAATACTCAGTTCACTTCTGAACTAATGCAAACTAGCATGTGGTTCTGTTTTTAACAACCTGTGTGTTATATGGTAAGACAGTTTGTACAGTTTACATTATATACTATACTTGTATTACTGCTGCTATATGTATCTGTGAGACACCTTTAGGAGATAATGTGAGATATGAACTGATTTCTGTTTCTGCATAGGTGGACACACTTCTGATATTTACTCCTGTCACACTTTACAATGAATTCCAATCAGCGTTGCAGCTTTACCGAAGAGAGGTGAATGCAGAATGTCTGTGTGTTACTGTGCTGCCTTCTGACTATAGGAAGTAAGTGTGCACATCTCCTTATCATACACCCAACTCACAACTTAGGGCCAGATTACGAGTGGTGTGCTAACTGTTGCGCGAGAGATATTATTTATTGCAGTTTGCCTACTTTGGAAGTATCGTGCGTATTACAAGTTGAAAGTAAATGCGATCGCTTTAGCTCAATTGAATTTAACAACCGCCTGGTTAGCGCAACCTCTCTGGATAACTGTGACGTTCTAATAAAAAATGGCACAAAACACATTAAAAATACATGTAAAAGTACAGTTACACGTTTAATAACACCATGTAATAAAAATAAATATTGCACAAAAAGTTATAAAGGCTCAAAGATATGAGATCTCAGGTGTTAGAGAAACAAAAGGCAGGCAAAAAGGCTCTAACATAGACCTACATACATATACATGTCTAAATATGTATGTGTGTATATATATATATAAAATGAAATATATATATATATATATATATATACATACACAAGTATGGCCAAAAATATTGGCACCCTTGTATCTCTGTCAGATAATGCACCACTTTGCCCAGAAAATTGTTGCAATTACAAATGTTTAGGCATTTTCATGTTTATTTCTTTTGTTTGTATTGGTATCACACAAAAAAGTGGACAAAAACCCCCCAAATTTGACACATTCCACGCAAAACTCCAAAAATGGACTGGACAAAATTATTGGTACCGTCTCAAAATTGTAAGAAATAATTGCATTCCATGTTTGTGATGCTCCTGTAATTTGTAATTAAACTCACCTGTATCAATTAACAGGTGCTGACAATATAGAAATCACACCGGCAACCAGTTAAAATGGTGAAAAAATGTACTCAATCTTTCTGTTGTTTGTCTCTGTGTACCACCTTGAGCATGTCTGAGGATTTGAGAACAAAAATTGGGGAAAATCATGGACAATCTCAAGGTTACAAGTCCATCTCCAGAGATCTTAATGTTCCTGTGTCCACTGTGCGCAACATAGACAAGAAGTTTACAGACTATGGCACTGTAGCTAATCTCCCTGGACATGGACGAAAGAGAAAAATTGATCAAAGATTGCAACAAAGGATTGTTCGAATGGTGGATAAAGAACCTTGATCAACTTCCAGACAAATTCAATCTGACCTTCAAGCACAGGGTACAAATGTGTCAGCTCGCACTATACGTAGCCATCTGAATGAAAAAGGACGCTACGGTTGGAGACCCAGGAGGCACCCCCTGCCGACACAGAAACATAAAAAAGCCGGATTGGAGTTTGCAAAAGCTTACATGAGGAAGTTAAAAAAGAAAATGAGGTTTTAAAGAAAAGAATACAGTCCCTACAGTCAAACATGGTGGAGGTTCACTGATGTTTTGGGGTTGCTTTGCTGCTTCAGGCACTGGATGTCTTGACTATGTGCATAGCATTATGAAATCTGAAGACTAGCAAAGAATTCTGTGGTGCAATGTAGGGCCCAGTATCAGAAAGTTGGGTCTCTGTCAGAGGTCATGGGTCTTACAGCAGGACAATGACCCAAAGCACAAGTTGAAAAGCACCCAGAAATGGTTTAAGACAAAGCGCTGACTAGTACTAAACTGGCCAGCAATGAGTCCAGATCTCAATCCCATAGAGCACCTGTGGAGAGATCTCAAATCAGCATTTGGGAAAAGAAACCCTCCCAATCTGAGAGACCTGGAGCAGTTGGCGAGAGAAGATTGGTCCAAAATTCCAGTACAGTGGTGTAAGAAACTCATTGATTGTTACAGGAAGCGATTGATTTCAGTTATTTTTTCCAAGGGGTGTGCTACCAAATATTAAATTGATGGTGCTAATAATTTTGTCCAGTCAATTTTTGGAGTTTTGCGTGGAATGTGTCAGAATTGGCTTTTTTTTTTCTCCACTTTTTTTGTGTCGTACCAATATAAGCAAAATAAATAAACATGAGAGTGGTGTATTATCTGACATAAATGCAGGGGTGCCAATATTTTTGGCCTTGACTGTATGTGTAGTTATATGTGTATATATTTATTTACTGACAAATATTCACATATAAACACACAAATATATATGTACCGATACATAGACAGATATATAAGTGCACTTTGCAGTCAAGTAGAGGAAAATATGTAAAAGCATGTACTATATTCATATTTCATAAAGGTTGTAACTCTGTATTTATCTCACAATCCATTGTTCTATATATTTATAAATAGATATTCCTATATATATATATATCTGTATATATTTCGATACCTATATATAATCATCTATTTATAGGTATGGATATATATTGTACCAAAATACCATCAGGTAAATGTAGAAATATGTATTTATGAATAAAAAGAAGTATTCTTCTATGTGAAGAACAATGGAATGTGAAATATTCATATTTTCATGTCGGATTAGCACACTTGAGAATTTGCGATCTGGTTAGCGTGTGAGTGGGGTGTTTTCCACTTGTTTTGCTCTATTGACTTCTATGGGGAAATATGTTAATGTGCGTAATATTGGAAGTTCGACTTTTTGTGCTTGTTGTCAGCGCGTGAGCGAAAACGTTTTACTTTCAACTCATAATACATGCGATACCCGACGCAAGCTAAAAATGTACTTCTAGTGCAGTTAGCATGCGAGCGGGAGAACTAAATAGCGCTTCACTCATAATCACACCCTAAATCTGTGGATGTATGTTTCTCAGCAAATAAAGTTTGTTTGTTTTTTCCTCCCGATTGCTTCCTTTTTTTTATTAAATGTATGAAATAAATAAATAAATGCAATGTTAAAGGGACAGTCAAGTCCAAAAAAAACTTTCATGATTCAAATAGGGCATGCAATTTTAAACAACTTTCCGATTTACTTTTATCACCAATTTGCTTTGTTCTCTTGGTATTCTTAGCTGAAAGCTAAACCTAGGAGGTTCATATGCTAATTATTAAGACCTTGAAGGCCACCTCTAATCTAAATGCATTTTGACAGTTTTTCACCACTAGAGGGCGTTAGTTCATGTGTTTCATAGAGATAACATTGAGCTCATGCACATGAATTTGCCGAGGAGTGAGCACTGATTGGCTAAAATGCAAGTCTGTCAAAAGAACTGAAATAAGGGGTCAGTCTGCAGAGGTTTAGATACAAGGTAATTACAGTGGTAAAACGTGTATTATTATAACTGTGTCGGTTATGCAAAACTGGGGAATGGGTAATAACGAGATTATCTATCTTTTTTAAAACAACAAAAATTCTGATGTTGACTGTCCCTTTAATTTCCTTAAAAAGTTTTAGAAAAATAATGCATTGAGCTCACTGACCTTCCCAAACAAAGTATTTAGGCCTAGATTTGGAGTTCGGCGGTAGCCGTCAAAACCAGCGTTAGAGGCTCCTAACGCTGGTTTTGGCCGCCCGCTGGTATTTGGAGTCAGTCAGGAAAGGGTCTAACGCTCACTTTTCAGCCGCGACTTTTCCATACCGCAGATCCCCCTACGCTATTTGCGTATCCTATCTTTTCAATGGGATCTTCCTAACGCCGGTATTTAGAGTCGTTTCTGAAGTGAGCGTTAGAGCTCTAACGACAAAACTCCAGCCGCCTGAAAATAGCAGGAGTTAAGAGCTTTCTGGCTAACGCCGGTTCATAAAGCTCTTAACTACTGTACCCTAAAGTACACTAACACCCATCAACTACCTATGTACTCCTAAACCGAGCTCCCCCCACATCGCCGCCACTCGATTAAAATTTTTAACCCCTAATCTGCCGACCGCCACCTACGTTATACTTATGTACCCCTAATCTGCTGCCCCTAACCCCGCCGACCCCTGTATTACATTTATTAACCCCTAACCTGCCCCCCACAACGTCGCCGCCAGCTACTTAAAATAATTAACCCCTAATCTTCCGACCGCAAAGCGCCGCCACCTACGTTATCCCTATGTACCCCTAATCTGCTGCCCCTAACACCGCCGACCCCTATATTATATTTATTAACCCCTAATCTGCCCCCCTCAACGTCGCCGACACCTGCCTACACTTATTAACCCCTAATCTGCCGAGCGGACCTGAGCGCTACTATAATAAAGTTATTAACCCCTAATCCGCCTCACTAACCCTATAATAAATAGTATTAACCCCCTAATCTGCCCTCCCTAACATCGCCGACACCTAACTTCAATTATTAACCCCTAATCTGACGACCGGAGCTCACCGCTATTCTAATAAATGTATTAACCCCTAAAGCTAAGTCTAACCCTAACACTAACACCCCCCTAACTTAAATATAATTTACATCTAACGAAATAAATTAACTCTTATTAAATTAATTATTCCTATTTAAAGCTAAATACTTACCTGTAAAATACATCCTAATATAGCTACAATATAAATTATAATTATATTATAGCTATTTTAGGATTAATATTTATTTTACAGGCAACTTTGTAATTATTTTAACCAGGTACAATAGCTATTAAATAGTTAAGAACTATTTAATAGTTACCTAGTTAAAATAATAACTAATTTACCTGTAAAATAAATCCTAACCTAAGATATAATTAAACCTAACACTAGACTATCAATAAAATAATTAAATAAACTACCTACAATTACCTACAATTAACCTAACACTACACTATCAATAAATTAATTAAACACAATTCCTACAAATAAATACAATTAAATAAACTAGCTAAAGTACAAAAAATAAAAAAGAACTAAGTTACAAAAAATAAAAAAATATTTACAAACATTAGAAAAATATTACAACAATTTTAAACTAATTACACCTACTCTAAGCCCCCTAATAAAATAACAAAGACCCCCAAAATAAAAAATTCCTTACCCTATTCTAAATTAAAAAAGTTACAAGCTCTTTTACCTTACCAGCCCTGAACAGGGCCCTTTGCGGGGCATGCCCCAAGAATTTCAGCTCTTTTGCCTGTAAAAGAATAAATACAATACCCCCCCCCCAACATTACAACCCACCACCCACATACCCCTAATCTAACCCAAACCCCCCTTAAATAAACCTAACACTAAGCCCCTGAAGATCTTCCTACCTTGTCTTCACCATCCAGGTTCACCGATCCGTCCTGAAGAGCTCCTCCGATGTCCTGATCCAAGCCCAAGCGGGGGGCTGAAGAGGTCCATGATCCGGTCAAAGTCTTCATCCAAGCGGGGCAGAAGAGGATCTTCCATCCGATTGAAGTCATCATCCAGGCGGCATCTTCTATGGTCTTCCATCCGGAGCGAAGCGGCAGGATCCTGAAGACCTCCAGCGCGGAACATCCATCCGGACCGACGACTGAACGACGAATGACTGTTCCTTTAAGGGACGTCATCCAAGATGGCGTCCCTCGAATTCCGATTGGCTGATAGGATTCTATCAGCCAATCGGAATTAAGGTAGGAATATTCTGATTGGCTGATGGAATCAGCCAATCAGAATCAAGTTCAATCCGATTGGCTGATCCAATCAGCCAATCAGATTGAGCTCGCATTCTATTGGCTGTTCCAAGTAGCCAATAGAATGCGAGCTCAATCTGATTGGCTGATTGGATCAGCCAATCGGATTGAACTTGATTCTGATTGGCTGATTCCATCAGCCAATCAGAATATTCCTACCTTAATTCCGATTGGCTGATAGAATCCTATCAGCCAATCGGAATTCGAGGGACGCCATCTTGGATGACGTCCCTTAAAGGAACAGTCATTCGTCGTTCAGTCGTCGGTCCGGATGGATGTTCCGCGCTGGAGGTCTTCAGGATCCTGCCGCTTCGCTCCGGATGGAAGACCATAGAAGATGCCGCCTGGATGATGGCTTCAATCGGATGGAAGATCCTCTTCTGCCCCGCTTGGATGAAGACTTTGACCGGATCATGGACCTCTTCAGCCCCCCGCTTGGGCTTGGATCAGGACATCGGAGGAGCTCTTCAGGACGGATCGGTGAACCTGGATGGTGAAGACAAGGTAGGAAGATCTTCAGGGGCTTAGTGTTAGGTTTATTTAAGGGGGGTTTGGGTTAGATTAGGGGTATGTGGGTGGTGGGTTGTAATGTGGGGGGGGGTATTGTATTTATTCTTTTACAGGCAAAAGAGCTGAAATTCTTGGGGCATGCCCCGCAAAGGGCCCTGTTCAGGGCTGGTAAGGTAAAAGAGCTTGTAACTTTTTTAATTTAGAATAGGGTAAGGATTTTTTTATTTTGGGGGTCTTTGTTATTTTATTAGGGGGCTTAGAGTAGGTGTAATTAGTTTAAAATTGTTGTAATATTTTTCTTATGTTTGTAAATATTTTTTTATTTTTTGTAACTTAGTTCTTTTTTATTTTTTGTACTTTAGCTAGTTTATTTAATTGTATTTATTTGTAGGAATTGTGTTTAATTAATTTATTGATAGTGTAGTGTTAGGTTAATTGTAGGTCATTGTAGGTAGTTTATTTAATTATTTTATTGATAGGGTAGTGTTAGGTTTAATTATATCTTAGGTTAGGATTTATTTTACAGGTAAATTAGTTATTATTTTAACTAGGTAACTATTAAATAGTTCTTAACTATTTAATAGCTATTGTACCTGGTTAAAATAATTACAAAGTTGCCTGTAAAATAAATATTAATCCTAAAATAGCTATAATATAATTATAATTTATATTGTAGCTATATTAGGATTTATTTTACAGGTAAGTATTTAGCTTTAAATAGGAATAAGTTATTTAATAAGAGTTAATTTATTTCGTTAGATGTAAATTATATTTAAGTTAGGGGGGTGTTAGTGTTAGGGTTAGACTTAGCTTTAGGGGTTAATACATTTATTAGAATAGCGGTGAGCTCCAGTCGGCAGATTAGGGGTTAATGTTTGAAGTTAGGTGTCGGCGATGTTAGGGAGGGCAGATTAGGGGTTAATATTATTTATTATAGGGTTAGTGAGGCGGATTAGGGGTTAATAACTTTATTATAGTAGCGCTCAGGTCCGCTCGGCAGATTAGGGGTTAATAAGTGTAGGCAGGTGTCGGCGACGTTGAGGGGGGCAGATTAGGGGTTAATAAATATAATATAGGGGTCGGCGGTGTAAGGGGCAGCAGATTAGGGGTACATAGGGATAACATAGGTTGCGGCGGTTTACGGAGCGGCAGATTAGGGGTTAAAAACAAAATGCAGGGGTCAGCGATAGCGGGGGCGGCAGATTAGGGGTTAATAAGTGTAAGGGTAGGGGTGTTTAGACTCGGGGTACATGTTAGAGTGTTAGGTGCAGACTTAGGAAGTGTTTCCCCATAGGAAACAATGGGGCTGCGTTAGGAGCTGAACGCTGCTTTTTTGCAGGTGTTAGGTTTTTTTTCAGCTCAAACAGTCCCATTGTTTCCTATGGGAGAATCGTGCACGAGCACGTTTTTGAGGCTGGCCGCGTCCGTAAGCAACTCTGGTATCGAGAGTTGCATTTGCGGTAAAAATGCTCTACGCTCCTTTTTTGGAGCCTAACGCAGCATTTGTTTGAACTCTCGATACCAGAGTTAAATTTATGGTGCGGCCAGAAAAAATCCAGCGGAGCGTTAACAGCCCTTTTACCGCCAAACTCCAAATCTAGGCCTTAGATAGCAATATAAAATTCACACTCATTCCAGGTAATAATAATGTTTAGTGAGCTCCATGGCTGAGGTAATAAATCTGCTTTTAAATGTAATGTTCTGTTTATGTTTTAAAAAATGGTTTATGGTTCATTTTCTAAGGATTTATCGTTTCATAAAGCAGTTTGTATAGCGAGGCCTTACAGGGATAATAAAGTCAAAATTAAACTTGCATGCATCAGATAGAGCCGGTCATTTTAAGACACTTTTAAATTCACTTCTATTTTCAAATGTGCTTCATTCTCTTGGTATCCTTTGTTGAAAAAGAATGTGCACGTATTGTACACTAGTGGGAGCTAGCTGCTGATTGGTGCCTGCACACATTTGTCTCTTGTGATTGGATAACTAGATATGTTTGTCTAGCTGCCAGTAGTGCACAGTTGTTCCTTCAGCAAAGGATAACAAGAGAATAAAGCAAATTTGCTAATAGAAGTAAACTGGAAAGTTGTTTAAAACTGTATGTTCTGTCCAAATCATGAAAGAACATTTTGGGGTTTCCTTTCCCTTTAATATATTGTACTTTGTTTTTTATTTTTTTCCTCTCATTAATAGTTGTTGAAAACATTATCATAATATGGGCCAGATTACAAGTGGAGCGCAAGTTAGGTGCAATGTTAACGCAACCTCACATTTGCCTAACGCACAATCAATTATTGCTCCACTTGTAATCTAGCCCTATATGTTTTACCATGTATAAAATTCTAAAATGAGATTATTTCCTAATCTTATGTAATCCATACTTAAAGGGACAGTCTAGTCAAAATTAAACTTTCATGATTCAGATAGGGCATGCAAAACAACTTTCCAATTTACTTTTATCATCAAATGTGCTTTTTTCTCTTGGTATTCTTTGTTAAAAGCTAAACCTAGGTAAGCTCATGTGCTAATTTCTAAGCTTTTGAAGTCCGCCTCTTATTTCAGTGCATTCTGACCGTTTTTCACAGCTAGACAGTGCTAGTTCATGTGTGCCATGTAGATAACATTGTGGTTACTCTTGGGGAGTTTGATTTATGAGTCCGCACTGACAGACTAAAATGCAAGTCTGTAAAAAGAATTGAAATAAGGGGCATTCTGCAGAGGCTTTGATACAAGGTAATCACAGAGGTAAAAAGTATATCAATATAACCGTGTTGGTTATGCAAAAATGGGGACTGGGTAATAAAGTGATTATCTATCTTTTTAAACAATAAAAAATCTAGAGTAGACTGTCCCTTTAAGAAAAGCCATAATGTGGAATCTGAGTGCCAGAAGTCCTTATTTTAGCAAGGAATTCAGTATTTTTAGTATTCCCATTTCAATGCATACATTTGGTACATGAATCATTCTACAAGATTTAAATTATAACTATTGATAAATACAGAGCAATTCAGGCTAAAATGGTTAATGAAAAGTGTCAAGAGAGGTGCTCAATCAGCAAGCGCTACTCAGGTGCTGGACAAAAAAATAGGCCAGCTCCTAAGCTTACACTTACAAGTGTTTTTTTTGTCTGTCTCAGAGGATAGCTTTGGATCAGCTTCTCTTCCTTGGTGGTTTTCCCAGGAGCATCTGTCTCTGGGCACATGCTTTAGGAGACCTAACTAGGTGATTGTGACCACGGACGCCAGCCTGCTGGGCTGGGGACGCAAGGACTATGGACTCAAATGGAATCTGCTCTCCCCATAAACATCTTAGAGGGGAGAGCGATTTTCAATGTTCTGATGGCTTGGCCTCAGTTGTCCTTAGCCCAGTTTTTCAGGTTCCAGTCGGACATTATCACCTCAGTGGCTTGCATTTTCCACCAGGGAGGAACTTGGAGTTCCTTAGCCATGAAGGAGGTGGCTCAGATTGTTCAGTGTGTGGAAGCTCACAATTGTTGTTTATCCGCCATCCACATTCTAGGAGGGAAGCAGATTTCCTGAGCAGACAGACATTTCTTCCCGGGGAGTGGGCTCTGCGTTCGGAGGTGTTCTCCAGCTTAACCCACAAATAGGGGATGCTGGGGTTAGATTTGATGGCGTCTCGGCAGAACGCCAAGCTACCAAAGTATGGTACAAGATCAAGAGATCCGCAGGCCCTCCTGATAGATACTTGGGCGGTTTCTTGGGATTTCAATCTGGCATATCTGTTTCCTCCATTTGCTCTCCCTCCACAAGTAATTTTTTCCACCTTAGAGGTTGCCTCTGAGGAAGGACCTTCTGCCTCAGGGTCTATTCTTTCATCCAAATCTCGCTTCTCTGAAGCTGACTGCTTGGAGATTGAACGTTTAGTTCTGTCTAAGCATGGTTTTTCTAATTGGGTCATTGAGACCATCATTCAGACTTGCAAGCCTGTTACTAGAAAGATTTACCATAAGGTATGGTGTAAATACCTTTATTGGTGTGAATCCAAGGGCTACTCTTGGAGTAGGGTCAGGATTCCTAGGATTTTGTCTTTTCTCCAGGACTAGAGAAGGGATTGTCAATCAGTTCTCTGAAGGGTCAGATTTCTGCATTATCTATTTTGTTGCACAAGCGTCTGGCGGATGTGCCAGATGTTCAATCTTTTTGTCAGGCCCTATTCAGAATTAGAAAAATAAATGAAAGGAAAAAAGATACCTTATAACAGCACTCTTAGTCAAATAATTTGTTTACTGAGAAAATTGCGCATATTACACAATAACCCTATTACTGTGCACAGTATACATAGCTATTACATCAATAAAAAAAAACAAGTATATCACATATAACAGATATGCACCAAATAGCTATTTCATAGATAGATCTAATGCATAAAATTGTACGAAATATAGCTTTATGCATCAAATAGCTATTACAAAGATAACAAATAAAAGGTATAGCAAATATAACTATCAAATATGGTTCATATGCACCAAAACAATCCCCTAAGGATACATAATAGAGAAAGCAAACTCAATGTTAATGCAGAATTGCTGAAAAAGAACAGGTGATACTCATCGTAAAGTTCAGACGTTGTCAGTCCTGTGAGTCCCGTAATAAAACATCCAGCAAAATAGATATTTGTAATCCACAACAGTGGCTGATGCCAACGTGTACCGGTCGCTGCAAACACAACCGTGGATGATTTTGTAGCAAACTTGCAAAAACTTGGTGGACGTGATCCTGGAAGGAGCTCTACCTCTACGCGGTAACACACCTGGCGTTCCCAGTGCTAATACACCACGGAGGGATCCCGTGTCATCGTCCCGACACACCTCCTTCTACACGCTCACACCACAGATCCAAGGGCTCAAAACCACAGGGTAATCTTGGTTGGCGCTTACACCCTCTGCATCGAATGCGTGCTTGCGTTCCTCCAAAAAGTTCACCGACATATGTTTCACCTTCTGATTGGCTTCTTCCGGGCTTGTATGTTACTAGCACGTATTAACGTCCTTTTTAAAGGCAGCGCAATTGTTTAACTGCCTCCCGATTTCCAGCCTGTGAATATAGGTTCCACACAATGGTAACAGTTAACTGTTAACACTAAATAATCATGGTGCACAAGTAAATCATTTACAAAATTATTAAATTTTATATTACATATCGGTGCATATAATTGTAAAGAGAGGCTGACTTATAGTGATAGCAATTGTTATACTCAAAACTACTATAAGATCCTTAAAGTTATACATATTGGATATTATAGCACAAGTATTCTTGCTTAAACTATAAATTTGAATTACAGAAAATGACCCAAATTATTTTCCTCATTCAGGCCATTTGGAGTAAGAGTTCCTAGATTAAAAATCCACTTACTCTCACGTTGTAGCAATACTCTAACCATATTGCCACCACGAGATCCCAAATTAACCCTGTCAATCCCTATTATTCTAAAATCACGTGGTAAGGAATTATGATACTCCATAAAGTGTTTGGCTATACTAGATGTATCCTTTTCCTGCTCAATATCTCTGATGTGCTCAAGGGTCCTATCACAGAGGGCCCTTGTGGTTTTGCCCACATAATATAGGGGGCAACTACACTTGGCCAGATACACCAAACCTTCAGTTCGACAAGTGATTTTAGATCTAATCTTGTAGACCTTGCCATTATTATCAGAAACAAATCGTATTTTCTCTATATAATTGCAAGCCTTACATCGTTTGCAGGGATAACAACCAGGCTCCATACTTGATTGGCTAAGCCAAATTGACTCAGTTTTAGGTCTAATAAAATGACTATGTACCAGATTATCACGTAGGTTTGGTGCCCTACGTGAAGTCATGAGAGGTTGGGAGGTTAACACTCGGTTAAGTTTAGAATCACTTTTGAGTATATGCCAATAGCGTTTCATAATTTTATGTATATACTCCCATTTATTATTAAATCCGGATATGTATCTTATTTTACCTTTCTGTTTATTAGTTTGGACAGTTTTTTGGTTATTTTTGTCTGAGGAATTGAAGATGCTATCCTCTTGCGTGTGCCCGTATTGGCGTTGATAAGCTTGACTTATCAATTTCTTAGGATAGCCTCTATCGATAAATCGTCTCGTCAATTCTCTCGATTCACTCGCAAAATCCTCTCTGGATGTACAGTTTCTACGTGCCCTATAAAATTGAGAAATAGGTATACCCCTAATTTGATGTTTAGGATGGAAGCTGTCAGCTCTCAATACACTATTGGTCGATGTCAGCTTTCGGTATATCTTTGTTCTCAAAGTGCCATCATACACTGTAACTGTTAAATCCAAGAAATTGATTGCGAGTGAATCAAAGGTTAGGGTAAATTTAAGATTAAAAATGTCATTATTCAAAGATTTGACAAAAGACTGCAAATCCTGTGAAGTACCCCTCCACAGGAGGAACACGTCCTCTATGTAGCGAAGCCACATAGAGACGTGTTCACTCACTGTGGTTGAGCCGAGAACAAAATTGTTCTCCCAATAGCCTAGATACAGGCACGCATATGAGGGCGCATATTTCGCCCCCATAGCCGTGCCCCGTATCTGCAAAAAATATTGATCATTGAAAACAAACAGATTATTAGTTAATGCAAATTCAAGTAACTCACAGATAAAGTCAGTGTGTTGTTGAAAAGCTGTACCCCTTTGTTGCAAAAAGTATCTAGTTGCCTCTAATCCTTTCACATGAGGAATGCTAGAATACAACAATTCAACATCAATCGTTGGTAATAACATATCCTCAGAGATATTGAGGCCACTAATTTTTCTTAAAAAGTCTGGAGTGTCTTGTACATAAGTAGTCAAATAAGTGACAAATGGTTTGAGAAAATAATCTATATATTGTCCATTACCCTCCAAAGGTCCATCGATGCCCGCAACAATCGGGCGTCCTGGGGGGTATTTACACCCCTCTTTATGGTCCTTTGGAATGGTATAAAATGTTGGAATCTTTGGATTTTGTGGCAACAAAAACTCAAATTCTGTTTTAGAAATAATATTACTTGCAAGACCTACTTCTAATATATTTTGAAGTTTAGACAGAATAGAATCAATTGGATTATTGCTTAATCTTTTATATTGTGTTTTATCATTGAGAAGTCTATAACATTCATCTCTATACTTAGAGGTGTCTTGTAACACTAAATTACCACCTTTATCGGATGGCTTTATTGTCAAATTTTTATTGTTGCCTAGCTCATAAAGCGCTTTCCTTTCACCACAGGTTATCCATTCCTGGACTATTGCTGTTCAGTTTCATAATATCATCCTCTACGAGTTTCACAAACATAGAAACTGCTGTAATTTTAGTAAGGTTAGGCATGTATTTTGATTTCGGTTTGAGGCCACTATTTAGTGTTTGCTGGTCACGTTGGCTCCCTGTCACCTCCTCATCATATTGTAAGGATTCCAGGGTAGCCAACACATCCTCAAATTCCAAACCGCCATCCTTTTCACCATCAAAGAGCCCGTGACAAATCAATTTTCTGGCAAACAGCTTTAAATCTTTAACAGCTTCAAACTTGTCCAGGCTCTTTGTTGGTGAAAACGATAAACCTTTCTTCAATAGTGATATTTGATCACTCTACAATTGTGTAGATGATAGATTAATAATAGACCTATCGTCTATTTCTTGGTCCTCAACCTGTAATAAGGCCTCCGTGTATTTAGTGTTTTCTTTTTCTTTTGTCCTTCTTCCTCTACCCCGTCTTGTTTTTGAGCCTCTCTTTCTGGCTGTCCTAAAGGGGCCCCTCCTTTTTTATTTTGGTCACGATTAATATTGCCTCGTTGGCCCCCTTCAATTTCACTGTGCTCATTTTTATTTTTATTATAAGTATACACTTGCTTCAATTTGTAGTCCTTATCATCTCTAATACATTTTTTCTTCTTTTTAATCTTTATTTCTGATTGAGTGCGTAAGATTTCATTTTTCATCTTATCGTTGAGTTCCTTAAACTCACTATTATCTTCCCATTTGTTTAAAATGGTAGTTGTTTCTGTTAACTGTTGATTAATTTTTTCTAACTTCAAATTATCTTCCTTCAGAATTAATGTCATTAATTTATTCGAACATTCAGAAAGAATATCTTCCCATTGTTCTCTGAAGTCCGGTATCTCAGTTTCCTGCAGATTTGTACCTGGCAATTTAAGAACACGGAAGCCTCTGGGAATCATATCAGCTGACTGATAGTTTGTTAAACTTGATATTTCCCATTTCACTCTAAGTTGTTTGTATATTTGTTTCTGTTCTTTAAATGCTTTGTATATATTTGTATCTGCCTGTATAGAATCATCATCTGTATTATCAAGGTTGAAAGTATCCTTGACATCAGAATCCCAATCACTGTCACTATAAGTAAAGGCCATCTCTTATAATAAAATATGTTATGCAACCACAACACAGTAAAATGCGTTGCTGCTATTGGAGACACAGACCGAGCCAAAGTGAAAGAAAAGATCACACACAAGTGAAATCCAGAAATAATTATAACAAAGCTCAAATTTTCACTATGCTCAGGTCAATAAAAATTTATGACAATAGATATTTAATAATATCGGTGCTAAGGTAGTAATATGAATAATAATTCAGAATTAGGCCTGTGTTTAAGCCTGTTGCTCCTCCTTGGAGCCTTAACCTTGTTCTTAAAGTTTTGCAGCAGGCTCCGTTTGAGCCATTGCATTCCATAGATATTAAGTTATTATCTTGGAAGGTTTTGTTTCTTATTGCTATCTCTTCTGCTCGGAGAGTCTCGGAACTCTCGGCTTTGCAGTGTGATTCCCTTACCTTATCTTTCATGCTGATAAGGCGGTTCTTCGTACAAAGTAAGGTTTTCTTCCGAAGGTGGTTTCGGATAGAAATATTAATCAGGAAATAGTTGTTCCTTCTCTATGTCCTAATCCTTCTTCTAATAAGAAACGTTTGTTGCACAACTTTGATGTTGTGCATGCTTTAAAGTTTTATCTACAGGCGACTAAGTATTTTTTCTCCAGTCTCCTGCCCTGTTTGTTTATCTGGAAAGCGTAAAGGTCAGAAAGCTACTGCTACTTCTCTTTCTCTCTGGTTGAGAGTTATTATTCGTTTTGCTTATGAGACTACTGGTCAGCAGCCTCCTGAGAGAATTACTGCTCATTCCATGAGGGCTGTCACCTTTTCTTGGGCTTTCAAAAATTAAGTTTCTGTGGATCAGATTTGCAAGGCTGCAACTTGCTCGTCTTTGCATACTTTTTCCAAATTTGGTGGTGCCTTCTGTTTAGGACTGCCTGTATTGCTATCCCTCCCTAGTCATCTGTGTCCTCTAGCTTGGGTATTGGTTCCCACTAGTAATTGATGATGTCATGGACTCTCCATATCTTAGGAAAGAAATCAAGATTTATGCTTACCTGATAAATCTATCTCTTTCTGGATATGGAGAGTCCACGACCCCGCCCTTAAATTTTAAGACAGTTATTTTTTACTAAAGCTCAGGCACCTCTACACCTTTGTGTTATTCTTTTTTTCCATTTCCCTTCAGTCAAATGACTGTGATTTATAGGTAGGGGAGTGACACTTAACAGCTTTGCTGTGGTGCTCTTTGCCTTCTCCTCCTGGCCAGGAGTAATATTCCCACTAGTAATTGATGATGTTGTGGACTCTCCATATCTGAAAAGAAATAGATTTATCAGGTAAGCATACATCTTGTTTTTTTGTTTGTATTGATTTGTGTATTGATATTTAGCCATATTAGATTTTGTTATTTCTGAATCATGACAGTTTATTTTGTACTTTTACTATCCCTTTATTAAATTTGGCAGCTTGTGCTCAATGGAGAAACCTGTTTTAAGACCAATAATATTACCAAATAACCCATAACTTTCTGTTCATCATATGTACATCTTTTTATTTGAAGATAAACATGATGGAAATTACAGCTTTATTGGTCTACCAAGAAATCCTATGATTTGAACTATGCAATCTAACTTGGAAACATACTTAGCGTAAAACTAGATGCAAAAATCTAATTAAAAGGACACTCCAGCCACAGTTCTGGGATCAGATCCAACACAACCCTGCTATCGCCCCTTACCCATCCCCTTTACTCACAATTTCAGCTGCACTGTTCTGTCTACCAGACTCTCATCCTGACTTATGGCCACAACTACATACTTTATTGGTGACAGACTTTTACGAACATGACTCCTGGCTCTCTCATCCCGCAATCTGCATTAAATTCCACCTCCCCACTAGACTTAGTTTTGAAGGATACCGACTGAGCACACGACTGCGTACCTGGGGATACCCGAAAAGTTCATTGCGACCTAAGACAGTTTGGGAGGGGGCTTGGCAGGAGGCCCACAGTCTTAAGCATCCTCTCTCTTTTCACTACAATCTTCTCACTAACTCCCTATCTCCTCACAAAATACCGCAACATCTAGCCTGGGAAAGAGAAATTGGGTTCTCTGTAACACTAGATGTCTGGCATGTCAGAATCATGACTACCAGGAAGCTTCTTCATTGCGCCACACTCTGGGAGCTTTACTACAAAGTGCTAGTCCGTTGGCACCTAGTCCCTGTTACCTTGCATAGGATCTATCAGTCACATCCCCCTAGTTGCTGGAGAAACTGCAAAATGATCGGGTCAACACTACACATATGGTGGACTTGCCCAGTCATCCAACCGCTATGGAGGGATATATACACGCTCCTTCAATCACTTGGCCTCACACCTCCATTCACCCCTGAGGTAGCTCTTCTACATATGCCAATGCCTAACCTTTCCCCCTCGAAGGAAGCCCTTACAATTTATATCCTTATGGCCATGAAACTCGCACTTGCCAGAGCTTGGAAAGGGGAAAGATCCCCATCCCTCTCACAGGTACTCTCCACTGTTCATTTTGTTGGACAAATGGAACAGTATTCATATAAGGTTCTAGATAAAGTAGACTCATTCCATGCAATATGGTCCCCTTGGATCATGAAATTCCCCAATTGGGATTCAAACCCCACACCCCCACAATGAAGAACTATCCCCCTCCCCCACTTCCCCTTCCCCTTCCCCCCCCATCCCCTATTTTTTTTTTTTTTTTTTTTTCTTCCTCCCTTCCTTTTTCCCTCCTCGCCCTTCCCACTCCCCTCTTCAACCCGCCGCCTATCGTCCCTGTAATACTCTACTATCTTAACTTGGGAATACAGGTATTATTTTACCATCTCTTACACCTACAGCTACTTGCCATCCTCTCCCTATTTTCCCCCTATGAAAAAGAGACCATTAACTCTTTACACTCTGCCTACTCCTATCTCTTTCTTAGACAGTTTTGATATTACATGTTTATTCCATGAGAATATTGTTGATATGTTTAAACTCGCCCCAAAGGCATTGTTTTGTTAACATGAAGTCTGTCTCAATAAAAAAATTTTGATTAAAAAAAAAAAAAGGACACTCCAGCCAACAATTTAATGCACTTTAATATGTTTGGAACAAAATTTTGCAATATACATCTATTAACTTTTTTTTATTTTTTTTATTTATTTATAATCCAACAAATAGTCACATCATTAGCCCTGGCACAACGAGGAAAGAAAAAACAATATGTTACATTCACATATTCATTTTACCACACAGGGTAATTCACAAAGAAACAATAAACATCTTATACCCTTTTACATCTATAGGGAGTACCTCTATGTTCCAATTTGTTTATCTGGGCCTCTAATACATAGTCGATGCCTAACCAGTTAAGTAGTGTATTCTCAATAATGTTGGAGAATTTTAGTACGTTTTTAATAAAAGACAATTCCCTCATACAAAAACAAATCAAGCAAAACAAGTAAACAAACCAACAAACAATACCAATTAAAACAGAGAGAGAGAGAAAAAAAAAAGGGAAAAAGGGGGGGGGAGGGGAAGGGGAGGGAAGACCTCAATCCACATCTCCTGGTCCCTCCTGCCCTCCTCAGTACAAGACAATTTAAGACTTGCTCTAGCATGACCTAATTAGGCCCATTCGGATGGTAGATTACCTGACTGCATGAGGGTGTCGAAGGCAGTTGTTTTCTTTATAACTGCAATCAATTGATGTTGAACTAAGGTAGAGTAAGATTTCATTATACCCAGCCATTTTTGGAGATATTTCTCTAGATTCCCTTCTATATAGAGATCACTAGAATATTGTTCCATAATTATTATTTTTGCCACAACAGCTTTATAGTTTTGGAAAGATAACGATTTAGTCGCTTTCCAATTTGAAAGAATTACATTACGGGCGGCTAATATAATTGTATTGATTGTCTTATACTGTTTACTTTGGGAAAACTTACACACAAAAAAGACTTCATAAAGGCTTATTCTAAATGGGACTTCTAAACTTAAGGATAGCCAAAAATTTATCTTGTTCCAGAACTGTTTAATTATTGGGCATTTCCAAAAACAATGCATAATATCTGCATTCAAATTGTCAAATTTTGTGCAGACATTCTTGTCAAGGGGGTACCATTTTTTAAGATGTGCGGGGGTAACATATATCAAGTTAAGGAGTTTGCAGTGTGATTCCTTCCAAGATATTATAGAGGTTGTTTCCATAATCTTTTAAAGCTATCCTCAATTTCTACTGCGATTATATAGGGAAAATATGTTTTCCATTTCTCGACTAATATATCTAGGCGGGTCTGGCTGGCTTTCTGGAATAATAGGTTGTATAAAAAAGAGATAGACCTATTACCCTGTTTATATATATTGATTACTGGGTTAATATCTCCCAGTCTCCAGTCAGTCTTGTTATCTTACCATAGCTCGCCTCGCTATACAAATGTCTCAATTGTAGGTATGCATAAAAGTCGCGTTTATGTATCCCAAATTCATTCTGAAGATCCACGAATAACTTAACTGTGTTTAAACTGTTATCTCTAATTTGGATCACATCTTGAAATCCTTTGATGGACCAATCCTTAAAGCGACATTATACACTCATTTTTTCTTTACATAAATGTTTTGTAGATGATCTATTTTTATAGCCCATTAAGTTGTTTTTTTAAAAAAATGTATAGTTTTGCTTTTTTTAAAATAACATTGCTCTGATTTTCAGACTCCTAACCAAGCCCCAAAGTTTTATGTGAATACTGTCAGCTACCTTCTCCAGCTTGCTCCTGTTTGTGTAAAGGGTCTTTTCATATGCAAAAGAAGGGGGAGGGGGGGGGAGTGTCTTATTTGCCACTTGCAGTGGGCTTTCCAGCTACCTTTTCAACAGAGCTAAACTGACAGCTTCTAAGTAAGTTTTTAAACAGTTTTATACTGGATTTTAATATCAGTATCTGTGCATCGTATTCTTTATAGTAGTGTCTATTACATGCAGTTACATGAAAATGAGTGTATACTGTCCCTTTAAAGACCCTAGAAGAAATTCCAGGTATAAACTGAGGGTTACCACAAATAGGCAGGTATTTAGAGGATTTCCAGCTAATTTTTAGCTCATCACATAGTTTATGCCACGCTAAGATAGGGTTCAGGAGCGTCTCCATCTTAGCCAGCCATTTAGGTATGTGGCATTTATCCAGATGAATCAAGGCTCTCAAGATGTATGGTGTCACAATCTCCGACTCTAAATGTAGATTAGTTGAGTAATCTGTTTCAGTAATCCAGTCTAAAATGTATTTACTTAATATAGCTAAATTGTAATATTTCAGATTTGGGAGTGCCAAGCCTCCTGCCTGTGTATTTAATGATAAGTTATTCGTTGATATACGTCTGCGCTTTTGGTTCCAAATGAATCCTGCAGTAATACTATTAAATAGAACCATATCTTTATTTTTGATTAATAATGGCAGGTTTTGGAGTAAATATAGTAATTGTGGGAAAAAAATGGTCTTAACCATGGCGATTCGAGCTGATAATGAGATTGGGAGCGACATCCATTTATCTGTCTCCTGTTTATATTTGCTGAAATAAGATGTAAAGTTCAACTTATACCAGGCATTAGGATCTTTATGTATTTTAATCCCTAGATAGTTTATAGATTCTACTGACTTAAAGGGATATTTACCTGGCAAAGATTCAGATTGCACAAACCATAGAATTTCAGATTTTTCTGGGTTAATCTTGTACCCCGCAAATGAACCAAAATTTTGGGCTAGTGTCAGAAAATGTTGTATTGGTAGATCTGCTTCATCCAGAAATAACAATAAGTCGTCCTCATACAGAGTGAGAACGACTTTACTTTTACCAACCATTATACCTGGTAATTCTTGTCTTAGTTTGACCTCAAAGGGCTCTAGCGCCAGGTTAAACAGGAGAGGTGAAAGCGGACATCCCTGACATGTGCCTTTGCCTAAGATAATATCTTTTGAAAGTTCAGCGTTTACTAATAAGTTAGAGACGGGATTTTGGTAAATTGAATGGATCGTTGCTAGAAAGTTACCCTTAAATCCAAAGCTTTCTAAAGAATAAAATAAGTGGTCCCAATTGATAAGATCAAAGGCCTTTTCGGCGTCAATCTCCAACAAGGCCATGTTTGATCTTGCCCGTTTTACTTTGGCCTTATTTTCTGACCAGAAAAAATCTAAGACCGTCAGAACGCGACGTATAATTTTAGACACATTTCTTCCTGGCATAACGCCCGTTTGATCCGAGTGAACTAAGTTCCCTATATAGGTTTTCAACCTGTTTGCAATGATTGACGTGTAGATCTTGTAATCACAGTTTAATAGTGATATCGGTCTATATGAAGCCATATTTTCTGGATCTTTGTTCTTCTTGGGTATAAGGGTAATTATGGATGCCGAGAAATATCTAGATGGCTCTTTATTTCCTATATAATACGAATTAAACAGATTTACCAAGGTATCTGGGATAAATTCCAATAATATTTTATATAATTCTATTGGGAGTTGGTCGGGACCCGGTGATTTAAAGGTTTTAGCTGTACTGATCTGTTTTCTAACTTCTTCTGATGTAATTGGTGCATTTAATAGTTCTAACTCCTGAGGAGATATTTTGGGAATTTTAAGATTGTTCCAAAAGTTTAACTTGTTTTGATAATTTATTTCTTCCTTCTTATAAATGTTTTGGTAGAATTCGTAGAACGCCTCTCTAATTTCCACGGGACTATTAATAATTTTACCTGCGACTCTTATTTTATGTATTTTTCTGTTGCTTTGTATATTTTTAATTAAAATTAAAGTTAAACTATTAACTTTACTAGATGGATTGTTGCTCTCACTGTTTGCATGGGCATGAGGAGCATATCTAGGTATTCTCCATACACTGTATTTTAAAACTTGTTCCCTCTGAGAGCCGGCTGTGATTGCTGATTTGATACAAGACACAGCTGAGGTAGCTCTATGAGCAGACACAATGTTAAAAAATATGTGAACACTGAGCATTTGTAGGTATGCTTTATGTGACCCTGCACCTTAAATCCTCCCACTGAAACAATGATAGCTTGTACCAGATGCAATTTTGCTAAATGATTAATTTAAAAAAAAAAATAGTAATGCTCTTGTGCATTTAAATTTTTGGGTGGAATTCATCACTCTCATAGTTTCTCTGTTACACATTTTTTACAGTGAAATGGTTGTTGACAATCTTGAAAAGAGTAACGATGTGACGCTGTTCGGGGTCTCTGAACAGGTGCTACAGTAAGTTGTCAATATTTTTTTAAATTATTTTGTTTTTTTGCTCTTAACCCAGCTTTTCTAAGAGTATTTTTTTCTTTTCTTCAGGTATATTTCTGAACGTGGCACAGCTCGCCTGTTGGACCATGTTGAAAAGGTGAACGAAAGGTTTAAAGTCCCAGAGGATCCTGAAAATGTGAAGAGTAAACATGTGCTTGGTACAGAGGACATCGTCCCTATACCAAGACAAAGGTAAGAATTATACGTTTTATAATACTAGATGATATAACAAGACATTTTAGGCAAAACTGTTTATATCGTGTGTAAAAAAGAGGAGCAGATAATTTCAGTAAAAACTGGTTCAATGGAAAATTACAGGAAATCTCTACTGGAAGTAGTGCATTTGTGCATAGCAGTAATTTATTACTTTTTTCCCAAATTTCTTTCAAATCCACTGACTCCTTTTCAGGTCAAGTGATGTAACTTGTCACAGGAATCAGACTTTGGTGTAATATATCATAGCACTGTGCACTGATCACAATTTTCATTTCATCCATTTGTTTTAGGTGGCGCAGCATACGTGTTTTTATCTCCTCCACTTTTCGTGACATGCACGCAGAAAGAGATCTGTTGATTGGTCAGGTGATGCCAGAGCTGCGAGCCCGAGCTAGCATTCATTTTCTATCCTTGGAGGAAGTTGATCTACGATGGGGAATAACAGAGGAGGAAGCAAAGAAAGACAGGTTAGCTTAAAGGGACAATAAATGTTATGTACTGCAAAATGACATAAACATTGCAGTACATTGGTCCTGGTGAGTCATAGCACTTACTTTAAAACCCTTTTTAGCACCACTGTGGTTGGTGTTTAAATACCTGCCCAACCACCAGGTAAAGCTTGCTACATACTGCCTGCCACATTAAAGCGTAAAAACATAATTTATGTAAGAACTTACCTGATGAATTAATTTCTTTCATATTGGCAAGAGTCCATGAGCTAGTGACGTATGGGATATACAATCCTACCAGGAGGGGCAAAGTTGTCCAAACCTCAAAATGCCTATAAATACACCACTCTCTACACACCCACAATTCAGTTTAATGAATAGCCAAGTAGTGGGGTGATATAGAAAGGAGTAAAAAGCATCAAAAAAGGAACTTGAAATATAATTGTGCTTTATACAAAAAATATAACCACCATAAAAAGGGTGGGTCTTATGGACTCTTGTCAATATGAAAAAAATTAATTTATCAGGTACGTTCTTACATAAATTATGTTTTCTTTCATGTAATTGGCAAGAGTCTATGAGCTAGTGACGTATGGGATAGTAATACCCAACATGTGGAACTCCACAGAAGGGTCACTAGAGAGGGAGGGATAAAAATAATAACAGCCATTTTCAGCTGAAAAAATTAATCCACAACCAAAAATATAAGTTTTTCTAAAAGTTGAAAATAAAAAACTTAAACATAAGCAGATGAATCAAACTGAAACAGCTGCCTGAAGAACTTTTCTACTAAAAACTGCTTCCGAAGAAGCAAATACATCAAACGGTAGAATTTAGGAAATGTATGCAAAGAAGACCAAGTTGCTGCTTTGCAAATCTGATCAACTGAAGCTTCATTCTTAAAAGCCTACGAAGTGGAGACTGATCTAGTAGAATTAACTGTAATTCTCTGAGACGGGGCCTGACCCGACTCCAAATAAGCCTGATGAATCAAAAGCTTTAACCAAGATGCCAAGGAAATGGCAGAAGCTTTCTGACCTTTCCCAGAACCAGAAAAGACAACAAATATACTAGAAGTCTTCCTGAAATCTTTAGTTGCTTCAACATAATATTTCAACAACATCCAAAGAATGTAAGGATCTCTCCAAAGAATTCTTAGGATTAGGACACAAAGAGGGAACAACAATTTCTCTATTAATGTTGTTAGATTTCACAAGCTTAGGTAGAAATTTAAATGAAGACCTCAAAACTGCCTTATCCTAATGGAAAATCAGAAAAGGGGATTCACAAGAAAGAGCAGATCATTCGGAAACTCTTCTAGCAGAAGAGATGGCCGAAAGGAACAACACTTTCCAAGAAAGTAGTTTAATGTCCAAAGAATGCATAGGCTCAAAAGGAGGAACCTGTAACCAAATTAAGACTCCAAGGAGGAGAGATTGATTTAATGACAGGCTTGATACGGACCAAAGCCTGTACAAAACAGTGAAGCTTAGCAATCTTTCTGTGAAATAAAACAGAAAGAGTAGAGATTTGTCCCTTCAAGGAACTTGCAGACAAACCTTTATCCAAACCATCCTGAAGAAACTGTAAAATTCTAGGAATTCTAAAAGAATGCCAGGAGAATTTATGAGAAGAACACCATGAAATATAAGTCTTCCAAACTTGATAATACATTTTCCTAGAAACAGATTTACGAACCTGTAACATAGTATTAATCACTGAGTCAGAGAAACCTCTATGACTAAGCACTAAGCGTTCAATTTCCATACCTTCAAATTTAATGATATGAGATCCTGATGGAAAAACGGACCTTGAGACAGAAGGTCTGGTCTTAAAGGAAGTGGCCAAGGTTGGCAACTGGACATCCGGACAAGATCCACATACCAAAACCTGTGAGGCCATGCTGGCGCTTCCAGAAACACAAACAAATGTTCCATGATGATCTTGGAGATCACCCTTGGAAGAAGCACTAGAGCCTGGAAGATATAAGCAGATTGGTAAGACCAAGGAACTGCTAACGCATCCACCGACTCCGTCTGAGGATCCCTGGACCTAGACAGGTACCTGGGAAGTCTCTTGTTTAGATGTGAAGCCATCAGATCTATTTCTGGAAGACCCCACATCTGAAACACATCTGGATGGAGCGACCACTATCCCCGGATGTAAAGTCTGACAGCTGAGATAATCCGCTTCCCAATTGTCTACACCTGGAATATGTACCGCAGAAATTAGACAGGAGCTGGATTCCGCCCAAGAAAGTATCCGAGAAACTTCTTTCATAGCTAGCTGTGAGTCCCACCCTGATGATTGACATATGCCACAGTTGTAATATTGTCTGTCTGAAAACAAATGAACGGTTCTCTCTTCAACAGAGGCCAAACCTAAAGAGCCCTGAAAATAGCACAGAGTTCTAAAATATTGATTGGTAACCTCACTTCTTGAGATTTCCTAACCCCTTGTGCTGTCAGAGATCCCCAGACAGCTCCCCAACCTGAAAGACTTGCATCTGTTGTTATCACAGTCCAGGTTGGATGAACAAGAGAGGCCCCTTGAACCATACGATGGTGATCTAACCACCAAATCAGAGAGAGTCGAACATTTGGATTTAAGGATATTAATTGTGATATATTTATATAATCCCTGCACCATTGATTCAGCATACAAAGCTGGAGAGGTCTCATATGAAAACGAGCAAAGGGGATTGCATCCGATGCTGCAGTCATGAGACCTAAAACTTCCATGCACGTAGCTACTGAAGGGAATGATTTAGACTGAAGGTTCCCACAAGCTGAAACCAATTTTATTTGTCTCTTGTCTGTTAGAGACAGATTCATGGACACTGAATCTATCTGTAAACCTAAAAAGGTGACCCTTGTCTGAGGAATCAAGGAACTTTTTGGTAAATTAATCCTCCAACCATGTCTTTGAAGAAACAGCACTAGTTGATTAGTGTGAGATTCGGCAGAATGTAAAGACTGAGCTAGTGCCAAGATATCGTCCAAATAAGGAAACATCACAATACCCTGTTCTCTGATTACAGAGAGTAGGGCACCAAGAACCTTTGAAAAGATTCTTGGAGCAGTCGCTAGGCCAAATGGAAGAGCGACAAATTGTTAACGCTTGTCTAGAAAAGAGAATCTCAGAAACCGATGATGGTCTGGATGAATCGGAATATGAAGATATGCATCCTGCAAGTCTATCATGGACATATAATGACCTTGCTGAACAAAAGGCAGAATAGTCCTTATAGTCACCATTTTGAAAGCTGGCACTCTTACAAAATGATTCAAAATTTTAAGATCCACAACTGGCCTGAATGAATTTTCTTTCTTTGGGACAATGAATAGATTTGAATAAAACCCCAGACCCTGTTCCTGAAACGGAACTGGTATGATTACCCCTGAAAGCTCTAGATCTGAAACACACTTCAGAAAAGCCTGAGCCTTCACTGGATTTGCTGGGATGCGTGAGAGAAAAAAATCTTCTTACAGGAGGTCTTACTCTGAATCCTATTCGATACCCTTGAGAGACAATGCACTGAATCCATTGATTTTGGACAGAATCTGCCAAAATGGTTTGGAAAAATCTTAATCTGCCCCCCACCAGCTGACCTGGAATGAGGGCCACACCTTCATGCAGACTTGGGGGCTGGCTTTGGTTTCTTAAATGGCGTGGATTTATTCCAACTCGAAGAAGGTTTCCAATTGGAACCAGATTCTTTGGGGGAAGGATTGGGTTTCTGTTCCTTATTTTGTCGAAAGGAACGAAAACGATTAGAAGCTTTAGATTTACCTTTAGGTCTTTTATCCTGAGGTAAAAAAACTCCCTTCCCCCCAGTGACAGTTGAAATAATCGAATCCAACTGAGAACCAAATAAATTATTACCTTGGAAAGAAAGAGATAGTAATCTAGACTTAGATATCATGTCAGCATTCCAATATTTGAGCCACAAAGCTCTTCTAGCTAAAATAGCTAAGGACATAGATCTAACATCAGTTTTGATGATATCAAAAATGGCATCACAGATAAAATGATTAGCATGTTGAAGCAAGCGAACAATGCTAGACAAATCAGCATTCATTTCCTGTTGTGCTAAACTTTTCAACCAAAAAGTTGATGCAGCTGCAACATCAGCCATAGAAATGGCAGGCCTGAGAAGATAGCCAGAATATAAATAAGCTTTCCTTAGATAAGATTCAGTATCTATTTAAAGGGTCCTTAATGGAAGTACTATCTTCCATAGGAATAGTAGTACGTTTGGCAAGAGTAGAAATAGCCCCATCAACTTTGGGGATCCTTTCCCAAAACTCCAATCTAACTGCTGGCAAAGGATACAATTTTTTAAACCTTGAAGAAGGAATAAAAGAAGTACCAGGCCTATTCCATTCCTTTTAAATCTTATCAGAAATAGCATCAGGAACTGGAAAAACCTATGGAGTAACGACAGGAGGTTTATAAACAGAATATAAACGTTTACTAGTTTTAGTATCAAGAGGACTAGTTTCCTCAATATCCAAAGTAATCAACACCTCTTTTAACAGGAACGAATATACTCCATTTTAAATAAATAAGTAGATTTGTCAGTGTCAATATCTGAAGTAGGATCTTCTGAATCAGATATATCCTCATCAGAGGAGGATAATTCAGTATGTTGTCGGTCATTTGAAAATTCATCAACTTTATGAGAAGTTTTAAAAGACCTTTTACGTTTATTAGAAGGTGGAATAGCAGACAAAGCCTTCTGAATTGCATCAGCAATAAAATCTTTTATATTAACAGGGATATCATGTACATTAGATGTTGAAGGAACAACAGGCATTGTACTAGTACTGATGGATACATTATCTGCATGTAAAAGCTTATCATCACAACTTTTACATACCACAGCTGGAGATATTATCTCCAAAAATTTACAACAGATACACTTAGCTTTGGTAGAACTGTTATCAGGCAAAAGGGTTCCAACAGTGGTTTCTGAGACAGGATCAGATTGAGACATCTTGCAAATGTAAGAGAAAAAACAACATATAAAGCAAAATTATCAATTTCCTTATATGGCAGTTTCAGGAATGGGAAAAAAATGCAAACAGCATAGCCCTCTGAACATGAACGCCGGAAATGATGAATTTGCGTCACTGAACGTACCTTCACGCCAAAAAAATTCTCGCTCCAAAAATGACGCAATAAACATCAGCATTTTGCGACCTCGCAAGCCTAATTTTGCCCGTGAAAATTTAATGAAAAAGCAGTCAATTTGAAAAGGAAAGGAAAAGAAAAATATTTTCCTAAATATGTTTTTTCCCAATTTTGAAACTGATAGTCTGCGAAAGGAAATATACATAAACCTGAGTCATGGCAAATATAAGTACAATACATATATTTAGAACTTTATATTAATACATAAAGTGCCAAACCATAGCTGAGAGTCTTTTTAGTAATGAAAACATACTTACCGAAAGACACCCATCCACATATAGCAGATAGCCAAACCAGTACTGAAACAGTAACAGTAGAGGTAATGGAATATGAGAGCATATCGTCGATCTGAAAAGGGAGGTAGGAGATGAATCTCTACGAACGATAACAGAGAACCTTTGAAAAGATTTCCTGCGAGGAAAACCATAAAATCAATAGGCAATACTCTCTTCACATCCCTCTGACATTCACTGTACTCTCAGAGGAATTGGGCTTCAAAATGCTGAGAAGCGCATATCACATAAGAAAATCAAGCACAAACTTACTTCACCACCTCCATAGGAGGCAAAGTTTGTAAAACTGAATTGTGGGTGTGGTGAGGGGTGTATTTATAGGCATTTTGAGGTTTGGGAAACTTTGCCCCTCTGGTAGGATTGTATATCCCATACGTCACTAGCTCATGGACTCTTGCCAATTACATGAAAGAAAGACTTTGTTCCTACACTCTGCTTTAGCTGCACTGACAGGATGCTCAGGCACAAGCTAGAGAAACTAAAGAACAGTGCAGGGAGCACAATGTGCTTTGAGTGGTGGGGGTGTATTTCATCTGATTGGCGCTACCACCCACCAACTTAAAGACAGAAAATAGAACTTTACCCAAGTTGTGGCTGGGCACATAGGGGAAATTGCACTCATAAGGGTGTTAAAAATGTTTTTACAAAGCAATTTGACAAGACTGATATAAATGTGTTGAAATGTTTAATAGACATTGCAGTAAATAAGAACATTTACTGTACTATACCCTTAAAGGGACATTCTAGCCAAAATTGAAATCCACATGGATGCATTTCAGTTTTGAATAGAAGAATTTTGGAATATAAATGTATTAGCAAAAATGCTTCTAATAAAAGCTATAGCTGTTTCAAAAGTGTATTTAAGTATGCACCGTGCACCAGCATTTTAAACACAGCACTTTCTCAGAGAGCCTAAGGTGCTTGGACCATCTGGTAATGACTCAATTTGTTAATTGCTGACATGATACAAGCCCCACTCGTGCTCTGAGCAGCTGTAGTATTTAAAATGCTGGTGCACTGAGAATATCTAGCTATGCTTCACATGCACGTGCAGAGAAAAATGTTAACACTAAAACAGTGATAACTTTTACTAGAAACATTTTTGCTAATACGTGCATATTGCAAATATGTTTCTATTCAAAGATGTAATTGATCTATGTGCTTTTAAATTTTGACCAGAATGTCCCTTTAATAAAGGAATATAAAAAAATTAAAAAGAAAATGGAGACCAGGAATTATTAATTTAAAGGCCTAGTAGCTGAATGCTCCATGTTCCATCTGTCTCTACTTTTAGGCAGCTATCTTTATGCCTGTCTGAAGTGTCTCGAAGCCAGATTTTTATTGGAATTCTTGGAGAGCGATATGGACACATCCCCAAAACATACTCCCTTCCACTTCTACCTGAGTACCAGTGGGTAAGGACAAAGCCTACCTAGTACAAATCCAATTCTTACACTACTGCCCATGCTTGAAACTATTTAGAACGGTTTATTTCTCTACAGATTCAGACATATCCTTCAGGAAGGTCTATCACTGAATTAGAGGCCATGCAGTTCTTAGAAAATTGTGATCTACAAAATTCAGACCACCCTAAGGCATTCTTCTATTTCAGGGAACCTGCAGAGCATTGGTAAGTAGAAACAAAAATAATGTTATATATATATATATATATATATATTTATGGTAGTGTGTATACATATCTGTTTGTCTATACCATTATTTATACGCATGTATCATTATACTGTTTCTGTACATATTGATGTGTGAATTTGTGCTTTAGTCATTTTTTATGTTTATGTTATACACAGTCCTCCTCACTCTGACTTTTCTGTTGAGTCTCCAAACGCTGCAATGAGAATGGCAGATCTGAAGAAGAATGTGACCCAGCATCCAGTTACCAGGTGTTACAGGTACTCCAGTAGCTCAGATAAAAGACAGGGATTGTAGTTTTTAGGAGGGCACCTGCAGCTAATGAAGCTGTTTTTCAGGTACTCATGTCGATGGGGCAAAGATCAAGATGGAAAGCCATTTGTAACTGCACTGGAGGACTTTGGAGCTAGAGTTTTGGAAGATATATGGGAGGTCATAGAAAGAGACTATATCAGGGTTCGTTAGAAGTATAAACCTTACATCTGTATTGTTGTTTCACACTGATTATTTCTTCTGAGTCTTACATAAATACAGCAAGCGTATACTTGTTAGCCATTCATTATCTCATATTTTGAATATAAACAAATATTTAGATTAGTAAATCATAATTATGATGTACTGCTATCTCACTCTGCATTTTGCTCTCCTGCATGCTAGGACGGACCAGAAATATCAGATGAAGATGAAGATCAACTGGCACAGGAGGGCTACCAGGAGTGGCAGGAGCACTTGTCTTGTGCCAGAGAAAAACTGGTCTTGAGCACAAGCGCACAGATACTGCAGAGCACTCGAAAATCTCAAACAAATGGCCGCATTTTCCTGGTGTGCGGTGAGCCCAGCCAGGGGAAGACTGTTTTCATGGTAGGTTGCACTGTGTTTGGCACATGTAAGCAGTTCATTGCTTTTAGAGGATTCTTTGGTTGGTAGAATAAGTAATAATTGAGTGCCAATAGTCGCATCAGAAGTGTAGGGCAACCATATAGTTTATGTACAATGCAATCAATTTATTAGGTAAGTTGATAGTTTTATAGGCTTCATCTAATACAAAGCTGCTTTAGTGTTTGATAAGAAAACTCTCTTTTTGTGATGGCTTTGGGATCATGAATTGATAGTCCCCACATTTGATATTTGTCTCTGACAGGCGGATCTAATAAGAAAACTAAGATTTACAACCTCCTTCTCAACTGTTATTTTTCACTTTACGGGAGTCACCCCTGAGTCTAAAGAAGCAGAAAATATGCTAACGCGGATTTGCAAACAAATGAACCAGCATCTACAGAGAAAGAACACTAATTTCACCTCATACAGGTTGCTAATCCTTGGAACTGGAATAAATGGTTGGGCTTCATAAGGCAGCAAATGTTTTCATTTCCCCCTTTTTTGGTTTGGTTACACTTGATCCCCTTTGTGTCTTGTATTCCTTCAGCTTTATCAATTTTCGTATGCCTCTACTGAGGTTGTCATTGTCTATATATTTTTTCTTGCATAACACCTTTCATCCCTCCTGCTTTCTGAAGGGCTCTTTTGGACGAATTCCACTCTCTGCTCCTGTTAGCTTCTCAATCTTTAAGACACAGTGGCACTCTAACTCTGCTGGTGGATGGGGCCGATCTACTTTGTGGCCATTCAGGAGAGATCACATCTGATTGGATTCCTGAGCATCTCCCTCAGGTATAAAGAAAAAAGGTTATGTATGTTGCTGTCATTTCTATGATTGATTCGTCTAACATCTAAACGCTAGATCACTTTGTAGTAGCTCCCCTACTACTCCTCTAAAACAACCTTCTAAGATGCATTTCCTCACACTTGCAAGCAAACATCTCCAAACACCCAGATATAATAATTCCAAAGTCTAGATCTACTACTATGTAAAGAAGTTGATTAACAATAAATACAGCTCATTTGGGAACAGGAAGACAACAGTTGATGGGGTAATATATTCTGCTAAAAATAAACAAAAAACATTATTGCATTCAGGTTTTTTTTACAAGTAAACCTTTGTTTCATATGTATCAATTGTAAATATAACTTAAAACCTTTATTTCCATAGCATTTTCATGTGTTAGTTATGCAACTAGCAACTGATAATGGTTTTCTTCGGGTCTCAAAAAACACTAACTCACCACACACGTTATACAAACGTACTATCTATTAAAAGTATGGGGTGAGCTAAAAAGTTTCTGCTGCGTTAACATGCTCTAGTTTAGATTTTTAACTATTAAAGGATTAGTAAAGTCAACTTCAAAAGCTCTGTTTTTTAGTTACTGTACACCACGTTTACAAAACATAAATGAATAAATGTGAACTCACTATTTTTTAAAAACAAACGGCTAGATTTAGAGTTCTGCGGCCAAAGGGGTGCGTTAGCTACGCATGCTTTTTTTCTCCCGCACCTTTTAAATACCGCTGGTATTTAGAGTTCACAGAAGGGCTGCGTTAGGCTCCAAAAAGGGAGCGTAGAGCATAATTTACCGCCACTGCAACTCTCAATACCAGCGGTGCTTACGGACGCGGCCAGCTTCAAAAACGTGCTCGTGCACGATTCCCCCATAGGAAACAATGGGGCTGTTTGAGCAAAAAAGCAGCGTTCAGCTCCTAACGCAGCCCCATTGTTTTCTATGGGGAAACACTTCCTATGTCTGCACCTAACACCCTAACATGTACCCCGAGTCTAAACACCCCTAACCTTACACTTATTAACCCCTAATCTGCTGCCCCCGCTATCTCTGCATATACTTTTTAACCCCTAATCTGCCGCTCCGTACACCGCCGCAACCTACTTTATCCCTATGTACCCCTAATCTGCTGCCCCTAACACCGCCGACCCCTATATTATATTTATTAACCCCTAATCTGCCCCCCACAACGTCACCGCCAGCTACCTACAATAATTAACCCCTAATCTGCCGACCGGACCTCACCGCTACTATAATAAAGTTATTAACCCCTAATCCGCCTCACTCCCGCCTCAGAAACCCTATAATAAATAGTATTAACCCCTAATCTGCCCTCCCTAACATCGCCGACACCTACCTTCAAGTATTAACCTCTAATCTGCCGACCGGACCTCACCGCTACTCTAATAAATGTATTAACCCCTAAAGCTAAGTCTAACCTTAACCCTAACACCCCCCTAAATTAAATATAATTTAACTAAATAAATTAACTCTTATTAAATAAATTATTCCTATTTAAAGCTAAATACTTACCTGTAAAATAAACCCTAATATAGCTACAATATAAATTATAATTATATTGTAGCTATTTTAGGATTTATATTTATTTTACAGGCAACTTTGTAATTATTTTAACCAGGTACAATAGCTATTAAATAGTTAAGAACTATTTAATAGCTACCTAGTTAAAATAATTACAAAATTACCTGTAAAATAAATCCTAACCTAAGTTACAATTAAACCTAACACTACACTATCAATAAATTAATTAAATACAAATACCTACAAATAAATACAATTAAATAAACTAACTAAAGTACAAAAAATAAAAAAGAACTAAGTTACAAAAAATAAAAAAATATTTACAAACATTAGAAAAATATTACAACAATTTTAAGCTAATTACACCTACTCTAAGCCCCCTAATGGCGTCCCTCGAGAATCCTATCAGCCAATCGGAATTCAAGGGACGCCATCTTGGATGACGTCCCTTAAAGGAACCTTCATTCGTCGTCTAGTCGACGGAAGAAGAGGATGTATCCGCGCTGGAGGTCTTCAAGATGAGCCGCTCGTCATCGGATGGAAGAACATAGAAGATGCCGCCTGGATGAAGATGTTTGCCAGTCCAGATGTCCTCTTCTGCCCGGATAGGATGAAGACTTCTGCCCGAAGATGGACTTCTTTAGCCGCCGCTTGGATCAAGACTTCAGCCGGAGGATGGATGTCTTCAGCCCCCCGCTTGGGCTTGGATCAAGACTTCGGAGGCTCTTCTGGACCGATCGGTGAACCCGGTGTGGTGAAGATAAGGTAGGAAGATCTTCAGGGGCTTAGTGTTAGGTTTATTTAAGGGGGGTTTGGGTTAGATTAGGGGTATGTGGGTGGTGGGTTGTAATGTTGGGGGGGGTATTGTATGTTTTTTTTTTCCAGGCAAAAGAGCTGAATTCTTTGGGGCATGCCCCGCAAATGGCCCTTTTAAGGGCTGGTAAGGTAAAAGAGCTTTTCTATTTTAATTTTAGAATAGGGTAGGTCATTTTTTTATTTTGGGGGGCTTTGTTATTTTATTAGGGGGCTTAGAGTAGGTGTAATTAGTTTAAAATTGTTGTAATATTTTTCTAATGTTTGTAAATATTTTTTTATTTTTTGTAACTTAGTTCTTTTTTATTTTTTGTACTTTAGTTAGTTTATTTAATTGTATTTATTTGTAGGTATTTTATTTAATTAATTTATTGATAGTGTAGTGTTAGGTTTAATTGTAACTTAGGTTAGGATTTATTTTACAGGTCATTTTGTAATTATTTTAACTAGGTAGCTATTAAATAGTTATTAACTATTTAATAGCTATTGTACCTGGTTAAAATAAATACAAAGTTGCCTGTAAAATAAACATTAATCCTAAAATAGCTACAATATAATTATTCGTTATATTGTAGCTATATTAGGGTTTATTTTACAGGTAAGTATTTAGCTTTAAATAGGAATAATTTATTTAATAAGATTTAATTTATTTTGTTAGAATAAAATTATATTTAACTTAGGGGGGTGTTAGTGTTAGACTTAGCTTTAGGGGTTAATACATTTATTAGAGTAGCGGTGAAGTCCGGTCAGCAGATTAGGGGTTAATAATTGTAGTAAGGTGTCGGCGATGTTAGGGAGGGCAGATTAGGGGTTAATAATATTTCTTATAGGGTTATTGAGGCGGGAGTGAGGCGGATTAGGGGTTAATACATTTATTATAGTAGCGGTGAGGTCCGGTCGGCAGATTAGGGGTTAATTATTGTAGGTAGCTGGCGGCGACGTTGTGGGGGGCAGACTAGGGGTTAATAAATATAAAATAGGGGTCGGCGGTGTTAGGGGCAGCAGATTAGGGGTACATAAGTATAACGTAGGTGGCGGCGGTGTGCGGTCGGCAGATTAGTGGTTAAAAAAAATTAATACAGTGGCGGCGATGTGGGGGGACCTCGGTTTAGGGGTGCATAGGTAGTTTATGGGTGTTAGTGTACTTTAGACCACAGTAGTTAAGAGCTTTATGAACCGGCGTTAGTCCAAAAAGCTCTTAACTCCTGGGTTTTTTCTGCGGCTGGAGTTTTGTCGTTAGATTTCTAACGCTCCCTTCAGCCAAGACTCTAAATACCGGCGTTAGAAAGATCCCATTAAAAAGATAGGATACGCAAATGGCATAGAGGGATCTGCGGTATGGAAAAGTCGCGGCTGGAAAGTGAGCGTTAGACCCTTTCCTGACTGACTCTAAATACCAGCGGTAGCCCAAAACCAGCGTTAGGAGCCTCTAACGCTAGTTTTGACGGCTAACGCAAAACTCCAAATCTAGGCGAAAGAGTCTAAGAACGTTAAATATTTAAATAAATAAACAAATAAATATATTTCTTTTATCTGTGTGACGTCTCAATTGCCAGCCTACCAAAAAGGGCTGTCCTATTGGATAAAACGCCCATGGATTTCTTAATATTAGCATAAATTAATTCCCATTAATTAATTAGCTACCCGGAACTGCTGTGAAAGAGAGAACTCAGGTTGCCTACCATGATTGGCTAATGCAAATTATTCTCACAGTGGGTTTAGAAATCCACCCACTTTAAAATCAAAATAGCAGGGAAACTGGAAAAGTAGCGCAACTCAAGGTATTTGACAAATATTTTATTATTAGCTATCCTGTGTAATGAGATTAAGATATTTTTGTGCTTACTATCCCTTTAACTTGTAATACCAGATTTGTAGGGCAAGACAACACACTATTAATTATTACTATTAATTGTGCTCCACGTTGTAATCTACCCCAAAATGTTTAATTATGGATAATAAAAATAACTTTGCAATACACTTATTATTGATAGTTGTATCATTATTTATATTGTTTCTGTTTCCACATGGGAAACTGGTTCTTGGTTCTTTCATAAAGGCAAGTTTATAGTTGTGCATCATACAAGCAGTGGCAGGGAGAATAAAAATCATTCTGTTGTGCACTGAAATTACATGGTTTATATACACTTACAGAGCACACCAGAGGGCTAACACACAACCTTTTTATGGTTACAGCAAACATTTAATTATAACATAGATTTATACATATCTTGCTATTCTGCTTACAATACAAGGATGTCCTTACAAGCCATATCAAACATTCCAGTACAGACACTTGTCTTCTATATTATAAAAAGAAAAAGCTACCAACTGATAATAGAAGAAACATTTCATCAGCAATTCCCCACCCTGTAGCATTCTGAATCAGAATAGCTCCCTTCCACAAAGGTCCTAACCACTCAACCAAAGAGTCTGAATAGCATTCTGTGGAAAGCAGTACTCCGGTGCTCCTATATGCAAAATAATTATTGGCTGATATGTGCAGGGGCTTATTTATACCCGTCACTTATTGGTCAGAACATAGGACATAAGATGAGCAACATTTAGGAGGCTTTTGAGAGGTGCGTTCTGGGCCTTCAAAACAATGCATATTTTGCTAGCAAAATGGTAATTTAAAGGATCTTAAAACATTAACGGCTAGATTACAAGTGTTGAGGTACGGCTTCTAATGCTGAAAAAATGGCAATTCCAGCGTAATGGCCAGGAACGCATATTAAGAGTCATGTCGGTATAGCTATACCGCAAGCATTTTAGCCTGTAACGCAACGTCCATTACGCACTCAAAAAAAATTAATTTTTGTGTAGAATTTTCATAGCGCCGGTATTACAGGTTGTGTGTTGAGGCTAAAAAGCTTGCGTTACAGCCTATACCGCCATCTGAGAGCAGTAGTTACGGATTTTGCGAAACAATGTTTCACAAAACTCATAACTTAAGTGTTACAAAGTACTCTAATACCCCTAAACCGCTGCCCTCCTGCATCGCAAACACTATTTAAAGCTTATTAACCCCTAATCTGCCGCCCACCCACATCGCGACTATTAAATAAACAAAATAACCCTTAATCCGCCGCCCACCGACATCTCCGCCACTATAATAGTTATTAACCCCTAAACCTCCGGCCTCCCACATCGCCACCACTATAATAAAGTTATTAAACGCTAAACCTCCGGCCTCCCACATCGCCGCCACTACATAAATCTATTAACCCTTAAACCGCCGCCCCACCCACATCGCAAAACACTAAATTAAACTATTAGCCCCTAAACCTAACACCCCCCTAACTTAAAATTACAATATAACTATCTTAAAATAAATAGTTATCTATGAAATAAAAATAAACCTAACATTAAACTATAAATTAAACTAACATTACTATTCTAATAATAAAAAAAAATACTACCGGGGGGGGCGGAGCCAACTGCAGTGCAGAGCAGTCGCACAAGTTCAGAGCTCTGCTAAAAAATGATAGAAACATGTTATTTAAACTAAATATGAAGGCTTGAAAACTAGTACTAAGTGGACAGGAGAGTTCCGGGATACCAGCATTAGCACCCACAAGACTGTATAGTAGTTCACAGCAGTCTCCTCCTGAGCACCATCGGTAAGGCAGTAGGAAAGACCGCGGCTGCGGCCTACTACGGAAGAAACATGCATCTATGAATCTACTGCGGCAGATAAGTGGATTCTGAGCTGCACACTACGATAGACCCTTCGCCATGGGGGAGATCTATAATGTGTTTCAGACCTACTTAGCGGAATTTGAGAAGACATTCTGCGAGAGAATAGACACCATCATTGAGGCGGTGAACCAAGTTAGAGATGACGTGAGGAACAGAAAGGCAGCAGGCGCAACACTGACCCTAAAAACGATCCTTACAGGACCTTCTTCCCACACATCCACTCATTTACCGACAACAGATGAGGAGGGGAGAAGGGAACCCATGTACCTGCGAGAACAGCCATGCGAGTCGCAGCCCCCCGCTGATCCGTCCCCTCTGAGATCTAGCCCGGCGGTGGCGGTGAATCCCTGTGTGCCGTGGGATGCCGGGCGGCGGGTTGGCTCTGAGGAGGAAGATGCTTGGAGAGATACCTGGTTGGTTAACTGGGGAGACACGACGGGCTCCCTGAACTGCTGCCTGGAAGTGCCTGGGGTGTGTATGGGGGCGACGAGAGACTTGCAATACACCTCTCTAGTCATTAATACCTCATATGCAGGGGTCGCCTCCGTGCACACTCAGTACAGCACGGACTATATTGGTGCCTGCCTCAGAATCATGGCTGTCATAGCCGAGAGGGTAGGTGTGGGGTAGTGGCGCTGATCTCTGGGTTCCAGAATGTCGAGGCTGAGAGACACTGTGGGACTGTTTTCTGCATCACCCTGATGCAGATGATCGCGACAGCTACTTAATGATTGGGAGGGCTTTGTTTTACACATGCATCATAAAGGGTGGATATATATGAATGGACTCATAATATAGACTTTCAGTGAACATTTTGTGGTACAGCGTACGGTGTATTCCTTCCGTTTTCTTTATGTATGCTGTGTGTCTGCTGTGAATTGTTTACTCTAAATACCGCCATCTCATATGTGCTCTAGACAGTATATTAGCATACTCTGCGCAAAGGGGGTTTGAAATAGTGATTGCCTCCTGCTGATTTGTAACCAAGAGATGTACATTATGCTTTCCCAACTGACCCCTGTACTAATAGCTTCCTGTATTTGTGATCTGGTCCTGACGGTCATTTCCCTGTATATAAGATGTTTATTACTTTAGTTCATGTGTCTGATTATTATGCTGCAACCCCTTTGCTGGGTGGCTAGGATGTATTATGCCTAACTATTAATAATGCCATTTTTCAAGTATATATTGCTTTACAAGATGTTGTTACCTGGTTATCTAGATTTGTGCACACCTGCTAAACACTGTTAATATTTAATCCTAGGTCCCTAATAGTAAATGTAGAAGACATTACCCCCACTATGGTGCCCTACATCAGACAATAAGTATATTCTAGCATCTGGTTATTCTCTCTATCAACTTGTGTTCAAAATATACACTTCTCTATAACTATTAATGCGCACTGCGGATAGTCTACCGTGCATCGTGTGGGATTTGGTTGTACCTGAAACCTCTTTACAATCCTATCCACAATATTAGTACATATATAACCGTTGAGTATGCTAACCAGCAATATTTAAGTAATTTAATACTGGACTATCTTCCGCCCCCTATCACTCTTGTGCGGTAGGGACAAATATTTTCTCCTCCGCACTCCCTTCTGGTAGAGTTAAGCAGTCTCTACCCAGTCCGAAGACCTAGGCCTCAGTTTTCCCCTGCATACACGTGAAAAGGTTCTTCGGGCTCTAATATAGGAAATTCTCCTTTGTTTATTGTATTTCGGTTTATCTAAGAGTTTTGGAATTATAGTTTCACTAATGTTCAAGTTTCTATTAATGTTCAATATGAATGCCAGTCTATCTCTATAGTGGCAACTGAGATCAGTTCTGGTACATCACTGATACCAACTAGTAGAGTAATTTTGACATCATTGTTTTGTACTTTATTTGTATGTATGTATATTTCACTCAAAGTTTGCCTATAATTTATATACTATGAAACTGTTTTTTTTGTTATTGACTTCATCATCTTGTCCCCAAAGGTAGCAATGGTTCAATGCAATCACTGGTCCCTTGATTGGACCTGTTTGGTTAGGGGACATTGTGAATTCATGCCAAGAAAACAAGCTAGCATATGATGAGGACTCTCTGAATTTCTGTTGATGTCTTCAGATTGACCCCTGCCACCAGATCCCATGAGCGGATCTCTAATACATTGAAGACGCCAGAGTGTTTAAATATCACAAAAAGAGGCATAGATAAAGGGTGATACCTTGCCTCAACTAACGTTCTGCTTAATGTTGTATTACTGTATGAGACTATTGATCTGTATTATTACTATGGAGATGTTACCCTTTCATCCCTGATTGTTATCTTTGTTTTTTCTTTTGCCTTAATAAAAAACATTTAATTAAAAAAAAATACTACCAATTAAAAAATCTAAATGACAAATTTAAAAAAACCTAACACTACGAAAAAATTAAACAATCTAAAATTACAAAAAATAATAAAGACTAAATTACGAAAAATAAAAAACACTAAGCTCCAAAAAATAATAAATGAAATTATCAAAAATAAAAACAATTACACCTTATCTAATAGCTCTCTAAAAATAAAAAAGCCGCCCAAAATAAAAACACCCCCTAAGCTACAATAATTTACCAATCCATCTCCATCCAGGCCGCGAGAAGTCTTCATCCAGTCGGCGATATCTTCATCCATCCCGGGCGCATCTTCTATCTTCATATGGCGTACCTTGCATTCCTATTGGCTGATTTGATTCTTCAATTTCAAATCAGCCAATAGGATGAAAGCTTCTGAAATCCTATTGACTGTTAAAAATAGTCAATAGGATGAGAACTACTGAAATCCTATTGGCTGTTTTGAACAGCCAATAGGATTTCAGAAGCTCTCATTCTATTGGCTGATTTGAATTTGAAGAATCAAGTTTGCCAATAGGAATGCAAGGTACGCCATTTTGAAACAGCTACCTTGCATTCAACTTCAATGTATGTCGGTGACCGTATGAAGAGGACGCTCCGCGCAGTATGGCATCGGCTTCCAGGATGGTTCTGCTCCGCGCCGACGGGATGAAGACAGAAGACGCCGCCTGGATGAAGACTTCTCGCCAAAAAAGGTTGGAAGAAGTGACTAGCGCCCAGAAATGTTATACAAAAACTCCCAAAAAACAATATAGGGGTCCCTCAAACCCTAAAAAGTTGAAATTAAGTAAAAGAAAGTGGGTTTGGAAGCGCAAGAATAAAGTTGCTAAATACGATTAATAAAGTGTCAAAGTGCAACTATCTACTAAAATGTATAAAGGAAAAGGCATATAAAGCCTAGAGGTATATGGAAACTAAGAAAAAAAGTTGTGCAACATTACCTAAATGTACACAATACAATCAATGATTAAAAACAATTTAAAAAAGAAAGTTACAAAAGATACACAGGGTATAATTCTATGAACGTGCTCCTGGTAATGGAGGCCAGTTTAAAAGTTTGGTCAGTTCAAAGAGAAAACCTTTAGAAGAATTAGATAAGCTGTTCCTCTGATCCACCTATGAAAAAAGGAGCACAGATATCCTCCTTAAAGGGACACTGAACCCAAATTTTTTCTTTCATGATTCAGGTAGAGCATGCAATTTGAATCAACTTTCTAATTTACTCCTATTATCAATTTTTCTTTGTTCACTTGCTATGTTTATTTGAAAAAGAAGGCATCTAAGCTTCTTTTTTGATTCAGAACTCTGGACAGCACTTTTTTATTGGTGGATGAATTTATCCACCAATCAGCAAGAATAACCCAGGTTATTCACCAAAAATGGGCCGGCATTTAAACTTACATTCTTGCATTTCAAATAAAGATACCAAGATAATGAAGAAAATTTGATAAAAGGAGTAAATTAGAAAGTTGCTTAAAATTGCATGCTCTATCTGAATCACAAAAAAAAGATGTGGGTTCATTGTCCCTTTAAAGGTAATAGCAACAAATGGAGAATAAAGTATAATTGTTTTTAATCATTGATTGTATTGTGATTTTTTAGCACATTGCGTTTTCCTTTGTATATTAGTTTCTTCTGAGCTGATGTTCATATGAGTGTACTGCTGGTCTACTCTACTACAACATTACAAGAACATATATTTTATTTCTACAGCGAGTAAACCTGGTTCTGAGCGTAACTGAAGATTCCTCTCTTTGCCGCTCCCTGCGCAGAAGGAAGGATACATCAATCATTTCTCTTACTGGGCTTGAACCTTTGGACCGGACAGAACTGGTGAGACAAAGGTTGGCCGTATATGGGAAGAAGCTAGAAGAGTCTGCTTTCAATAACCAGGTAAGAAAGACTGAACTTGATAACAAAATATTGTATAGATCTTCTTAAACTTCTACTGTTCTATTGTTTGTTTGTTTGTTGTACCCCTCATTAGATGCGAATGTTGCTTATTAAGAAGGGCTCCAAGCACCCACTGTATCTTTCTCTGGTTTGTGAAGAGCTCCGTGCCAACACAATCTACGAAAAGGTCTGTATCCTTTGTTCTTTCTCTGTCACTCAGATTCTAACTAGTTTATGGCTATCACTTTTACTTATCTATCAGTTTGTTCTATTTGTAAATTGTCTAAGTGGCAGGTTAGATCATCCTGTTCTTGTGCATTGTAGTAATCCCTTACACCAACTGCTGCTATGCTTTCATCTATACCCAGTACTAGCATGGAGGACATTGGATTTTACTCCTTTCTTCTCTATTTTGTAGCTTTCTGATGATATACAGAAGTTGCCGGCCACCCTCTCTGCTCTAATTCAGCACAGGCTTGAGTGCTTGGAACAAGAACATGGAGTGTCTATGGTGACTTTTGCAATGGTCTCCATGTGTGTTTCAAGGAAAGGTAGAATCTGTCCTATGTTTTCTTGTAAAAAAAAAAAAAAAGGTTTTCTAAATTATAAATACTTCACACAGTTCATTCAGGCCCTTGTTACAATGGTTTATAGAACCATCTAGTAACTCTACATACTGTTTATAGGACTTCGGGAAAGAGACATGCTGAGGATCCTGAGCATACTGCAACATGTGAAGAGCATATACAGCACACCCTGGGACCAGCTGTTGGCTTTAGCCTCTTCTGCCAAGAATATTCCCATGACTAACTTCACTCTGCTCCTCAGGGGACTGAGAAGGTAAAGCATTATTTTTTTTGTATGAGAAGGCAATACCATATACAGAATTAAATACCACAGGCATTCAAGGGGCATACAATTGCATCTAGTTTTCAATGTAAAGTCCTTTATCCTAGTCTGTGGGAGAGGCACGTATTCCCCTTAGCTTTCTAATAATTGAAATCCGCACCAACTGAAAAAGCCAATATAAACATAAATTAATCATACAAAACAAACATAAGAGAAAAGAGAAAATTATTAGTTAGTCTCAACCATAGTTTGTCAAACAACTCCCCATAAATGAAATAATGTCTAAAAAACCCTTTGAGACAATAGTCTGTTAGAGACTTGCTTAGCAACTCTAGACTAAAGATCTCTCATCTACCCATTTAAGCAGTAAATATCAATTATAATTATTATTGCCCCTCTGTATTTCGGCTCCTCCCCTGGGCCAGGAATATGTTGATTCATATCACCTCTCCTCTCAAACATTAGCAACTAGTCTCTTCTAAGTTGTGCTTTCAAGATGTAATCCCAATTTATAAGAGAATACAAACGTTCTATCCTCAAATGTTATGGCAGACTATGCAAATAGCATTCCCATTCCCTCACAAAACAATTCATGATATGTTGCACATCTCCAACTGTGTCATATAATGCATTATTAAAGTGAATGTCAATTTAGATGAATAGGTGCCCGGTTTTTAATAATCCTTTTAAAAACAAGGACACTTTAATTCATAAAAATTTAAATTTCACTTGTTTTCTTCAAATACTTAACTTTTAATCCTGACAGCTGTTGCAGCGCTTCCTCCGCCCGTCGCAAGCCCTCTTCGCAGGTCCAAAATGATGAATCCGGCTTTCTCCAATCACAGCGTTGCCTAAGGCCAAGATTCCCCCGGGGTGGGAAGCCATGATTGGAGGAAGCCAGATTCGTCATTTCTGATGTATGAAGGGGCTTCCGACGGCCAGGGGAATCGCTGGAGCGGCTGTGAAGATTAAAAGGTAAGTATTTGAAGAAAATGAGTGAAATGTAAATTTTTATGAATTAAAGTGCCCTTGTTTTTATTAGGATTATTAAAAACCGGGCACCGATTCATCTAAATTGACATTCACTTTAATATTTTCAGTGTCTGGAGATTGTCTTTATCCCAAAATACACCTTGAATCTGAGACTTTAAGGTCAAAGTTGTATATACTCTGAACACTACTCAGTATCTCTCTCTTTTTTCATCTTCGAGTTTAATCTGTTACTTCTATTCCACAGTTCTTTAGACCTTTACCTATTAGTCAAATGCATGTTCTCTTACATTCATTGTGACAGCACACGAACCAGGAGCTGATTCCTGTTCTGAAAAGTACATGGCTGTTGATTGTGTGTATCCTGTGTATACCACTCCTGACTGGCTCCTGTGCGGGCTTAATGCTTTTTATCAAAGTGTAGTGCACTGAAAATGTGTGCAATAATGAAATTATTTTTTTTTTATTATTATGTAACTTTAAGAAACTTAGCCATCAACTTTCTATATCGTTGCAGTGTGCTCGGTCTCTGGACTCCCACTTTGATGTCTGACCCCAGACTACATCTATCAAATGGTCTTTTACTGGATGCTGTGAAGAAGAGATATTTTGGGAAGCCAGAGGTTCCTCAAGCAGCACATCTTCTTCTTGCTGGTGAGGTGCACTTAGTTGTTTCAGACATTGTTATGTTTTTTATGATGTTGTCTTTACTAGCCCTCTTACACAGTCTTTTTCTCTTAGCTCACTTTTGGTCTCTCTCATGCCCGGAAGACCCTGCATCTGTTATATATGCCGAGGGTCTGAGTGAGGTGTCCTATCATCTGGTGGGTTCTGAATTTTCAGTTCTTTTTAGTTTTTTTTTACTTGATGTATTAGTTTGCTGCAGATTATGTTCAGAGGCAGAATAAACCAGTATGCAATGATCTATAGCAGCAAAACAGTACTGGTTGCATGACTAATATTTTCACAACGATGTATTAGGTTTTGACAAAAGCATATTGTTTAATCTTCATGTATGCATTCATTACATTGACTTGTAATTTTGTCCATAGTTTAACAAAGTTTTTTCTATTCAGCTTTGTAGTAATCAGTTAAACAGGCTGGACGTGCTGCTCACAAATCTCAAGTTCCTGCAAGCACATGCTACCCTAGGCCTGTTGCCACAGCTGTGCCAACTTTACAGCAGGCACTGTGAGTATTTCCATGATATGCTAATAAAGAGCGCCATACATTTGTGGGCTTTGTACTAAGAGATAGTTTGATCACATTGTGCAGGTACTGTATACTGTCTAAACATTTTCAAGGTGTTTATCAATTTGGTGGCCATCTGCTTAGATCTACTTTGTATACTTAATTGGTCACAAATTGCCCCACCTGCTGAAATCCCATTGTTGCAAGAATGCTCCAGTTCAGCTCATTGTCCAGGTGGCCAGTCTATGAATGTCACATGTATGTCTACCAGCAGACATTGATATTACTATGTAAAATATGTGACTATTTTGGTTATATTATGGCAAGAAGGGTTCTGAGGTGCATACACATTCCTGAGAATAGTTGCCTGAAAAAGGTTTCTCATCTGCAGCACAAAATAAAATAATCTGGTAGTTTGTGAAGATCGTACAGTTACAATTTTCTCTTCTCCTCTTAATACCTGGCACTGTCCACGTTCCCACATCCCCATTTTTCAAGTTGTGAGAGGAAGACCTGTGGGAAATGTATTATCTGAAGCAAGGTTCCTGGTGTGGAACAGTGGCTTATAGTATAAGGCAATGTTTGGTCATATGGATGTAGATGTTTAAAACATACTTAGGGTTAGATTACAAGTGGCATACTAATGTTAGCATGCACACTATTGAAATATTGTGCATGCGAACTTGCACTCAAATTACAAGTTGAAAGTAAACAAGACCCCAAAAGCGCAATTGTCAGGATAGTGAGACTGAAGTCCTCACGTAAATGGTTAGGGCTAAATATGAAAGTGGCACTAAACACAACATAATTACATTAAAATAAAGTGTTACACTCATATATACACTAATAATAATAATTTACATAAATATTAAAAATAAAAAGTTATAAGGGTTAAATATAAAATGGTATATAACAAGGTATTTGAATGGAAAGGGATATAATGTATATAAATTGTATATATACATACATATACATGTCTAAATATGTGTATTATGTATATATGTGTGTATGTCTATATGTGTGTGAATATACATGTGTATATATATATATATATATATATATATATATATATATATATATATATTATACATACATACTTTGGAGCCCTTTCCACTCTAATAGTTTTATATTTAATAATGTGTTTTAGTGTGTACGTACTGTAGATATTTTACATTCCAATGTTCTTCACATATATAGAAATATATATTTAAAACTAAATATTCTATGTTAAGAACATTTGAATGTATCTACATGCTGGTTAGCTCTGTAGGTCTAACGTGGTGTCAGGTCTCGCGGGTGACATGTGTTAGGTTTTTTTAATGTGTGTTAAAATCTATTGGGAGAAGTTAGCACGGTTGCAATATCCGAAGTCCTGAAGTTAGCTTGTTGACTTTTGCTCGCGCGCAAAGATTTTACTTTCAACTTGTAATACGCATGCTAACCCATGCACGTTAAATAGCGAGCCACATGTAATCTGGCTCTAAGTGTATGGCAATGTAGTTGCCATTTTCAGTTACTAAATAGGTAATTTGCACTATGGGCTAGATTTATTAACCCCTGGTCAGACACAGGCGGACATCTCCGTCCCTGTCCACCCAGCATCGCAGCTAACATTGCATGCTTCACCTCATGTGTAACGCTGCCCCCTGCTCGCGTGATTGGCTGTCAATCTCTCCGGTCGGAGAGGTCTGGGAGGATTGGCATACAGTTGGCATAGTGGGTTAAGAAGCAGTGGTCTGATGACCACTGCTTCTTAACCCCTGTTTGCAGGTTCGCTCGTGGGAGCCTGTAGCCAAAGGTGCTCCGAAGCTGATATTGTGTTTTTTAAATGGAGACCAAAGGGAGAGTGGCAGAGACTGGAACTGATGCATTATATTTTCATAAAGCTTCATAAAAGTGTTGCTAGAAGAAGACAGTCAGAATATTATAATAAGTTGGGGGCAGACTGCTGAATATCCTGTTTCTTTTTTTTAATTAAATTAAAATACTGTTTAACTTGTTTAAAACTCTTTTAAAAATACATCTGGAGAACTGCAAAATATCATAATCTTGAAAGAAAAACTGAAGAATGAACCAGATAAGACAAAATAATTTCAACCATTTACATTAAAATATTTGGCAAGTTCTAATGATTTGGGAAGGCTTAAAGTGAAAGTAAATTTTACAATCCTTGAATACCGCTATGCATTTAACTACTATAAAACTTAATAGTCGCTAGGTTTTTTTCTCAATATACGAAACGATTGTTAAAATATATATATTCTATATATCTAACCTTTTGTTTTGTTCCTCTGCCCCCTGCTTGCTTCTGGCTTTAGGAGTCTAACGCATAACAGTGGTCCCACCCGCTGTATATGTATTGATCCGTGCTCGTGAAGATAATTTTCCGCGCAATGAATAGCACACAAAAGCCGATTGTGTGAATTTAATGTTGTCAGTAGATGGGATTCCCTTTTCAATCTACTACTCATGCGGCTATCATGAACGCTCCTCTACACACCAAGGAAATTCTGTGATAGCCGCATGCCCATTTCAAGCAGGGGGCGTAGATTGAACTGTTTTAGACGCCACTGGGGTTCCAATCAGTTAGATATTCAAGTTTTTCGCCACGGCACACACATTTTTTTTTTAATGCAGGTGGAGGAACGGCGATCAAGTGTAGCGGCTTAAAAGGTACATACGTAGGAGTTTAAGGAAATTATGAATGAAAGTCAAGTTATTTTTGGATATAGTTTCATGACATTCATAGCTATTAGGAATACTTTTACTTTAACTCTTTTCAATACTGGAACATAAAGTGACAGGGTTAAACAATCCTGTCAAAAAAATAATTTTAACTGTTTCTATTTCTATAGGTGCAGTTATGTCTGAGAAGAACAGCACTTCTCCCACTTTGGTCTGTGATCAGGGGTCTTCTGTAGGATTATTCAGAGAATTCATTTATCGCTCCTTGCCCATCCTTACAAAGAACCCTTCACTGTTTTATCAACAAGCCTTAAATGAGCCTGATAGTTCTGCAGTTTGTATCCAGGCGAGATCCCTTGCCAGTGAAATGAAGGGTGCTGAAGAACAGCAAACAATAGTGTGGAACAATAAACCCAGGTTCCTTAATGTCAGTGCTAGGTAAGGCATCAGAGTTATTATTAAAGGGATATAAAAACAAAAAATGAATTTTGTGATTCAGACAGAGCATACAATTTAAAAAATTTGCTTTATTCCCATGCTATTCTTTGCTGAAGAGATACCTAGCTAGGAGTCTGGAGAACTACACTGCAGAAATTAGTGCGGCCATCTAGTGCTCTTGCAAATGGATAATGTTGTAAAACTGCTGCCATATAGTGTTCCAGATTTCTGAACTTACATTTCAACAAAAGATACTAAGAGAACAAAGTAAAATTGAATAAATTAGAAAGGTGTTTTAAATTGCATGCTGTATCTGAATTACAAAATAAATTTGTTGGTTTCATGTCTCTTTAAATGTTCATTGTAATGCAAAATACAATAATGTAATTCATGCTCCTTGTTAACTATCAGCCCTATTTAAAATCCGTGTACTGTGCATTGTCCTTTGTAAGGCATATTGTGAGAAAAACAAGCACATTTGTCTTGGCTATACAAATTCATGGCCAACCATTCTACAAACCATTTCTTGCTATTAAACTCCATTGAAAGCAAAAGGGTGAAAAGGAACCAAGACAACAACACACGCGAAAATAATCTACATGCATTTTATAGTACTGGTGTTTACTCTGAGCACCCTGCAACAACTGCTACATATAATTGCAACATAAAAACAAAATGTATGCTTACCTGATAAATTATTTTCTTTCCTGGCAGGGAGAGTCCATGACTTCATTCATTACTGTTGGGAATTTAACACCTGGTTACCAGGAGGAGGCAGAGACACCCCAACCAAAGCTTATAAATCTCCCTCCCACTTCCCCTACTACCCCTATTCAGACAAGGGAATAAGGAAAAGCAGGAGAAACATTAGGGATATAGAGGTGCAAGAAGGTAAGGAAAAAAAATCACAGCTGAAAAATACCGGGCGTGGTCGTAGACTCTCCCAGCCAGGAAAGAAAATAATTTATCAGTTAAGCATAAATTTAGTTTTCTTTCCAAAGGCAGGGAGAGCCCACAAATTCATTTATTACTGTTGGGAATCCAATACCTAAGCTAGAGAGGACACAAATTTAAAATACTGTAGGCGGAACTTAATCTGAAGGCACCTCCGCTTAAAGCACTTTTCTCCCAAAAGAAGCCTCAGCTGAGGGAAAAACATCAAACTTGTAGAATTTAGAAAATGTAAAGAGGACAAGGCAGCTGCCTTGCAAATCTGCTTTATAGAGGCTTTGTTCTTAAAAACCCAAGAAGAGGATACTGCCCAGGTAGAATGAGCCATAATCCTCTACGGAGGCTGTTGGCCAGCTTCCTCATAAGCCAAACGGTTGATACTTCTCAGCCAAAAGGAAAGGGTAGTCGCAGTAGCCTTCTGGCCCTTGTGCTTACCAGCATACAACACAAAAAATGAAGAAGAATTTCTGAAATCTTTGGTCGCATGAAGATAGAACTTCAAAGCACACACTACTATCCAGATTGTGTAGAAAATGTTCCTTCAGAGAAAGATTAGGACAAAAGGAAGGAATAACAATCTCTTGATTGATGTTGCGATCATAGACCACTTTAGGCAGAAACCTTAACTTGGTACGTAAGACCACCTTATCCGCATGGAACACAAGTTAAGGAGGATCACAATGCAAAGCAGGTAATTCAGAAACTCTGCGAGCAGAAGCAATAGCCAACAAAAACAAAACTTTCCAAGACAAAAGCTTAAGGTCAACAGAATGCATAGGATCAAACTGATCTTGTTGCAAAACACAAATAACAAGATTAAGGCTCCAAGGAGGACCAACAGGTTTAAACAGAGGCCATATTTTAACCAGGGCCTCAACAAAGACTGCACATCGGGAAGATTAGCTAATCTCTTATGCAGCAACACAGAAAGGGCATAAATCTGACCCTTGAGAGAACTGGCCGACAACTCTTTCTCCAAACCATCCTGTAGAAACAACAGAATCCGAGGAACCCTCACATTGTGTCAAGGGAAACCTTGTTCCTGACACCAAGCCAGAAAGGAATGCCATACCTTGTGATAAATACGACCAGTGACCTGCTTACGAGCCTGGATCAGGGTATCAATTAACCTTTCAGAGAAACCTCTCTTGAACAGCACTAGGCATTCAATCTCCATGCAGTCAGCTTCAAAGAATCTAGATTTTAGTGCAGGAACAGACCTTGAAGTAGAAGGTCCACTCGATGAGGCAATCTCCATGGAGGAGAGTAAGACATCCTCACAAGGTCTGCTAACCAGGTCCTGCAAGGCCATGATAGAGCTATGAGAATCACGGAGGCCCGCTCCTGTTTGATGCAGGTGATAACTCGAGACAGGAGAGCAGAGGAAACAGATATATGAGCTTGAACTTCCATGGAACCGCTAAGGCGTCCACCAACTCCACCTGAGGATCTCTCTATCTGGGTAGTTTCGCATTGAGGCGAGAAGCCATGAGATCTATCTCCAGAACCCCCCACCTGAGAGTTATCTCAAAGAACAACTCGGGTGAAGAGATCACTCCCCGGTATGGAAGGACTGTCTGCTCAGAAAGTCCACTTGCCAATTGCCCACCCCCGGGATGTGAATTGCCTATAAGTGACAATTGTGAGATTCTGCCCACTGAAGAATGTGTGACCCCTCTCTCATCCCCAGGGAACTTCTTGTTACCCCCTGATGATTGATGTAGACAAATTAAGTTATGTTGTCTGACTGGAATCTGATAAACCGGACAGAACAAAGTTGCGTCCACACCATAATAGCATTGAAGATGGCCCTCAGTTCCAGAATATTGATTGGAAGAGATGATTTTTCCCGCGACTAAGTTCCCTGGGCCTTCTGAGGACCCCAAACCGCTCCCCAGCCCATAAGACTGGCGTCCGTATTCACAATCTTCCAAGATGATCTCAAAAAGCACATGCCTTGAGACAGATGATTTTGACAGAGCCACCAAGAGAGAGAGTCTCTCGTAAGACTGTCAAGCACTATTTGCTGGGATAGGTCGGAATGATCGATGTTCCATTGTCTTAGCATACATAGTTGTAGAGGTCGCAGGTGGAAGTGAGCAAAGGAAATAATATCCATGTAAGCCACCATGAGACCAATTACTTACACAGATGTAATTTTTTTGTCTGCTTTTATTTAAAAACACAAATATATAGGACACAAATAGATAAATTAGTGATATGTATATAGTGCAATACTGCACATCACTAGTATATTAACCACAAACAAATATAATAGCTAATACAAAAAGTAAAAAAAAGCTTTCAAAATAAAATACAATAATAAAAATTAAAAGAATACTTAGACTTAAAAAAGTGGCGCTGGTCTGCTTGGCCGCTGGATGGAATTCGAAAACCCCCAAGCTGCAAAACAGAAACTGGATACCGTCCAGCACCTCCTTGTAACACTAATACACGTTTCAAGGATTACTCCTCTTCCTCAAGTAGATTAGAATCTAATCAACTTAAAGAAGGGGAGTAATCCTTGAAACGCGTAGTGGTTTTACTAGGGGGTGCCGATCAGTATCCAGTTTCTGGTTTGCAGCTTGGGTTTTCAAATTCCATCCAGTGGTCAAGCAGACCATCGCCACTTTAAGTGTAAGGGTTTTTTTGTTTTGTTTTATTATTGTATTTTATATTGAAAGTTGTTTTACTTTTTGTATTAGCTATTATATTTTTTGTGGTTCCTATACTAGTGATGTGCAGTATTGCACTATATACATATCGCTAATTTATCTATTTGTGTCCTATATATTTGTGTTTTTAAATAACAGCAGACAAAAAATTTCTTTAGCGCTGTCCCATCTTTCATTTCACTTTGAAAGACTTGCTACATTGTCTCTCTTGTCTAAGGATAGCAGCTTATTATCCACATTTCTTGAACAAGTATAATCAATATTAAAACGATAATACCGTATAGAACAATTTAAAAAGGGATATATTTATCAATAGGACCCATCTGTTGGAACATCCTCCTTAAGTATCCCTCCAACTTTCTGTCCATGTGGTCCCTGAAGGAGGTACTATCCTCTAGGGGAATAGTAGTACGTTTAGCGAGAGTGGAGATGGCTCCATCCTGTTTGGAAATAGAGCTCCATAACTCCAAGTAAGAGTCAGGAACTGGAAACATCCTTTTAAAGGTGGTAGAAAGGGGAGAAAGGGGTCCCAGTTTTTTCCCATTCCTTAGTAATGATTTTTGCCATGAGTCTTTCTGACCTCATAAACCTTGTCTAATTTAGGAATCTTGGATTCCTCAGACGGCTTAGGGTCAGGGACGTCTAGGGTCGATAAAATCTCCCTAAGCAAAAAGCGGAGGTGTTCTAGCTTGAATCTGAAGTTAACTTCCTCAGGAATAACAGACCTCAGATGCTAAAGAGGTAAGTTCATACTCTAAATGATGTGATAAATTGGTTAACTCTGACTGAATAGTAGGATTAACCCCAATTCAGGAGAAATATGTTTAACCTTTCTCTGACATTTTCCTGAAATGGGAATAGCGCTTAGCGCAGCAGAGACAGTGGACTAAAGCTGTGTAGCAAAATCCGCTAGCAAAAAACACCTCCAGAGGGAGATATAGATGCGCCGCAGGGCACTGCTTGTGACATAGTATGAAACAGGGACTGAGGTAAAAGCAAAGGCATCTCCTGGACAACAGAGTTCTGAGAGGTAGATAGCTCTGGGGGTTTAAATTTGCTAAATAAGGGAGGAACAGACCTAGACCCCTTATTAGCTTTTAAAACAGAACTCAGGCAAATAGAGTAAAATTGTGCAGGGGGACACACTATGGTCTCTTCACAGTAAAGACATTTATTTGAAGCAATAATGGGAGGAATAATAACCTCTATTGAATTATTAATATCATCTTCCATAGCTGTTTTTGAAATCCCAACAGTATAACACAACAAGAAAAAAAGGTTTTATTTTTATCTTCCTAGAGCGGCACCTCCACCCCGCACCCTTGCAAAAATAAAAGCGTGCAAAGTGGTAAGTCTGCCGCGATAATGCAGTGCCTCATCAAATACACAAAATTCCCTCAAGTTCATAAAGCCATACATGCCTAATAAAAATGTCCCACACATAAGTATAAGCTCCAGTTGTCAATACAAACACTTTAGGAGCTAAGCAGCAATAATAAGTAGCCCAACTGCTCAATTTAAATATCCTCAACTAAGGAGGAAATAGCATGTCCCCAGACCCCTTAGAGGCAATTAAAATGTCACACTGTGACCTAAATGAAATGGTCCTTAATGATTCCTTATAAATACATCTTAAATGACTTACCCTCCAGGATCTGTGCTGTGGAGCAGTCACTGGACCTCCAGGTCTGACAGCTTCTCTTCTCCACATCTGACAGGAACCTGGGAATAAAGGAAAGCAGTGTAAACTAACAATGGTTGCCTGAGGGGGTGTTAGCACCTAAGTACTGGAAGGACGACATAGAACATTCACTGCGACTTCCAGCAGCTAATTTTCACTGAGAGGATTACATGGCTACTCAAATAACCCAAGTCCTGTCTTGAAGGGAAAATACCCATTAAAGGACTAAATCCAGATATCTTCTTAGCACCTTCTCTGCCAACCTCCTATAGTGAACGAAGGCAAAGAATAACTAGGGGAGTAGGAGAAGTGGGAGGGATATTTATAAGCTTTGGCTGGGGTGTCTGCCTCCTGCTGGTGGTCAGGTGTTGAATTCCCAAGAGTAATGAATGAAGTCGTGGACTCTCCCTGCCTTTGGAAAGAAATGGAGCAATTTCACACACTTTTTATATACCTGAATACATGACAAATAGCAAGCTTTCATTTGGCTCTGATGCACAGATACATCTCCATGGTTTTCATGCAGATATACACATTTTTGTTTACTTGGCTTTCATGTATTATTAGCGTGCAATTTGGCTCTATATGTGCAAATTATGGGTCATGTTTTTTTGGTGCATTTTTTTTTAATAAAAATAAAATACATGCATGACTTGACTCATAGGGATGCAAATTGTAGGAAAATACATGCATTACGCTGCAGATCTTTTTGAATCTAATATATGTTTAATTCCCTCCAAGATATTGAACACACAGCTGTAATTCCTCTCAGGTTCCACAACTCATTGCGGCTCCAGAACTAGATAAGACAAGTGATTGGCTATTTGTTTGGCCCCTTTGTGGGGACTATATACAGGGTTAGTGAGGGACACTAGTGTAAAAATGACATGTTCTAATAAATTAGAACATTTAATTTAATTTCCCTTTAATTTTTTACTTCAGTGTTCTGTTTCTTTTTGTTTTCACATGTAGTAAGTCTCTGGAATTCCCATTTACCCCAAGCTGTGTTAGTTTATGCCCTGGAGAACATCATGCTGCTGTGGGTACCAGTAATGGTTCCGTGCACCTGCTTGACACAGACAGTGGAGGAGTAAGTATGTTTTAAAACGGCATTTAACTATGTTTTATTTCCATAATGACCTAGGCCCCCTGTACCCTAGGTAGATTTGATGATTAATAGTCAGTAGACACTTTGTTGTTGAATTGATAAAACCTGTAATTGTAGATGACATCAGCTCAGTAGATGTCTTTTCTCCAACATTGGTGTGTCCGGTCCACGGCGTCATCCATTACTTGTGGGATATTCTCCTCCCCCACAGGGAAAGGCAAGGAGAGCACACAGCAAGAGCTGTCCATATAGTCCCTCCCAGGCTCCGCCCCCCCAGTCATTCTCCTTGCCGCTCTGAACAAGTAGCATCTCCTCGGGGATGGTGAGGAGTTTGTGGTGTTTAGTTGTAGTATTTTATTCTTCTATCAAGAGTTTGTTATTTTAAAATAATGCTGGTATGTACTATTTACTCTGAAACAGAAAGAGATGAAGAGTTCTGTTTATAAGAGGATTATGATTTTAGCAGACAGTAACTAAAATCAGTTGCTGTTCCCACACAGGACTGTTGAGATGAGAGAACTTCAGTTGGGGGGAACAGTTTGCAGACTTTTCTGCTTAAGGTATGACTAGCCATTTTTCTAACAAGACTGTGTAATGCTGGAAGGCTGTCATTTTCCCTCATGGGGATTGGTAAGCCATTTTCTTAGTCTCAAACAGAATAAAGGGCTTATTATGGGCTATACACTGGTAGACACTCTTAAGGGCTAAATCGATTGCTTTATTTAAGTATTATATGCAGTTTGAAGTTGAATTTCACACTTTTATAACATTGGGGAACGTTTTTTAGCACCAGGCACTTGTTAAGACACCTTCCCAGTCAGGAAGGGCCTTTCTCTGTAGTAGGCAGAGCCTCATTTTCGCGCCATTACTGTGCAGTTAATTTTGAGTTCAGTACATGCAGCTGCATGTGTGTGGGTCTGGAATCCACTAAAAACGTTCCTAGAAGGCTTCATTTGATATCATATACCCCCCTGGGATTGGTGAAGTCGCAGCAAAGGCTGTAGCTGGGACTGTAAGGGGGTTAAAATTAAAAACGGCTCCGGTTTCCACATTTTAAGGGTTAACAGCTTGAAAATTGGGGTGCAATACTTTGAATGCATTAAGACACTGTGGTAAAGATTGGATAATTCCTTCATAGTTTTTCACATATTCAGTAATAAAGTGTGCCCTGTTTAACATTTGAAGAGACAGTAACGGTTTTGTTTTAAAACGGTTTTTGTGCTTTATTAACCAGTTTAAGCCTGTTTAACATGTCTGTACCTTCAGATAGATCATGTTCTGTATGTATGGAAGCCAATGTGGTTCCCCCTTCAAATATGTGTGATAATTGTGCCATAGCGTCCAAACAAAGTAAGGACAGTACTGTCACAAATAGTAAAGTTGCCCAGGATGATTCCTCAGATGAAGGAAGTAGACATAGTTCTACATCATCTCCTTCTGTGTCTATACCAGTTATGCCCGCGCAGACAACCCCTAGTACTTCTAGCGCGCCAATGCTTGTTACTATTCAGCAATTGACGGCAGTAATGGATAACTCCATAGCTAATATTTTATCCAAAATGCCAGCATTTCAGAGAAAGCGCGATTGCTCTGTTTTAAACACTGTAGAGCAGGAGGGCGCTGATGATAATTTTTCTGTCATACCCTCACACCAATCTGAAGTGGCAGTGAGGGAGGGTTTGTCAGATGGGGAAATTTCTGATACAGGAAGAATTTCTCAGCAGGCAGAACCTGATGTTGTGACATTTAAATCAAAATTAGAGCATCTCCGCGCATTACTTAAGGAGGTGCTATCTACTCTGGATGATTGTGACAATCTGGTCAACCCAGAAAAATTGTGCAAGATGGACAAGTTCCTTGAGGTCCCGGTGCACCCTGATGCTTTTCCGATACCTAAACGGGTGGCGGACATAGTGAATAAGGAGTGGGAGAAGCCAGGCATACCTTTTGTCCCTCCTCCTATATTTAAGAAATTGTTCCCTATGGTCGACCCCAGGAAGGACACATGGCAAACAGTCCCTAAGGTCGAGGGGGCAGTTTCTACTCTAGCCAAGCGCACGACCATTCCTATTGAGGACAATTGTGCTTTCAAAGATCCTATGGATAAAAAATTGGAGGGTTTGCTTAAAAAGATTTTTGTACAGCAAGGTTACCTCCTTTAACCTATTTCGTGCATTATTCCTGTCACTACAGCGGCGTGGTTCTGGTTCGAGGAACTGGAAAAGTCGCTCAGTAGGGAGACTCCGTATGAGGAAGTCATGGACAGAATTCACGCACTTAAGTTAGCTAATTCCTTTATTTTAGACACCGCTTTGCAGTTAGCGAGGTTAGCAGCGAAAAAGTCAGGGTTTACAATTGGGGCGCGTAGAGCGCTCTGGCTAAAGTCTTGGTCGGCGGATGTATCTTCCAAGACAAAATTGCTTAATACCCCTTTCAAAGGTAAGACCCTTTTTTGGCCAGAATTGAAAGAGATTATTTCAGACATCACTGAGGGAAAGGGCCATGCCCTCCCACAAGATAAACCTTTCAAGGCTAAGAATAAGTCCAATTTTCGTTCCATTCGCAATTTCAGGAACGGACCGGCTTCCAACTCGGCAGCCTCTAGACAAGTGGGTAACGCTTCCCAGACTAAACCAGCTTGGAAATCAATGCAAGGCTGGAACAAGGGTAAACAGGCCAAGAAGCCTGCTGCTGCTACCAAAACAGCATGAAGGGGTAGCCCCCGATCCGGGACCGGATCTAGTAGGGGGCAGACTCTCTCTCTTTGCTCAGGCTTAGGCAAGAGATGTTCAGGATCCCTGGACACTAGAAATAGTCTCTCAGGGTTTTCTTCTGGAGTTCAAGGAACTACCCTCAAGGGGAAGGTTCCACATGTCTAACTTATCTTCAAACCAAATAAAGAGACAGGCATTCTTACATTGTGTAGAAGACCTGTTAAAGATGGGAGTGATACACCCAGTTCCAACTGTGGAACAAGGTCGGGGGTTTTACTCAAATCTGTTTGTAGTTCCCAAAAAAGAGGGAATTTTCAGACCAATTCTGGATTTAAAAATTCTACACAAATTTCTCAGAGTTCCATCGTTCAAATGGAAACCATTCGAACAATTTTATCTACAATCCAGGAGGGTCAATTTATGACTACTGTGGATTTAAAGGATGCGTATCTACATATTCCTATCCACAAAGATCATCCAAGGATTTTCACAAAGGTGCTAGGGTCACTTCTAGAGGTTCTAAGACCAAGGGGTATTGCAGTGGCACCTTATCTGGACGACATTCTAATCCAAACGTCGTCTCTTTCCAAAGCAAAGGCTCATACAGACATTGTTCTAGCCTTTCTCATATCTCACGGGTGGAAGGTGAACGTAGAAAAGAGTTCCTTGTCTCCGTCGACAAGAGTTCCCTTCTTGGGAACGATAATAGATTCTTTAAAAATGAAGATCTTCCTGACAAAAGTCAGAAAGTCAAAGCTTCTAAAGCTTGTCAAGTTCTTCACTCTATTCTGCAGCCTTCCATAGCTCAGTGCATAGTAGTAGTAGGGTTGATGGTTGCAGCAATGGACATAGTTCCTTTTGCTCAAATTCATCTAAGACCATTACAACTGTGCATGCTCAAGCAGTGGAATGGGGACTATACAGACTTGTCTCCAAAGATTCAAGTAGACCAGATGACCAGAGACTCACTCCGTTGGTGGTTGTCACAGGATCACCTGTCTCAGGGAATGAGTTTCCGCAGACCAGAGTGGGTCATTGTCACGACTGACGCCAGTCTATTAGGCTGGGGCGCGGTCTGGGATTCCCTGAAACCTCAGGGTCTATGGTCTCGGGAAGAGTCTCTTCTCCCGATAAACATCCTGGAACTGAGAGCGATATTCAATGCTCTCCGGGCTTGGCCTCAACTAGCGAAGGCCGGATTCATAAGATTCCAGTCAGACAACATGACGACTGTAGCTTACATCAACCATCAGGGAGGAACAAAGAGTTCCTTGGCGATGAGAGAGGTATCCAAGATCATCAAATGGGCGGAGGATCACTCCTGCCATCTATCTGCAATTCACATCCCAGGAGTAGACAACTGGGAGGCGGATTATCTGAGTCGTCAGACTTTCCATCCGGGGGAGTGGGAACTCCACCCGGAGGTTTTTGCCCAGTTGACTCAATTATGGGACATTCCAGACATGGATCTGATGGCGTCTCGTCAGAACTTCATGGTTCCTTGCTACGGGTCCAGATCCAGGGATCCCAAGGCGACTCTAGTGGATGCATTAGTGACGCCTTGGTCGTTCAACCTAGCTTATGCATTTCCACCGTTCCCTCTCCTTCCCAGGCTTGTAGCCAGGATCAAACAGGAGAAGGCCTCAGTGATTCTGATAGCTCCTGCGTGGCCACGCAGGACTTGGTATGCAGACCTGGTGAATATGTCATCGGCTCCACCATGGAAGCTACCTTTGAGACAGGATCTTCTAGTGCAAGGTCCATTCGAACATCCAAATCTAGTTTCTCTCCAGCTGACTGCTTGGAAATTGAACCCTTGATTTTATCCAAGCGCGGGTTTTCAGATTCAGTGATAGATACTCTGGTCCAAGCCAGAAAACCTGTGACTAGAAGGATTTACCTTGGAAAGGATATATCTGTTGGTGTAAATCCAAGGGATTCTCATGGATTAATATTCCCAGGATCCTCTCCTTTCTAACAAGAAGGTTTGGATAAGGGATTGTCAGCGAGTTCTCTAAAAGGACAGAGATCTGCTTTATCTGTCTTGTTACACAGACGACTGGCAGCTGTGCCAGATGTACAAGCTTTTGTACAGGCTTTGGTCAGAATCAAACCTGTTTACAGACCTTTGACTCCTCCCTGGAGTCTAAATTTAGTTTTTTCAGTTCTTCAAGGGGTTCCATTTGAACCCTTACATTCCATAGATATCAAGTTACTATCTTGGAAAGTTCTGTTTTTGGTTGCTATTTCTTCTGCTAGAAGAGTTTCTGAACTATCTGCTTTGCAGTGTGATCCACCCTATCTGGTGTTCCATTCAGATAAGGTTGTTTTGCGTACCAAGCCTGGTTTTCTTCCAAAAGTTGTTTCCAACAAGAATATTAACCAGGAAATAGTTGTCCCTTCTTTGTTTCCGAATCCAGTTTCAAAGAAGGAACATTTGTTACACCATTTAGATGTAGTCCGTGCTTTAAAGTTCTATTTAGAAGCAACAAAGGATTTCAGACAAAACTTCTTTTTTGTTTGTCGTTTATTCTGGTAAGAGGAGAGGACAAAAAGCTACTGCTACCTCTTTCTTTCTGGCTGAAAAGCATTATCCGATTGGCTTATGAGACTGCCGGACGGCAGCCTCCTGAACGAATCACAGCTCATTCTACTAGGGCTGTGGCTTCCACATAGGCCTTCAAGAACGAGGCTTCTGTTGATCAGATATGTGAGGCAGCAACTTGGTCTTCTCTGCACACTTTTGCCAAATTCTACAAATTTGATACTTTTTGCTTCTTCGGAGGCTATTTTTGGGAGAAAGGTTTTGCAAGCCGTGGTGCCTTCTGTTTAGGTAACCTGATTTGCTCCCTCCCTTCATCCGTGTCCTAAAGCTTTGGTATTGGTTCCCACAAGTAATGGATGACGCCGTGGACCGGACACACCAATGTTGGAGAAAACAGAATTTATGCTTACCTGATAAATTACTTTCTCCAACGGTGTGTCCGGTCCACGGCCCGCCCTGTTTTTTTAATCAGGTTTGAAAAATTTCTCTCTCTATACACTACAGTCACCACGGCACCCTATAGTTTCTCCTTTTTTTCTCCTAACCGTCGGTCGAATGACTGGGGGGGGGGCGGAGCCTGGGAGGGACTATATGGACAGCTCTTGCTGTGTGCTCTCCTTGCCTTTCCCTGTGGGGGAGGAGAATATCCCACAAGTAATGGATGACGCCGTGGACCGGACACACCGTTGGAGAAAGTAATTTATCAGGTAAGCATAAATTCTGTTTTTGCTTTACACAGGAAGTGAGAACACTGTACAGTGGCTGTGATGGGGTCTCTGCCTGCACTTTTATCACTGATGATTTGCTTTGCATTGCTTCTTATGATGGAACTGTGGAAATCTGGAACATCCCTGATGGCTGCCGGTAATGAACATACATTTATAATATAACCAGAACATTAGGCTATTTTACACTGACTAAATATGCAGATAGGGTTTTCGACAAGAGTGTTGTTAGATAAAGCCAAAAAATTGCAAATTTGAGACATAATAAAGTTCAAAACACATCTAAGACTAGTATTACAAGCTGAGAACTCAAATTCTTGATAACTACCTTTTAGATTGTAGGCTCTAAAGAAAACAGGGCCTTTATTATCGGCTAGATTTAGAGTTGGGCGGTAGCCGTGAAAACCAGCATTAGAGGCTTCTAACGCTGGTTTTGGGCTACCGCCGGTATTTAGAGTCAGTCAGGAAAGGGTCTAACGCTCACTTTCCAGCCGCGACTTATCCATACCGCAGATCCCCTCAATTGCGTATCCTATCTTTTCAATGGGATCTTTCTAACGCCGGTATTTAGAGTCGTGGCTGAAGTGAGCTTTAGAAATCTAACGACAAAACTCCAGCCACAGAAAAAAGTCAGTAGTTAAGAGCTTTCTGGGCTAACGCCGGTTCATAAAGCTCTTAACTACTGTGCTCTAAAGTACACTAACACCCATAAACTACCTATGCACCCCTAAACCGAGGTCCCCCCACATCGCCGCCACTCTATTACATTTTTTAACCCCTAATCTGCCGACCGCACGCCGCTGCCACCTACGTTATCCCTATGAACCCCTAATCTGCTGCCCCTAACACCGCTGACCCCTATATTATATTTATTAACCCCTAATATGCCGCCCCCAACGTCGCCGCTACCTACCTACACTTATTAACCCCTAATCTGCCGACCGGACCGCGCCGCTATTATAATAAAGTTATTAACCCCTAATCCGCCTCACTCCCGCCTCAATAACCCTATAATAAATAGTATTAACCCCTAATCTTCCCTCCCTAACATCGCCGACACCTAACTTCAAGTATTAACCCCTAATCTGCCGATCGGAGCTCACCGCTACTCTAATAAATTTTTTAACCCCTAAAGCTAACCCTAACACCCCCCCTAAGTTAAATAACTTATTCCTATTTAAAGCTAAATACTTACCTGTAAAATAAACCCTAATATAGCTACAATATAAATAATAATTATATTGTAGCTATTTTAGGATTAATATTTATTTTACAGGCAACTTTGTATTTATTTTAACCAGGTACAATAGCTATTAAATAGTTAAGAACTATTTAATAGCTAAAATAGTTAAAATAATTACAAAATTACCGCATTCTATTGGCTGATCGGAACAGCCAATAGAATGCAAGTTCAATCTGATTGGCTGATTGGATCAGCCAATCGGATTGAACTTGATTCTGATTGGCTGATTCCATCAGCCAATCAGAATTTTCCTACCTTAATTCCGATTGGCTGATAGAATCCTATCAGCCAATCGGAATTCGAGGGACGCCATCTTGGATGACGTCATTTAAAGGAACCGTCATTCGGCTAGTAGGCGTCGCTTGAAGAGGTTGGATCCGCGTTGGCTGGGAAGAAGATGGCTCCGCTCCGCTCCGGAAGAAAGAAGATTGAAGATGCGGCTTGATAGAAGACTTCATCCCGATGATGGACTTCCGACTTCATCCTGATGATGGACTTCTTCAGCGCCCGCTTGGATCAAGACTTTAGCCCGAGGATGGATGTCACTCTTCGGCCCCCCGCTTGGGCTTGGATCAAGACTTCGGACCCTCTTCTGGACCGATCGGTGAACCTGGCATGGTGAAGACAAGGTAGGGAGATCTTCAGGGGCTTAGTGTTAGGTTTATTTAAGGGGGGTTTGGGTTAGATTAGGGGTATGTGGGTGGTGGGTTGTAATGTTGGGGGGGGGTATTGTATGGTTTTTTTTTACAGGCAAAAGCTGTATTCTTTGGGGCATGCCCCACAAAAGGCCCTTTTAAGGGCTGGTAAGGTAAAAGAGCTTTGAACTTTTGTAATTTAGAATAGGGTAGGGCATTTTTTTATTTTGGGGGTTTTTGTTATTTTATTTGGGGGCTTAGAGTAGGTGTAATTAGTTTAAAATTGTTGTAATTTTTTTCTAATGTTTGTAAATATTTTTTTTATTTTTTGTAACTTAGTTCTTTTTTATTTTTTGTACTTTAGTTAGTTTGTTTAATTGTATTTATTTGTAGGAATTGTATTTAATTAATTTATTGATAGTGTAGTGTTAGGTTTAATTGTAGATAATTGTAGGTATTTTATTTAATTAATTTATTGATAGTGTAGTGTTAGTTTTAATTGTAACTTAGGTTAGGATTTATTTTACATGTAATTTTGTAATTATTTTAACTAGGTAACTATTAAATAGTTATTAACTATTTAATAGCTATTGTACCTGGTTAATATAATTACAAAGTTGCCTGTAAAATAAATATTAATCCTAAAATAGCTACAATATAATTATTCGTTATATTGTAGCTATATTAGGGTTTATTTTACAGGTAAGTATTTATCTTTAAATAGAAATAATTTATTTAATAAGAGTTAATTTATTTTGTTAGATTTAAATGATATTTAATTTAGGGGGGTGTTAGGGTTAAAGTTAGACTTAGCTTTAGGGGTTAATAAATTTATTAGAGTAGCGGTGAGCTCCTGTCGGCAGATTAGGGGTTAATACTTGAAGTTAGGTGTCGGCAATGTTAGGGAGGGCAGATTAGGGGTTAATACTATTTATTATAGGGTTATTGAGGCGGGAGTGAGGCGGATTAGGGGTTAATACATTTATTATAGTAGCGCTCAGGTCCGGTCGGCAGATTAGGGGTTAATAAGTGTAGTTAGGTGGAGGCGACGTTGGGGGCGGCAGATTAGGGGTTAATAAATATAATATAGGGGTCGGCGATGTTAGGGCAGCAGATTAGGGGTACATAGGGATAACGTAGGTGGCGGGGGTGTACGGAGCGGCAGATTAGGGGTTAAAAATAATATGCAGGGGTCAGCGATAGCGGGGGCGGCAGATTAGGGGTTAATAAGTGTAAGGTTAGGGGTGTTTAGACTTGGGGTACATGTAAGAGTGTTAGGTGCAGACGTAGGAAGTGTTTCCCCATAGGAAACAATGGGGCTGCGTTAGGAGCTGAACGCGGCTTTTTTGCAGGTGTTAGGTTTTTTTTCAGCTCAAACAGCCCCATTGTTTTCTATGGGGGAATCGTGCACAAGCACGTTTTTGAAGCTGGCCGCGTCCGTAAGCACCGCTGGTATCGAGAGTTGCAGTGGCGTTAAATTATGCTCTACGCTCCCTTTTTGGAGCCTAACGCACTGAAAACCCAGCCATTCTGTGAACTCTAAATACCAGCGATATTTAAAAGGTGCGGCCAGAAAAAAGCACGCGCAGCTAACGCACCCCTTTGGCCGCAAAACTCTAAATCTAGGCGTATGTTTGTCTTTATTGTATTGTGCTTTAGAATCTGTTGCTGAATTGAAAAGATGAGACATATTTTATGATTGTACAGTATCCATAATGCTTTTAAATTTACAGATTTGCACTTTAGTTTGGATTTTGAGTTGCTGCAAATCCTATTTTCTTTAAGTAAACAGTGTTTCGTTTGAGTAACTGAAATTTACAAAAATAAATCCATATGAGTAATATTACACGAAGCTATAGCAAACACCACTGTACATATCTTTCAAGAAAGTTAGCTGCTTCTTAACTGCCGTTTCGGCATCAGGAGCCTTTTGGCCCTTGATAAATCGGCCCCATAGTTTTCAATACAAGATCAAAATGATAGTTATAATGGTTTTGTACGTTTTTTGGTCTTACTTTTGTTGGTTTTGATGTTATACTGATTTTGCATTAAAGTTTTAAGTACTTGATTAATTTACAGTAGACCCTAAAGCATATTTAATGTCTGCATTCCCTATATGATTTAATATAGGGAATGCAGACATTTGAAAATTAAAAAAAATATTTTTGTTCAAAGTGTAAGTACATTTTGTAACCCATCATCTGTGTTTGTAATGGATTAAAAGTTGAATTCTGTGTGATATAAAATGAAAATTAGAAATGGAGTTTCTTAATCTTCAGCTGCAGGGCATAAGACAAGGCAGATATGTTATATATATTTATTTTAACAGTAATGTGACAGAGATCAGACGGAAATGACTTAACTTACAAAGCAATTCACTTTTGTGCTTTACTTGAGAACAAAAACATCTGTAGTGAAGATCATTTACACACACGCCTAGATTTAGAGTTCTGCGTTAGCCGTAAAAACCAGCGTTAAGGGGTCCTAACGCTGCTTTTTACCGCCCGCTGGTATTTGGAGTCAGCCAGGAAAGGGTCTAACGCTCACTTTCCAGCCGCAACTTTTCCATACTGCAGATCCCCTTACGCCAATTGCGTATCCTATCTTTTCAATGGAATCTTCCTAACGCCGGAGTCTTGGCTGAAGTGAGCGGTACACATTCTACCGACAAGACTCCAGCCGCAGAAAAACGTCAGGAGTTAAGAGCTTTCTGGGCTAACGCCGGTTTATAAAGCTCTTAAATACTGTGCTCTAAAGTACACTAACACCCATAAACTACCTATGTACCCCTAAACCGAGGTCCCCCCACATCGCCGGCACTCTAATAATTTTATAACAAGCACACTCCAGGAGCACCATATAAAAAAAATTATCCCTTTAGTTTGATAATAATTCACGAAGGGTCCCAGATAATATATAAAGATTACAATGATCTCGACCATCTTTCCAGATCTCTTAACATAAAATTCAAACCGCCAACTGAAACAGTCATCAGCACTCCCTCCCAACCTATGGAACCTGGTCCCTCGCAACCAAGAGAGCAACGCCCTCCATGGAAAAGAGTCCAACCAAAGAGGAGGAAGACTAATTCTCAACAGCCCGAAGAAGGTTCATCGCCATTATGAAAAGTTAACAAACTTGGCTACCGTTCAATAAGCAACTCTTTAACTCTTAGTTTATACCTGTCCTGGTAACGGGTCTATCTAGGAATTTTGGCCCAAAGTTATATTTATTGTCAATATTCCTGAGTTACCATCAACTTTCCTGATTGCTTCAACAAAAGAAGACTGTCTGCAGATGGAAGAAAGTCAGAATGCAGTATGGTAAAAGTGATATATAGAGTTATACAGTGTATACTATAGAAAATATGTTGATAGCTAAGTTAGCCGTATATGTAATAATATAACATGTTACTGTTAATGTTGTGACTAACTCCATGTTAGAGATAGTATCTTTGGTTTACTCATGTGAAACAACACCCTAAATATGAAACTAATAAATATACCAGCCTCCCCCCAGTTAGGCTCAAATAAACATATCTAACAGGCTCATTTGGGTCCCACTGACTAAAAAACATGCTGGTTAATATTGGGTCCTTTGAGGGCCTAAATTACGCCCACTCTGACATTTTAACTCTGAGAATGCTTATCCTCCAAATGTCCAAACACCTAACATATAGATAGAAACATACTCCATCTCATTTTAATACCACTGCATAGCTCCGCTGGTAAGATAGTTAAATAAGATAATTGTTTGACTACTTAAACCACTGATTTGATTTAATAACCGATTGTTGGGTCGTAAGATCTAATAAATCGCAAAACCTCTGTCTCCTTCTGGATTTAAATAAAATATAGCTAACTTGAGAATATGCTAAGTGACAATTCTCCCCCTTTATAGTTAGGTGTATTGAAGAATGTCTTAACAATTGTTTAACAAGTTTTTTTATTTTTTGTTAAAGTATTTAATTTCGTTTAAACTGTTCAATGTTACATGTTCTATTAATTACTTTGGTCCAATCTCAGACTTTGTATATTTTCACGCTAATCTGATTGTTGCTATATCCCCTTCCTACACAACAGAATGGATAACACACTGACAACTATAAATTTTATATCCCACAATGCAAAAGGTCTTAGCCCTTATAAAAGGGACTATAAGAGAATAAAAGCAGATATCCTATTTCTACAGGAGACACACTTTAAAAGGGGGTTTGAGCCCAAGGTAGGACTCCAAAAATTTGGTGAGGTTTACCTATCATCCCATACCACTAAACATAACGGAGTGGGGATTTTGATAAATAAAAAACTGCCCTTTCGCGAATCCTCAACACATAAGGACAAAGAGGGAAGATATATCATCCTGGTGGGATTCCTATACCACAAACCCATAACACTGGTAAATATATACACCCCCGATGTTGACCCTGCCCCCTATTTCCTCCAACTTAACAAAACAATTCTAGAAGTATCTAAAGGTAGCATAATCCTGGGAGGCGATTTCAACCTCGCGTTTGACCCGGTCCTAGACTGCTCTACAGGTTTGTCCTCGGTGCCTAGTAAAACGTTAAAACAAGTAAAACAATCCCTATCACAGTTGGCACTACATGACACTTGGCGACTTCAACATCCTGAAAAAAAGACTACACTTTCTACTCACACCCACACCATTTATACACAAGAATTGACTATTTCTTCTTAGATATCACCAGCTTATCATACATTACTTCCACTGACATCCATCCTATTACCTGGTCAGATCATTCCAAGATTAGTTGCCAGCTTAAATGGCCTACCTCGATACCTTCTAACGCCAATTGGAGATTTGACGATTCTCTCATCAGAGATCCCCTGATATTCATCCAGGTCCAAAAATCGCTACTTGACTATTTCCAACTGAACGACACCCCAGACATGGATATACATAATATTTGGAACGCACACAAATGTGTAATCAGAGGAGAACTCATTGCCCTAAAAGCCGCTAAACGTAAGCAACAGAATAATTATCTCAACTCCCTTTTAGAAGACATAGCGAAACTACAAGATATACATAAACTTTACCCAACTGACACTTCACTACTTGAAAGTATTACACATAAAAGAAGTCAGCTCTGCCTTTTTAGGCAGCTAAAAAAAGAGCAGTGTTTCTTAGAAAAGTGTATTATGAGGGGTCCAATAAACAGGGGAGAATGCTGGCTCTGCAGCTTAAACGAAAGACGAATAGACAATATATAATGAAGGTACACGAAGACACAGGGGTCTTAAAATCCACCACTGCTGACATAACACATGCATTTAAAGATTATTATGACAAACTATATAATATAAGAAGTGCCACTACTGACCCCAACCCCAAAGAAATAGCAGACTATATCTCTAACTTAAATCTTCCCAAACTAACCACAGATCAAAGGGATGAACTAGACACACCATTCTCAGAGGAGGAGATTCTTGAGGCAATCTCATCTCTCCCCACAGGCAAGGCTCCAGGACCGGATGGTTTTGGAAACTCCTATTACTCGCAATTCAAAGAAATTTTATCCCCTTTCCTATTAAGATATTACCAAAGGGGGGCGGGGTTACCTGACGACTAGAGCAGTCGCACACAAACAGAGCTCTGCAGAAAGAAAAGATAAAAATATGTTTAAAATAATGAAGGAGTCAAGATTTTTTTTTTTTTTTTTTAAATAATTTTTTATTGAGACAATGGATAGAAATAACAGAAAAGGGAGTGTGTCCCAGCACAAGACAAATACAAAAAGAAAAATAACTGATACAGATCACATATGAAAGGTACATAAGAATTAAGACATTGGTGTGCTAATATAGGATTTGTTAAGAAATTATCTAGACAATAGAGTTTCAATATTTAGAGTCAATGATATGGAAGATATCTAGGTTGAAAACAGAGAGATAACATTTGACGTAAGTTATAGCACCGACTTTATGACCTTAAATACAGAATGCGCACAGTGAAATCAAAACATGTGTGACTGGGGCATATAGAAATGAAGTCTCAGTTTTATAATACAGGTAACTAGTGGTCCCTACTCTCAAATAAGGGATATTCTATACGCTGAAAATAGTGAGAGGAAGGGAGCTGGCATTTATCAGGCCTCCCGTAGGCCTGCATATATAGGGGGATGAGGGATGCAGCGGGCAAGAGCCGCTCATAATGGGGGGAAGAGGGGAGAAGGGAAGGGGAGGGGGGGCGGAGCTAGATAATTTGTCTTAAAAAATATAAACTACAGGGCGATGTGAAATGGAATGGAATGGGATCTCAGGGCTTTTGAGTATACTCCTGGATAACATCTCTAACATATGAAAACTAGGGCATGTGGATGTAAGGGAAATTGCCAAAGAGGATACTAACAGGGGGGGGGCATTTCTATAGACACAAAAAGTTAGTTAAGGGCCACTACATGACCCCCTCTCCAGGGAAGGTGCTATCTATAGGCGGTGCAGGTAAAAGGAGAAGGGATATGACCCGCAGGTACTAATCGCCAGCGGGAAAGGGAGGAGAGGGGTCAGATAGAATTGGGAGGTGTCTAAGAAGGCTATATCCTGAATAGCCAGGGTCTGGGGGATCTGGGGAACCTCTGGGTGAGCCCCTCTCCTAGGGGAGTGCCACCTATAGGCGATGTGGGAAAAAGGAGAAGGGATATGACCCGCAGGCATTAATTACCAGCGGGAAAGGGAGGAGAGAGGCTCAACGAAAACAACTATTATGTGCTAGAAATATGGGCAAGCGCATAAATAAATTAGGGATGATATTCATACAGCCACAGAAAATGATAGTTAGTAACAAATAATATAAATAAACAACAATAACTATTAACACAACATAGAACAGGTTTGGGACTTGTTACCCAGTTGCTGTTAATCATTCATAAACCAGTAAGTTGCTGGCAATAGAAATAACTCCCCTTAAGATGTCCCAGCTAATCGAACTGTATGTTAATAGTTTAAATATATGCATCAAATATTTGTGTCAGCCAACTACCTATCAGTAGTATATAAGTCGCTCTATGGTGTACAGGGAGGGGTGTATAGGAAGCTAGTATTGTAGAGGCTTTCACAGAATGCAACAGTAATGAAAACGTAGGTATAAACATAGTAATAAAACAGCAGAAATAGTAATGGCTCTTGTGACACCATTAGAGTATCCCAAAACAGAACTAAAACATATAGGTCTTATGTTATAGATAAATCAGAGGCCAAGACATCAGATAATGTTATCATCATAAAAGGTCTAAGTATCTATAGTAAAGAGTTTTGTGGAGGGGAACAACTAGTTCATGCTGTGTAAACTAGGGAGCAGATGAGCTGTAGGAGTCAGTGGGAATCTATATAGTGGAGGGAAGAGAGAAAACTTGGCATCCTCTTAAACATAAGTTTCTTTTCTTGTGGCTTTCAGCCTTAACATGAAAAGAAGTTACGGTATTGACTAGAGTTATGGGATTAAAAACATTCCACTAAGGCATAGGTTTGCTGCTCACCTCAAAATAATAGCAGAGGTAAAAAAAGAGGCTATTCTGCAATGGCGTAGTTTAAATAAGCTATTAGATATCTCTATAATATTTATATATAATTTGGTGAAACATGCTAGACAAAAAAAAATTAAAATATTTTACAGAGTTACATATAGCTAAAGTAATATACATCAAGTGAACTTTAACAAGGGTCATGCTGCCCAGCTATAGGGATATTATTAAATAATAAGCTGTGTGTATAATGGGAGAAATTGGTGTAGCTGTAAACCAACATTAGTGTAGCACTAAGCAGTATATCTCTAGTGAGAGTGGGGAGACATAGAACCCAACAATGATAGGTCTCTTAAGGTAGTAACCTATATCTACAGCTCTGTGTCTAGTAGAAACAAGTAAGACCCTTATATTAGACACTAAAATCCGTTCCGTGGGATTTAGAGAGTACAAGCTAAAGGAATCGTGCACATCCCGGGGTTAATAAGTAGCAACAATTCAAATCTCTGCTAGAATGTGGATGGATACTTACAGGGTATTCCTGAGCCTACATTATTATAAAGCTAATGAGGCATACGACTGCTAATCAGCCAATATACAGCACTAAGATGTAATATTACATCTGCATACTGCCTAAGAACTTCAAGGGATCAGTATTGAAACACACTATAATGATCTTTCTATACTGTACATGGCTAGCTGGAGTATGTCTATAGTAACCCACTGAACAGCCACATAACCCCACATTTAAAGCAATAAAAACAACACAATTCTCAAGGCCGTGTTATATAAGCAGCAGCCACCCACAGAAGATAATCCCCAGGATCTCATAACTCTAGCCACAGCTGCGGTAATGTTCAAAGTCCCCCATATTACTCAAAAGTATCGTCTGCTGGTCGAGCTCCCACACCAGTAACTAACAAAATATAGCAGAGTTCAATTTGTAATCTTGTGTTTGCCAAAGTTCACCATATCATCCTGAGTCGAGCCGGGATGTAGAGGCAGCATACTGTAGATCCAAATTTAGCCTATGCCCTCTCTCTGTACTCGGATCGAGCCCTTCAAGGGGTAATTATATGGGAAGAAGGAAGAGGTTAGTAAGGTCCCATTGTACAATAGGATCTCCACAGTTCTCGAATGTCTACTGTTGTCAGAGCTCCCCTTCACTATGTGACAGTCATTTTCCCAGGCAGTGTATACCAGCAAGCTCTGTCTAGTTTCCAGCGGTTTAGCTCCGATAGCCAAGAACCCGTCAAGAGTGTCTCCACCAATGCTACAAGTCACAAGATGAGATGCATCCCCCAGCTTCTCAGGACACTCACCACAGCCGGAGCGTGGAGCGGGTCTCTCTTCTGAGGTAAGCGTATGCTGCGGTGACTGGACATCGCTGTCAAAAGAGGCAGAGTAGTGAGCACCCGTGTACGGGCGATCCAGATCACGGCCAAGTTCAAGTTCCTGCAGTGTAAATGAGGGAGGACTAACTGAAGTCATGCGGCTGAGGCTATTTATATACTGTGAACTCCATATGCTGGGTCCGCTCTCCTCTAGCGCCGGATTCCGGTTAGAAGTAAGTTCTCCCCGTAGCAAGAGGAATTGGGTGTCGAGCTTATCTCCTAGCTGCTGAAGGAATAGTATGATCTCCTCCATTTTGGGCGTAGCTTAGTTCCACGATGGCGTAGCAGATCCAAAATAAGTAGCGTTATGGGTATTTATACTAAACAATACTGTATAGCATAATAGTAGAGCTGCTCCTTAACGAGACTACTGGTGTTTATGAGCCATGTTGTCACGAAGCTCTCCTGGCAATAATGTATAATAACGCGAGGGTATCAGATCAAAGAGCTGAATCTCCTGTAGTTTTCTGCGCTTCTGGCTGTCTTTAAGCTCAGCAAGTGGCGTTAGTCTTTCAAGATCTTAGTTTCCAGGTCTTTTTATGAGAAAATACATGAATAAAGGCTGTTTTAAAGTGTATAAATGCAGGAGCTCTTTCAGGACACGTCTTACTCCCTTGATGGCTAGCTCCGCCCCGAAGGAGTCAAGATTTTAACTAATTGTGGCTATCAAAACAAGAAGCAAGGCAACAGGGTTCGCTGGTAATAGGAGGCTAACAGAAAACCTTTGTTTCCCTACACACTGTTTACCCCCGCATGCAGAGAGAGAGTGGCCATCCTCGGACCCACATGGCGCTCTACATAAGCTATGATAATGAGTGCTGAGGTGAAGCGGAGCTACGTTATCTAGTCTGCTAAAGGGCTTAGTTTGGGAAGTAGTAAACAGCGTGCTTGGCTCCCTCATAAGCGGTAACATTAGAGACTTGTCGTCAGCAGTATTTTTGTTTTTTTTTTTAAAATGGAGATTTGCATTGCCGTGCAGAATCTCTTAAGGGAGCAGGAGCTAAAGATGGCTGCCAGATGCGATCGGCTCCAAGCTCTTATGGAGTCTGTGAATAAAAGAAACAAGAAGGCTGCTCCTGAGGATTGCCTATATGAGGAAGCTGCCACTGTGGAGCTGTCACGACATAACTCAGAGATTGTGGAGCGGTCCCATACCACGGGGGCCTCGGTTTCTCCACTATTAGAGAAATACATAGATCCGGAGTGCCTGAACCTGCCCGAGGGACGGACTGGCCAGTTAGACATACCCGATCAGAATGGAACAGGAGCAATTCCGCATGGCTCCAGAGCAAGGTCAGAGACACTTCAAGCTGGTCCCATCTCTGCATTTGCCGGATGCCCCTGGGTTGGGTGCTTCCCTTGCCCGTGAGGATCTGGCAGTGGTGATTATCTAAACTTATGGAACCAGCAGATGGATACTTCAGGGTTGCTTAACCTACACAATGTAGACTACTGGGTATGGAAGATACCTGTCCCTTTATTTGATTTACAGAGGCACTGTCCCCATAGATCTGGAGTAGGGTAAACGTGTTTTTGATGAAGTGCCCTACTATTATGCGCTAACAACACATAATCTAATGACGGCCTATCAGCCTGAGACACTTGCTATGGGAATTATGGAAGTAGATTGCTTATTTGCCTGTTTTTGTTATTCTTTATTTATTTAGTAATTACTGGCTCCTTGTTAGAACACCTAACCTTATTTTTCTGCTGTTTATCTTTCTGGTGCTTCGCAATTTTCTTACCAAGGCACAACCACTTACAGCCTAATTACTTTATTTATCGCTGTAGTGCTGGGGGAGCTGTGCGGGATATGGGTAGACTTTGTTATCTTGCAATAATATGCTACTCTAGAAATTATGCTTGTACATTTTATTAGCTATGTTTTCCTTGGAACTGCCACTATTCGACAAATAGACAAAGCGTCTGTTTAAATATGCACTTCTTGCTCAGCACTACATCCCGTGTGTTATAGATGGAGGTTAGAGGGTAAATTAATAGTGCTTTGCTTCTACCTATATGACACTCTCTAGTATGCTACAAAGCTGCTCTCCTGCTGTCTGCGGCCGGGATAGCTGGTGGTAGGGTAAGGGACTTTCCTTATTTCTCGTTTATTAAAGGGGCTGACTTAAAATGGGCCATTTAGTTGGCTCTCATGTGTAGTTTAGTATAAAATGTCCCTTTATTTATTTTATTGTGGCATAAGATGGGAGGGGCCCTCCCCTATATAATTGGACAAAGGAGTTGGCAAAGCTGACCAGATTATAGTAATCCAGAAGGGGTGATGTCTATCGTAACATCGAACTATTGCCCTGCTAGGTTCCCCCCCCTCCACCACCGAGACTAAATTAGTTTTAACTGTTGCTGTGATAGCAGATAATTATAGGTCAAAGACGGACCTAAATCTTTGTCAATATATATAACCTCCTATGCCTTGTAAGCAGATGTCTAAGGCCCAGGAGAGGCCTTTCTGTAGTCCGGAGGTCAGAATAAAGAACATTTTATTTAATCCCTCACACTGTGTACTTGGGCAACGTGAGGTCCAAATGTGGACTATGCTATCTTAGAGGGCAAATTATTTGTCAAAAAGGACGTGGACTTATAAGGACCTACATGTTCTTGTTCAAAATCTCTCTACAAAATCCAGGTCTCAGAATTCACATGTATTAAGATATTTTTGACTTGTCCAAGCTAACATGTTTATACATAAAATGGGGTACTGTACGTGGTTTTGTGCATATTCTCCTGTTGAGAATCTACTGTTGTTTAAGGTTTCTAAGACATGCCTATGTATTGTATTTATGAGTTCTGCTGTATGTCTATAGGCGTGTTGCCACGATTAATAACTGACTTTGTTTGTGTATGCTCTGAATACCTCAATAAAAATTATTTAAAAAAAAAAAAAAAAAAAAAAGATATTACCAAAGCATAGATCAAAATGCAGGATTTTCCCCGCCCTCACTCCAGACGCACATTTCAGTAATACTTAAACCCAACAAATCACCCGACCAAATAACTAACTACTGCCCGATTTCGCTCATTAATACGGACATTAAGATCTTCGCGAAAATAATAGCGAACCGGTTAAATCATTATCTCCCCAACCTTATACACAACGACCAGGTGGGCTTCATACCTGGCCGTGAAGCAAGGGACAACACGGTTCGAAATATACACCTAATTTGGCACATAACAAATTCAAATATCCCCTCAGCATTAATATCAACAGACGCGGAAAAGGCCTTCGACCGCGTAAATTGGTCCTTCCTGAAGGCATCTATGGAAGCATTTGGCCTCAGCCCCATTATAAAAAAACGCATATTTGCACTGTATACATCGCCCAGAGCCCGTATCTTAGTTAATGGTACATTATCGAACCCTATAGAGATAAAGAGTGGAACGCGTCAAGGTTGCCCACTTTCTCCCCTACTCTTCGCACTATTTATAGAAACATTAGCTACCAAAATTAGAAACAACTCAGAAATAACAGGAATCACGATAGGTCAGGAAATTTTTAAGCTATCCCTATTCAGATACAAAATTTATTTAGCACTTATGTATGGCAAAAGAAACCACCAAAAATCAATAGGGGCACTATGCTCCTACCGCAATCTCACGGTGGCCTGGGGATTCCCAACCTAGAGGCATATAGAAGCTCTATTTTTCTGCAGAGGATTCTAGACTGGAGGGTAGGTGAAACACAAAGGAGATGGGTGAGACTTGAACAATATTTGGATTCTGACCTACCACTGACTAACCTTTGCTAGAGACCTGACTTCAGAGAAAAAGCTAGATCAATAACTAACCCAATCACAAAGGAAACTGTATCTCAATGGAATCATTCCTCTGTACACTACCCATACCTGTCTTCTAACCCGAGCCCCTTAACTTCTCTCCTTCACAATACTGAATTCTCTATCTTACCCTTAATTAATTTGGACACCACAGACTCAATGACCCGAGACATCTATATCCACCATGTAACCATTAATGAAAAACTATGCACGCAAGATCAGTTAATCGACTGGGCGAAAAATTGGTTCTCCTATAGAAGACTGCATAACTACATATGCACACATAAACATAAAAATAACATGACTCGGCCCCCTACTAATATTGAGAACTTATTCCTTACAAGCTCCCTGATTAAACACTCCCTCTCCATCATCTATAAAATCCTTACTCAACCCCACCCAGGCAATTTACCACACTCGGTCGAGATGTGGGAAAGAGAACTTGGCACAATTATTCTCCCGCAAACTGCATCCAACATATTTATAAACACCAAAAAATCCTCTACCTCAGCTTCCATCTTAGAAACTAACTTTAAAATTCTGCACTGCTGGTATTTAACCCCCAGAAGACTTCACCGTCTATATCCTAAAGTTAGCAATAAATGTTGGAGATGCGGGCATGTGGGGAGCGGAATGGGACACATGTGGTGGTGGTGCTCTCGCCTAAATCACTATTGGTATGAGATAATACACGAAGTAGAACATATTTTAAAAATAGCTATCCCACCAGACCCTTTGATCTGGCTATTAAATAGGTATTTCCAACTACCTTCCAAACAACTTCTCCCCCTGTTTTGAATATTTACCAACAGTGTCAAAATGCTAATAGCAAAAAATTGGAAATCAAGGGAGATCCCATCACTGGTGATGTGGAGGGACAAGGTCACTGAACATTTGGAGCTGGAGGAATACTCTGCTTATAAGAAAGGCTACACTGAGAGCTATACAATGCTGCAAGCAATCTGGGGTGAATACATTAGAAATTCCTCACTTACTTTAGTTGAACAAGGGATGTAAAGGTAAATAAAAAAACAAAAACAAAACTTAGTGGGTTAATATCTAGATGACAATTTACAAAACTACAAGTAATTTAAACTATATGCTGAGATTGGACTTATATGTTGTAAATTACTGTTATCTTTTTAGTTATACCCTGTTATATTTGTTCTATGAAAAATATCAGAGTCTGTATATTTACTAAGGAAATGTAATTTCTACTTGTCAGTGCAATATATGACATGTCTACGATGTAATTTATGCACAGTCTCCTTTCAATAAAAAAGAATTTAAATAAAAAAATGAATCCTATTTAAAGCTAAATACTTACTTGTAAAATAAACCCTAATATAGCTACAATATAAATAATAATTACATTGTAGCTATTTTAGGATTTTTTTAACTAATTACACCTACTCTAAGCCCCCTACAAAAATAACAAAGCCCCCCAAAATAAAAAAATGCCCTACCCTATTCTAAAATAAAAAGTTAACAGCTCTATTACCTTACCAGCCCTTAAAAGGGCTTTTTGCGGGGCATGCCCCAAAGAAATCAGCTCTTTTGCCTGTAAAAAAAACATACAATACCCCCCCCAACATTACAACCCACCACCCACATACCCCTAATCTAACCCACCCAAACCCCCCTTAAAAAACCTAACACTAAGCCCCTGAAGATCTTCCTACCTTGTCTTCACCCAGCCGGGTACCATCCAATCCGTCCAGAAGAGGGTCCGAAGTCTTCATCCTATCCGGCCAGAAGAGGTCCTCCAGAGCGTCCAGAGTTTTCATCCAGGCGGCATCTTCTATCTTCTTCCATCCGGAGCGGAGCGGGTCCATCTTGAAGCAGCCGGCGCGGATCCATCCTCTTCTTCCGCCGTCTTAACACCGAATGAAGGTTCCTTTAAATGACATCATCCAAGATGGCGTCCCTCGAATTCCGATTGGCTGATAGGATTCTATCAGCCAATCGGAATTAAGGTAGGAAAAATCTGATTGGCTGATTGAATCAGCCAATCAGATTCAAGTTCAATCGGATTGGCTGATCCAATCAGCCAATCAGATTGAGCTTGCACGTTTGAGCACGTTTTTCAAGCTAGCCGCTACCGTAAGCAACGCTGGTATTGAGAGTTGAAGTGGCGGTAAATATGCCTGTACGCTCCCTTTTTGGAGCCTAACGCAGCCCTTCAGAGAACTCTCAATACCAGCGTTATTTAAATGGTGCGGGGGGAAAAAAACACGCGTAGCTAACGCACCCCTTTGGCCGCAAAACTCTAAATCTAGCCGACAGTTTGCTTGTGAACACATTTAGCTTGTGTTTATGATGATCTAAGAATATATTACTCTAAGCGATACCTGTGTTGTTATCTAGAGACTAGGTTGCCATGAAATATTGGCAAAAGGGTGTGTTCGGTTAGTCACAGACAGTGACATCGAACAATATTGCTGCCAAGTTTTTGGTACTAGAATTGGTAAATACATGGGCATATGCTATATATGTATATTTATCTTTACTAATAAAACATCTGACATTCTTAAATTCTGTACACTAAATCACTACTGCACCTGACTCTGCAGTATGGGTTATCAGTGAGTACAGTTTTCTGTCTATAAATTGTTTAATACCTTTGCTTATACCGAGCCACTGATCTTCTGTTTGCTTTTCCTTTTTCACAAATGCTATATTACTGTGCAAATATTAGTACTTGTATGCATATTTTATTGTTTTCCGTAGACTACACCATGTTGTGGCTCACCAGCGGCAGATCACTGGATGCTATGTTAGCAATGATCGCAAACAGCTTGTCACCTGTTCTCTAGATTCGCAGCTGAAGGTAAATTCTCTCTTTAAATTCTACTACCAACTGTAATAACTTCCATTGTTTATTGTACTCACATACGTTTCTCCAGGACATTATTTTTTTGTATCATTGCTTGTCTCTTTATTTCAGCTCTGGGACACCAGCCGTGTTTCTCTCTTGGGTTCAAATGCTTTCCGAAGCCCTATTAACTGTGCTGCTTTTCATCCAAGAAATCATGTGATTGCTGTTGGATGTTGGGATGGGAACATAACTGTGGTCAGAATGGACAACTGGAAGAGAAGTGCTGTGAGAAAACTGTAACCTTCACTTGTGTACCACACACCATGCCATTTACACTTGTTATGATACATCCCTCTATTGTCGCCTGGACCTACACCTGTACAACATGCACATCATGTTCCTTTCATTGACGAGCTCTTTTACTTTTTTCTGTTATGTGTCTTTCTAGGTTCTCTGTGGTAGCTCCTCAGTGAGAACATTGTCTTTTGTCCCAGAGGGCAATGTAATAGTATCAGGAAGTCTTGATGGATGGGTTTCATTGTGGGCATGGGAGGAAAAAGTTCAGGTTTCTCGCTTTAGAGCTCACAGCGGTTCCACTCTAACAACCAACTTTCTGCAAAATGGAGAACTCCTGTTAACTGCAGGAGAGGATGGCAAGGTATGTGCATTCCCAGATAACAGAATATAGATAACAGGTGTTTTGGCGGAAGAAGAGCTTGCTAAGACTATTTCAAGATTTGTCAGAGGATCTAGAGTTGGTGTGTGATTTCTGTCACTTCTGTGTCCCCACAGGTGCAGGTTTGGTCTGGCGGTCTTGGAAGGCTACGCAGCCAAGTATCTGCAGGGTGCATGCGCTCCCCTGCACTATCTATTGCAATTTCTCCAAATAAACAGTTATTGGCTGTTGGGTATCATTCAGATCCTGTCTCCATCTACAGTGTGGCTACTGGTAAGGGTCAGATAAGAAATGCAGGAGTTTTACCCTTATGATAGACTTATTGTTTGTACTGAAGCTTGGGATATATTGAGAGACGTATTAAGTAGGTTAAATGGAAAAAATAAAGGAAAAAAAACACCCAAGAATATTACAGATCCTGCTGCTACTAAGAATATCCCATCCAAGATAAACCAAAGTAAAATGTATAAATAAAGTGATAAGTAGCAGCACTAATCTAGAAGGGATCAAAAGACAAGTATTACAACAATAAAAATATAAAAATTGATAATATTATTTATTTTAAGTATCTATATCAATCATTACACATACTATAGTAAAATAAGGGACGTCTCCCTTTAAAAGAAATGAACAGGCATACAAAGACAGTGGATATCCAAACACTATGTAGATTAATTTCTAATAAACAGTAAATTTAAAACAAGATGAAAAAGTCCACGCTTAGTGAGTCAAATAGGAAGCTTTTGCCACAATTTGTTAATAGTAGGTTAATAATTTCTAAAAGTCTGTACACATCGGCTTGTAACCGATGGGTGTGTGTCCACGCAATATGTGAAATTCAAAAGATGGTATAAGAACCGTTATGATTTAAATAGGTTAGCAATGAACCTAGGCTGGGAGAAGAAAGGTGGTTAGTTGTTTTTACCTTTGTTTTTTAATTCACAAGCTCGTTGTCCCCTCGGCGGATCTCACCGTGTCCAGAGGGATGGCTAGAGGGAGGAAGATGGTTAAATTCTATACCTTCGTGATGTAGATAGCACACTTTGTTTTCCCTCAGCGGATCTCCCCGCTTCCAGAGGGATGGTGCAGCCAGCTGGTTTCCTGAACTTGAATAGGATCACGTGACTGCCATTAGCATCACGGTCAAAGCTGTCAATTTGAAAAGTTTGAAAAGTTCATTAGCGCTATTGGTAAAAGGAGTTGCAGTAGTCACTTACGATAGTGGCTAGCAACAAAATTATCATTGAATGCAGTTAACTTTAAGGTATCATTCTAGTGGGTCCTTGTGTTCACATACACCTCCCTCCGTTCAAACTACGAACTCCTCAGGGTGGGTGTACTTCCAAACAGGTATGGCAATGTCCACTGTGGCAAAGTAATGTATGGGTCCTGGTCAACGCGTGTCACCCTACTCTGGGCTTTATCAAGACATACATTTGTGAATTACTTTGCTCCTTATAAAGGCCTCCCTTCTACTTTTTTTTCAAGGAAATTTAAAGGTGGAGTTTTATATTCGTGTCTTTTATAGGTTCAGTGGTGAAGATTAAAGTGCCTATTCACATTTTATGAAAAAAACATAAAATAATTACTATATTAATATGCCTGAAAGCATCTTTATTGTGTGACAAATATAACAATAAACATATTTATTAAGCACCATTATTATAGAACACAAACATTTATATTAAAATATATATATATAAAAAGTTTTTATCCTTAAACTGCATGCATAAGTTAAATATTATTTGCGATTTATAGTTACAAGAGTGGGAGATCTGGGTTAGGGATAGTACATAATAACAGATATCAATAATTTTGTATCATATTTATAAGAAAGGTGAGACATTTATTTCAGAATTTAATCTTGAAGGGTACAGTGTATACATTTTATAGATAAGTTCTGCCTCTAATTTGAGCAGTTTTTGTTCTAAGTTACCCCCTCTCCAGTTTGGACTAACTTTCATAATTCCCCAGTATTTGAAAACTTTAAGGTTGTTGTTATGAATTTCCCTAAAAGTGACTGACTATATAATTGGGTGTCTAAGTTTCTTCTATCTATATAGGAGATATATTCCCTTATTCGCTCTCTGAGAGTTCTTGTAGTTTCCCCTAAAAAAATTGTTACAGGATCATTTTATAGCATATATAACCCCTTTATTTTGACAACATTATTATTATTATTAGTTATTTGTAGAGCACCCACAGATTCCGCAGTGCTAAACATCTTATAATATCCTTAAAGTGAATGTAAAGTTTCACGAATGAGTGTCCGGTTTAAAAAATTACTGTTAAAAACAGGGGCACTTTCATTCATGAAACTTTACATTTCACTGGTTTTGTTAAAATAACATGTATGCTTACCTGATAAATTTCTTTCTTTCCGGATATGGAGAGTCCACAACGTCATTCAATTACTAGTAGGAATATCACTCCTGGCCAGCAGGAGGAGGCAAAGAGCACTACAGCAAAGCTGTTAAAGGGACAGTCAAGTCCAAAAAAACTTTAATTTTTCAAATAGGGCATGTTATTTTAAACAACTTTCCAATTTACTTTTATCACCAATTTTGCTTTGTTCTCTTGGTATTCTTATCACATGCTTTTTTATTTGCTTTTCACAACAGGGGAGAGCTAGTTCATATGAGCCATATAGATAACATTGTGATCACGCCTGTGGCTTGTGGCAGACACTGCACTAATTGGCTAAATAGATAATAAATAAAATGTCATGTGATCAGGGAGCTGTCAGAAGATGCTTAGATACAAGTTAATCATAGAGGTAAAAAGTATATTAATATAACAGTGTTGGTTATGCAAAACTGGGGAATGGGTAATAAAGGGATTATCTATCTTTTTAAACAAACAAAAATTCTGGTGTTGACTGTCCCTTTAAGTGTCACTCCCCTACCCAGTCATTCGACCGAAGGAAAATGGAAAAGGAATAACACAAAGGTGTAGAGGTGCCTGAGGTTTAGTCAAAAATAACTTTCTTATTAAAGGGTGGGGTTGTGGACTCTCCATATCCGGAAAGAAAGACATTTATCAGGTAAGCATACATTTTGTTTTCTTTCCTAAGATATGGAACAGTGAGGGAGAACAAAACCGGCAGACCTAAACAGAAGACACCACTGCTTGAAGAACCTTTCTCCCAAAAAAGGCCGAGGCCGAGGCAAAAGTATCAAATTTGTAAAAACTATGCAGAGAGGACCAAGTTGCATCCTTTCAAATCTGTTTCACAGAAGCTTCATTTTTGAAAGCCCAAGAAGAAGAGACAGCCCTAGTGGAATGAGCTGTAATTCTCTCAGGAGGCTGCTGTCCAGCAGTCTCATAAGCAAAACAAAGTATACTTCTCAACCAGAGGGAAAGAGAAGTGGCAATAGCCTTTTGACTCTTACGCTTTCCTGAGAAACAAACAAACAGGGCAGAAGACTGGCGAAAATCTATTTCAATTTATGAGAAGAAGGATTGGAACAGAGAGAAGGAACAACAATTTCCAGATTTTAATATTTCTATCCGAAACCACTTTAGGAAGCAACCCCAATTTAGTACGAAGAACCGCCTTATCCGCATGAAAGGTAAAGCAAATCACACTGTAAAGCCGAGAGTTCCGAAACTCTCAGAGCAGACGAGATAGCAATAAGAAACAAAACCTTCCAAGATAGCAACTTAATATCTATGGAATGCATTGGCTCAAACGGAGCCTGCTGCAAAACTTTAAGAGCAAGATTAAGACTCCAAGGAGGAGCAACAGGTTTAAACACAGGGCCTGACAAAAAGATTGAACATCTGGCACATCTGCCAGAAGCTTGTGTAACAAAATAGATAATGCAGAAATCTGACCTTTCAGAGAACTGACTGACAACCCTTTCTCCAGACCTTTCTGGAGAAAAGACAAAATTCTAGGAATCCTGACCCTACTCCAAGAGTAGCCCTTAGATTCACACCAATAAAGGTATTTACCCATAACCTTATGGTAAATTTTTCGAGTAACAGGCTTGCGAGCCTGGATCATGGTCTCAATGACCGACTCAGAAAATCCACGCTTAGACAGAACTAAGCGTTCAATCTCCAAGCAGTCATCTTCAGAGAAACGAGATTTGGATAGAGGAATGGACCCTGAGTTAGAAGGTCCTTCCTCAGAGGCAACCTCCAATCTTCACTAGGTCTGCATACCAGATCCTGCGAGGCCATGCAGGTGCTATTAGAATTACCGATGCTCTCTCCTGTTTGATACTAGCAATAGATTGTGGAAGGAGCGCAAACGGAGGAAACAGGTATGCTAGACCAGAGCATCTATCAGAGCGACTTGAGGATCTCTTGACCTTGAACCGTACCTTGGAAGCTTGGGATTCTGCCGAGACGCCATCAGATCCAACTCCGGCACCCCCCATTTAAGGGTTAACCTGGAGAACACCTCCGGATGGAAAGCCCACTCCCAGGGATGAAATGTCTGTCTGCTCAGGAAATCCGCTTCCCAGTTGTCCACTCCAGGAATGTGGATGGCAGATAGACAACAATTGTAAACTTCCACCCACTGAATAATCCGTGCCACCTCCTTCATGGCTAAGGAACTCTGAGTTCCTACCTGGTGGTTGATGTAAGCTACTGAGGTTATGTTGTCCGATTGAAACCTGATAAACCAGGCTAAGGACAATTGAGGCCAAGCTATCAGAGCATTGTAAATCGCTCTCAACTCCAAGATGTTTATGGGGAGAGCAGACTCCTCCCGAGTCCATAGTCCCTGCGCCTTTAACGAGTCCCAGACTTCTCCCCAGCCTAGCAGGCTGGCGTCCGAGGTCATAATCACCCAGGAAGGTCTCTGGAAGCATGTGCCCTGAGACAGATGGTCCTGAGAAAGCCACCATGGGAGAGAGTCTCTTGTCAACTGGTCTAGATCTATCCTCTGAGACAGATCCAAATGGTCTCTGTTCCATTGTCTGAGCATGCATAATAGCAGAGCTCTCAAATGGAATCGAGCACAGGGAATAAGGTCAATGGAAGTGACCATCAGGCCAATTACCTCCATATATTGAGCCACTAATGGCCGAACAATAGACTGTAGAGAGAGGCAAGAGAAGAGAATTTTGGATTTTCTGACCTCCGTCAGAAAATTTTTCATAGATAGGGAATCTATTATGGTCCCTAAGAAAACCACCCTTGTAGCTGGAAAAGGGAACTCATTTACAGATTCACTTTCCAACCGTGGGAACGTAGTAAAGACAACAAGATCTCTGTATGAGAGTTTGTTTGTTGAAAAGATGGCACCTGAACCAATATGTCGTTCAGGTATGGTGCCACTGCAAATCCCTGAGACCTGATCACTGCCAAAAGAGCCCCCAGAACCTTTGAGAAAATTCTGGCCAAACGGAAGAGCCACAAACTGAAAGTGTTTGTCTAGAAAGGTGAATCTCAGGAATTTGTGATCATCCCTGTGGATGGGAACATGAAGATACGCGTCCTTCAGGTCTATGGTCTTCATGAACTGACCCTCTTGGACCAAAGGAAGAATAGAACGAATGGTTTCCATTTTGAAGGACGGTACCCTGAGAAACTTGTTGAGGCACTTTTAGGTCTAAAATGGGTCGAAAAGTTCCCTCTTTTTTTGGGAACCATGAACAGATTTGAATAGAATCCTAGACCCTGTTCCCTTACTGAAACTGGAACAATCACTCCCAGGGAGGAAATGTCCTGAACGCAATTCAAGAATACCTCTCTTTTTACCTGGTCTGCAGATAATCTTGAGAGGTGGAATCTGCCCCTGGTAGGTAAAGTTTTGAATTCTATTTTGTAACGCTGAGATACTATGTCCACAGTCCAAGGATCTGGGACATCTCATCTCCACGCTTGACAAAAAAGAGAAAGTCTGCCCCCAACTTGATCCGATCCCGGACCGGGGGCCGACCCTTCATGCTGACTTAGACTCAGCTGAGGGTATCTTTAATTGCTTCCCCTTATTCCAAGACTGTTTGGGCTTCCAAGAAGACTTGGACTGCTCCTGCTTGGAAGAGGGAGAGGAAGACTTTTGTCCTTTGAATTTACGAATGGAACGAAAATTACTTTGACGTCCTTTGAGTCTGTTCTTCTTGTCTTGTCCTTTTCCACCCGTAATATCAGAAATGATTTCTGCCAGACCAGGTCTGAACAAGGTCTTACCCTTGTAAGGAAGCGCCAGAAGCTTGGATTTAGAGGCAACATCAGCTGACCAAGATTTTAGCCACAATGCCCTGCGGGCTAAGATAGTGAAGTCAGACATCTTGGCTCCCAGTCTAATAACTTGCATGTTAGCATCAGAAATAAAGGAATTGGCTAGTTTGAGAGCCTTAATCCTATCTTGTATCTCCTTCAACGGAGTCTCTACTAAAATTGATTCAGACAAGGCGTTGCACCAATAAGATGCCGCACTTGCTACTGTGGCAATACAAACTGCAGGTTGCCATTGAAGACCTTGATGAACATACATCTTCTTCAAATAAGCTTCCAGCTTTTTATCCATGGGATCCTTAAAGCATCAGCTATCCTCTATAGGGATCATAGTTCTCTTAGCCAGAGTAGAAATAGCCCCTTCTACTTTAGGCACCATGCACCAAGAATCTTTAATGGAGTCAGCAACAGGAAACTTTTTATTAAATATTGGAGACGGGGAGAAAGGAATCCCTGGCTTCTCCCATTCCTGTGAAATAATCTGTCACACGGTCTGGGACAGGAAAAAATTCCACTGAGGAAGGAACATCATAGTATTTATTACGTTTACTAGACTTCTTAGGATTGACAACGACAAAAGTATCGGAGTCGTCTAAAGTAGCCAATACCTCCTTTAACAGTACACAAAGGTGTTCAAGCTTAAATCTGAAGTTTACTTCTTCAGTATCAGATGAAGGAATAATACTGTCCGAATCCGAGATTTCACCCTTAGAGGCTACCGACGTATCCTCCTCATCAGACTTTATGAGGGAGGGCAACCTGAGTAGCAGTAGGTGGAACAGAAACCTTACTATCTGAATGTCTAATTTTCCTCTTGTGTTTTCTCAGAATAGGAAAAGCAGATAATGCCGCAGATAGCACAGATGGGATGTTTGAGGAGAAAGCTGTGGAATTGCCTGAACAGCATCATTCTGAGAGACATTGGACTCAGAGGGCAACAATTTATCTTTAAATTGAAGTGTTCTAGCAAAGCATGCATCACAGAATTTGTGCCTCAAGGCATAACAAGCATTTGTCAAAAGACACAGAGTCTTGGTCCATGTCCATAATACTAAATAAAAATGTCCCCAAATTGTAGATTTTTTTTTTAAATACACTGTCACTTTAAGAATTTTTAATACCACAGCCGCTTAACGTTATGCAAAAAATCTTTACAATAATAAACCAATCAGGCCACCTACACCTCAGACAGGCTGAGGTGCCTTACAAACGGTCAAGCAGTCTGTCAGTTAGCCTGTTCTAGCTAAGCAAGCAAAGAAAACCAACTGCCAAATTTTAAGTTTATACATAAATCCCTGAATAAAACATAAGCCCCACACACATACTAATAAAGTATTTCAACAAAATTAGCCCAAAGAGGAAAAACATCCTAATAAAGGGAAGATTAACCCCTAGTCGCAACATACATAATGTGCCTGCCCACTGCCAAAGAGAATCTTGTAAAAAAGGATTTTACAAATGTCCCCATTTACTGCATATGAAATATTCCTCTGAAGTGCAAGTCTCCAAGACCTAGAAGACAAACACACTCTACCTGCAGCCTAGCTGTCTGGCAGGGAGACAGCTCATAAGGCATGAAAGGACACATACTCCTTACAGAGATCTGTAGAAAAAGAAAGAACAGAGTAACCAACTCTGGCTTTCTGAACCATGGGCAGCAATGTGTTAGGAAACAAAGCAAGGTCTACCTCACCTGCTTAAAAGCCACCACTACTCTACTGAAGAGGTTGACGTGAACTCGGCTAAACCCAAATCCTTGCTTGCAGGCAAAAGTACCCTGAAAAAGGTATTCATTTCTTCAGACACCAAACTTCACTTCCTCCACTGACAGAGGCAAAGAGAATGACTGGGGAATATGGGTAGGGGAGTGACACTTAACAGCTTTGCTGTGGTGTTCTTTGCCTCCTCCTGTTGGCCAGTAGTGATATTCGCACTAATAATTGAATGACGTTGTTGACTCTCTATCTTAGCAAAGAAACTTACCTTTCCTTCTTGCAAACCGGAGCAGTGATTCCCCCCACCCGTTGCTCGTCTCTTCATACATCAGCAATGATGAATCAAGCTTCCTCCAATCACGGCCCCCCCTCCCCAGAGCAAACATTGCCTGAGGTCACGCTGTGATTGGAGGAAGCCGGATTCTTCATTGCTGACGTATGAAAAGACGTGCCGCAGGCGGGGGGAATCGCTGCTCCGGCTTGCAAGAAGGAAAGGTAAGTATTTTAACAAAACAACTGAAAGGGAGGGAGGTGTTTGTGACCACAAGGACCCACTGGAACGATACCTTGAAGTTAACTGCATCCAATGATAATGTTTTGCTATCCACTATCATTAGTGACTACTGCAACTCATTTTACCAATAGCACTATTGAACTTTTCAAGCTTTTAAAATTGACAGCTACGACCTTTGACTCTGACGCTATTGGCAGTCACGTGATCCTATTCTAGTTGAGGAAACCAACTGGCTGCACCATCCCTCTGGACACGGGGAGATCCGCTGAGGGAAAACAAAGGGTGCTATCTATATCACAAAGGTATAGAATTTAACCATCTACCTTCCTCTAGCCATCCCTCTGGATGCGGTGAGATCCGCCGAGGAGATACCGAGCTTGTGAATAAAAAAACGAAGGTAAACAACTAACCACCTTCCTTCTCCCAGCCTAGGTTCATTACTAACCTATTCAAATCATAATGGTTCTTATACCATCTTTTGCATTGCACGTATCACGTGGACACAAGCACATCGGTTACAAGCCGATGTGTAGAGACTTTTAGCAATTATTAACCTACTATTAACCAATTGTGCCAAAAGCTTCCTATTTGACTCACTGAGCGCTAGTGTGGACTTTTTCATCTTGTTTTAAACCTACTGTTTATCCGAAATTAATCTACATAGTGTTTGGATATTCACTGTCATTTTATGCCTATTCATTTCTTTTAAAGGGAGACGTCCCTTATTTTACTATAGTATGTGTAATGATTGATATAGATACTTAAAATAAATATTATGTATTTTTATATTTTATTGTTGTAATACTTGTCTTTTGATCCGTGCTAGATTAGCGCTGCTACTTATCATTTTTTTTAAGTATGTTAAATGCCATTTGTTTAGCTGTCTATTAGCTAGAGTCAACGCTGAAAGGAAACTGTCAATAAGCTGACCAAAAGTTATTTATAAATATAAGATCACATCTGAAATGGGCATTATGTTAGTTAAGCATACTTTTCTCTGGTTTGTATCTATGCATTGTACTTTTCTCACAATTCCTTTCACAGGAGAACTTGTATCTCAGTGCAACTTTAAAGACATATCTGTGAGAAGCATTTTGTGGCTCTCTGATAAGACATTTGCTACTGGAAGCTCCAATAACTTGGTGCAAATTTGGGATGTTAAACCACGTCGGCCTCACTGCCGTCTGTCTCTTTGTGCACACAAACGTTCTATACAAGCCCTGGCAGTCTCATCCAAGCTTTTAGCTTCAGCCTCTGGTGAGAATGTTTATGATCTTTTTCTTTGTAATTTTTTTGTTTGTTTTTGCAGTGTTTTGATGTGATTTGGAACCTGTTTTTTTTAATAATTTCTTATTTTTCAGAGGATGTCTCAATCTCACTCTGGTCAGTGGACAAGCTGCTCAAAGCTACTTCTCCCCCCTCCCCAGTCTTTATTCTCCAAGGTCACACAGCTGCAGTCACTTGCTGTGCCTTTAGCAATGATGGCAAACTGCTTGCTACAGGGGGTCATGACCGGGTAAGCCGGGGTAGAGTGGGAATGGCAAAATGAGTCAGGCTGATGGGGCTTTGGTTACAATACAGTTTTGGTGTGAAGCTGTGGAAATCCATGCCTTAATGTTATTTTACCAAACAAAAGAAAAACTAAACATACTTATTATATTTTACTTTTAGTCATTGCTGTGTTGGGATGTCTCCTTGGATCCACCAACTCTTGCACACACATTCTTGTCTTGTCACAAGGATTGGGTAAATGGCTGTGCATGGACTGACACCTCTCTACTGGTGAGACACAAATCGCATATAAATTATTGAATTACTAAAAAAACAAAGTATGTATTCTTACAGGGCATTTCTCATAAAAATATCTATATGACAAATCTTGCAGTTCTGTTACTTTCTTTCCCGCAGGTCTCATGCTCTGGAGATGGCTCTGTATACCTATGGGACATTCAACGTGAGGAACGTATTTTGGAGTTTGCAGGACATAAGAGTGCTGTTAGCAGTGTTCTCTGCATGGTCAGCAGAGTCCTTGTTTTATTCATTGTCTGTACAGAGAAGAGGTTACATCTAAACAGCATCTAACCTTTGTTGCCTTTTGTAGAGAGAATATTTACTGTCAAGCAGCTTGGATGGTTGTCTGAAGGTGTGGAATCTCAAAGGAGTAGAGATGGCCAGCATCACAGCTCACTGTGATCAAATACATGCAAGCACTGCATATTGGGAGTCTGAGAATATTTGTGGTAATATAGAAATAAAAATATTGTATGCAGCATAAATCGGAGAATGCATAATATATAAAGTGATTTAAAGGGCAGTAAAGATTAAACAATTAGACCATTTTTAAAATATTGCACATATGTATTGCAATAAAGTTGACCAAAGCACCATTGAAATATATATTTTAGACTCAAGTAGGTGCTATTACATTTATCCATCCTTGGTTAAGTGATTAGTCAAACCTCCTGCTCCAATGACAGAATGGAAAGTAAACTCTCAGTGGCATCTTTTATATCTAATAGTGCCATTCTGACTCTCTCATTGCAGATGATTCTAATCTGGTTGCTTACACAGCCAGTTCTGATGGGTCTGTTTTAAAGTGGAGCCCATTCCAGGTGAGATCAGTAATGACTGTTTAAATCCTGGCTACTCACTGCAAAGTCTTGCCATATTAAAAAGATGTCAAGGCATGTGTGATAGCTTTTCCTCTAATCTATAGGTGGACCAGATAGAAACATTATGTGGTCATGGAGGGGAAGTAACTTCTACTGCAGTTGGTGCCAGGTCCCGGACCATTGTCACAGTTGCACAGGATGGCTCAGTGCGATTTTGGAGTGGGTCATTTAGAGATGGTATGACTGTGTGAAGAGTACATTATTATTATTATCCTCTATTAGTAAAGTGTTCTATGCAACTGCAGGGTTTTATAAAATACAACTTTACTTATTTATCAAAGTATGATGCAAAAATTAACAGATTCTTATCAATAGATATTAATGCAATGTGGGTTGTGATTCAGGCAGAACAAACCATTTTAAGAAAAGTTTCCAATTTACTTCTATTATCAAATTTGCTTCTTCCCATAATATTCTGTGTTGAAGAAATATCTAGGTAGGCATGGCAGGAAATAGTGCTGCCATCTAGTGCTCTTTCAAATGGATAACATTCTTGCAAAACTGCTGCCATATAGTGCTCCAGAAATGGGCTGACCAAGAGAAAAAAAGAAAAATTGATAATAGAAGTAAATTAGAAAGTTAAAACTGCATGCTCTATCTGAATCATATCCCTTTATCAATGTACTGTATGGTTACTCTTCTTCAGGACTTACTGCAGGGAAACGTCACTCTGGTGCAGTATCAGCAATTGCATGGTCTCCAGATGGAGAGCTAGTGGTGTCTGGTGGAGAGACCGGGGATATCATTGTGTGGAAGCAGCAGGAAGCAGTGCTGACTCTGCAGGTACCTAATCCAGAAGCATTAATGTGTTTGTAATTCTTATACTAATTCTCAGTAAAACGTATTATACACTAGAAAACATAACCCTATTTTAAGTTTTTTTTTGTTCCTCCCCAACTCCCCCCCCCAAAAAAAAAATAAAAAAAAAAAAAAATGTTTGTAATGCTGTGCATTTGTGTTGCAGTGCAGCAACTTTTGTGTTTCTTCACTTTACTTCACTTCCAAACTATCTGTTTGTGCAATCACCAATGATAGGAAAATATACCAGTGGATCTTGCATCCATGTAAAGATGGGGGCCTCAGGTAAGTGCATTAGTTATGTGAGATGCTTATGATATGGTGAAGACAATGTTATTTACAAAATCCATCTTTCTGTCATCAGAGCAGAGACATCTTACACTGTTGAAGTTGATTCTCTGGTGATTAATGCAATTCTAAGCCCTTCACAAAGTGAGTTGCAGTTATACACAGTGTCTGGGGACAATTTTGTTTTAGATACAAATAAAGGGTCGTTTAAGGTGTGTATTCTTCAAACAAAAGACTGAATCACTTCCAAATATCAATTTATGATTGACTCATTAAAGATTGTAAACTTTATTTAGTTAGGAGTAGAACCTCCATCTATCAAGCTTGGCCCCCAGCTCCCTAAGAAACTTCTCGATTCTGACACTTTCATAACTGTTACTCAGCCTGACTTTGGTAAGATCCCATCTTGTTCTGTTAAAAGTCCATTATTTATATAAGTTGGGTATGGCATTGACAAATCATTATATTCATTTGAACTTACAATAGCTATAACTAAATTGATGATGAGTAATATACAATAGCTATAACTAAATTGATGATGAGTAATATACAATAGCTATAACTAAATTGATGATGAGTAATATACAATAGCTATAACTAAATTGATGATGAGTAATATACAATAGCTATAACTAAATTGATGATGAGTAATATACAATAGCTATAACTAAATTGATGATGAGTAATATACAATAGCTATAACTAAATTGATGATGAGTAATATACAATAGCTATAACTAAATTGATGATGAGTAATATACAATAGCTATAACTAAATTGATGATGAGTAATATACAATAGCTATAACTAAATTGATGATGAGTAATATACAATAGCTATAACTAAATTGATGATGAGTAATATTCAATAGCTATAACTAAATTGATGATGAGTAATATACAATAGCTATAACTAAATTGATGATGCATAATATACAATAGCTATAACTAAATTGATGATGCATAATATACAATAGCTATAACTAAATTGATGATGAGTAATATACAATAGCTATAACTAAATTGATGATGAGTAATATACAATAGCTATAACTAAATTGATGATGCATAATATACAATAGCTATAACTAAATTGATGATGAGTAATATACAATAGCTATAACTAAATTGATGATGAGTAATATACAATAGCTATAACTAAATTGATGATGAGTAATATACAATAGCTATAAATAAATTGATGATGAGTAATATACAATAGCTATAACTAAATTGATGATGAGTAATATACAATAGCTATAACTAAATTGATGATGAGTAATATGTATCTAGTGTTTATGAGATCCATTAAGGCATTATTGTTTGTTTTTTTATGCTGGTAATGCTTGAGATCTGTCTTGCCAGAAGCAATTATTTAGCAAGAAATTAAGAACAAAAAGGTCAAATGTTAAAGGGACAGTAAACACCTTGTAATTACAAGAAATGTCTGTTGTGTTGCTAAAGAATTAAGATATCGTCCAAGTCTTTACATTCTTAAAACAAATTAACTTCTTTTTTACTGCAATTATTTTCCAATAGCCAAACTCCACCCACCATTTGCCTTCTTTGAAGGAGCCAATTTTGGCTTTAGTCTGCAGACAGCAATGATAGTCACTGTCATAAAGTTAGCATAAAGTATTCTGATATCTGCGATACCGCTTTGGGAGAAAAGCTCTTACTGTTGCGACATTCTCTGATATCATAGGAGGTGGTAAGTGCCCCAGCTAGGCAGAGGTGCCAATTCTTAGTTAAATACATTTTTTATTTAATTTCTTACTGGTGAGACCGCTTCCCCACTATGGAGGATACTGATGTTAACCACTCTGAGGGTTCCCCTATTATAGTTTCTAATAACTGATTATTTTGTGAGGAAAGCATGGTTTGTCCTCCTGCACAATTCTGTTCTACTTGTCTATTCGGTTTTACAAGCCAAGAAGGGGTCTAAGTCTCCCCCCCCAGCAAGTTTATGCTTTCTGAGCCTTCCACCTCTCAGGACTCCAAGATATTCCAGTAATTTTGCTGCAGTCACCTTTTAACCCTACTTTACAAGAAGTGCCCCGCAGCGCATCTGTTCCTCCTGTGGGAGGTATTTTTTGCCAGCAGATTTTGCTTCTTAACTACAATCCGCTGTCTCAGCTGTGCTAAATGCTATCCCTATCTCTATTAAACGCAAGAGAAAGGTTAAACCTATTTCTACTGATTTGGGGGTTAATCCTTCTACTCAGTCTGAATTAACCAGTTTGTCTCTTCCCTCTAAGGATGAGGTTTCTGAGATTAAATCTGTTTTCTTTCCAATAGCATTGAGAGTCCACAAATCCATTCTAATAACTAGTGGGAATTCAACTCCTGGCCACCAGGAGGAGGCAACGAACACCCCAGCAAAGCTATAAGTATCCCTCCTACTTCCCACAATCCCCCAGTCATTCTTTGCCTTTGTACATATAGGAGGTGTGCGAAGATGGTGCTCTGAAGAAAATTAAAATTGAATCCTTTATTGGGTAGTTTCCCTGCAAGCAAGGATTTGAGTAATGCTGTGTCCACGTAATCCTCTTGAGTAAGAGTTGTGGTAGCTGTTAGCCGTTGGAGGTCAGCAGGGTTGTCCTTGTTACTCCTCTAACACTTTATGCTAACCCCCATATGGAAAGCCAGGGTTGGTTACTCTGTTTTTTCCCTCTTTCCAGGTCCCTGCCAGACCTAGGATTCTTTGACTGCCCCACAGATGCAGCTCCAGGTAAGTGCTTTCTATTCCTTCTTAGGTGAAGGTTTTAGCACAGCAGGGGACATTTTTTTACAATCTCTTTCATAATTGGAGAGTTATTTGGGCAGTTTGATGTAGGGCACTGAGAAATTATAGCTTTCTAGTATATTAAGCTATATCGTTTTACTTGGGACTGAGGCTGTCAGGACTTAGTAAATTCTTCTTATCTTGTGTGTAATATGGAAAGGGGAGGTGTTGACTTTGTGATTACTCTGTAAGGGGGTTTATTTTTGGGACAGTTTTATGCCAGATCAATCTTTCCTGTATTATCAGTCAGTGTTAACAGTTGGGACAGTTTTTCTTGACGCAGTGGCTATTTGCGAGCTTTATTTTCTGTGTCGCAGCTTCCTTGGTGGGGTCATGTGATCGACAACGCTTCTCTCTCTTCCGCTGGTGGCGCCTGCATAGGAAGTGCTCTCTGTGCTATCGAAGTGTATTTCAGTGGTTCCGATATTTCTTTGAGTAATCCTAAGAAGATCGCTTCTCTGTCTTCAGCTGAGGGATGTGGTGAAGTACTCCAGCATAGACTGGGAGTATAGATGTGCCGGTCTTTTTTGTTTTATCTCCAGCAGTGTTGCGCATCTCAATAAACTGTGAGAGTGCATGCTGAGGATTTTTTATTTTATTTTGTCTTGATTTTGTCTTGGAAGTCCGTGATTTAACGCTTTAGCTGGGGATTTTTCATTATGGAATTGGAATAGGATGTAACAACTGCCTTTGAAAAAATTTTGTTTTGTCTGGAGGTTCAAGTGATTCCTCCTATACAATGTTGCTCCTCTTGAGTAACTAAAGTCTTACAGTCTAAAAGTAAGAATCAGTTTGTACAAATAAATTTAACCCCTCAGAGCCTTCTTCCTCTTAGGATTTTGCTGTCCTTGACATGCCTAAACTTTCTCCTCAGTCCCCGTCCATAGCAACCACAAAAGCAGTGCCCAGCGGTCCTACTCAGTCTGCACCTGGGGGAATATATTTACCAGGTGATTTTGCAGCACAGCTTACTTCAGCAGTGTCTATGGCCTTACCTATTTTGGGTAAGAGGAAAAGAAAATCTTTAAATATTTCCTCTAAATTAGGAATATCTGATAACGCCAAGGCTGCTTTGGTCAGTTTGTCTCCATTATCTAAGGATGACCATTCTTCAGTAGCTTCAGAGGGCGAAATCTCTGATTCTGAGTTAGCTGTAATTAGTACAGCGGGTTCAGAAGAGGTTAGTTTTAGATTTAAGCTTGAGCACCTCAGCTACTCAAGGATATTTTGCCTACTCTAGAGGATTCAGAAGCTACAGTTGCTGAGGCCCCTAAGGTCAATAAACTAAATAGATTTTTTGATGAGCCTAGATCAGTGGAAATATTTCCTGTTCCAGATCGAATGTCGGACATTATTTCTCAGGAATGGGAGAAACAGGGTGTTCCCTTTTCTCCATCTCCTGTTTTTAAGAAGATGTTTCCGGTTGCAGATTCTGTGCTCCTAAAGTGGATGGAGCTATAACCACATTACCTAAAAGAACTAAGATTCCTTTAGAGGATAGTACCTACTTCACACAAAAAAATCTTCACCAAGGACTGCTATGGTAACGAGTTGCTAGTATAGCGGCAGTTGCAGGTGTGGCCTCTTACTGGTGTGATTCCTTATCGGACCTAATTTTGGAGGAAACTACTGTGGAGGAGATAAAAGACTGGATCAAGGCTCTAAAACTGACTAATACCTTTATTTGTGATGCAAGTATGCAGGTAGTACTTCTGAGTGCAAAGACTTCTAGTCTTGCGATTTTATCTTGCAGAGCCTTGTGACTAAAGTCTTGGTCAGCAGACATGTATTCCAAGTCTATACTTCTTTCTCTTTCTTTTAAAGGAAAGACCTTGTTTGGCCATGGCCTGGCTGACATCTCTATGGTCATGGGTGGAAAGAGAGCTTTTCTGCCCCAGGATAAGAAGTTTAGACCTAAGGGTCATCAGACTTCTAATTCTCATTCCTTTCGCAATTTCTAGGGACAGAAATCCTTTTCTTCCTCAAAGCCTGAACAGACTAAGCCCTCCTGGAGATCTAACCAACCTTGGAATAAGGGCAAGCAGTCCAAGAAGCCTTCCTCTGAGAACAAATCAGCATGAAGGGTTTGCCCACGATCCAAGTATGGATCAAGTTGTGGACAGACTTTATTTTTTTCAAGAGGCTTAGATTTGCGATGTTCCCGATCCTTGGGTGGTGGAGGTAGTCTTTCAGGGTTACAAGATAGCTTTTAAATCTTGTCCTCCAAGAGGAAGATGTCTCCTGTCAATATTATCAGCAAACCAAGGAAAAAAAGAGGCATTCTTAAACTGCGTCAGGGATCTCTCTTCTCTAGGAGTGATCGCTTCTGTTCCTCTGGCAGAACAGGGTCGAGGATTCTATTCTAACCTATTAATGGTTCCCAAGAAGGAGGGACCTTTTCGACCTATTCTAGATCTGAAGTGCCTCAAATTTCTGAGGGTTCCGTTCTTCAAAATGGTGACTATTCGTTCCATTCTCCCCTTAGTTAGTTGGAGGGTCAGTATATGACCACCATCAACCTGAAGGAAACTTACCTCCATGTTCCTATCCACAAGGATCATTTTCAATTCCTATGGTTTGCCTTCCTAGCCAACCACTTCCAATTTGTAGCCCTGCCTTCGGCCTAGCCACAGCCCCCCGAATCTTTACAAAGGTTTTAGGGGCTCTTTTGCAGTAGCCAGATTTCAAGGAATTGCGGTGGCGCCATACCTGGACGATATCTTAGTTCAGGCGCCATCTTTTCATTTTGAAAAATCTCATACGGATTCTCTGTTGTTAATTCTCCGCTCTCACGGGTGGAAGGTAAATCTGGAGAAGAGTTCCCTAGTGCCAAATACCAGGGTGTGTTGTCTGGGGACGATCATAGACTCAATCTTGATGAAGATTTTCTTAACGGAAGTCAGAAAATCCAAACTTCTTTCTGCCTGTCCTTCTCTTCAGTCATCTGTTCGTCCCTCGGTGGCTCTGTGTATGGAAGTAATTGGTCTCATGGTAGCTTCCATTGACATGATTCCTTTTGCTAGATTCCATCTGAGACATCTACAGTTATGCATGCTCAGACAATGGAACGGAGACCACTCAGACCTCTCTCAGAGGATAGTCCTAGACAACCTGACGAGAGACTCGCTGTCCTGGTGGCTCTCTCAGGACCATCTGTCCCAAGGCACATGCTTCTCAAGACCATCCTGGGAGATTGTGACTACAAATGCCAGCCTTTCCGGCTGGGGAGTAGTTTGGGGTTCTTTAACAGCTCAGGGAATCTGGACTCAGATGGAGTCTGTTCTTCCAATAAATATCTTAGAGTTGAGAGCAAGCTTCAATGCCATGATAGCTTGGCCACAACTGAGTTTGGTCCGGTTTATCAGATTTCAATCAGACAACATCTTCAGTGGCTTATATCAACCATCAGGGAGGAACAAGGAGTTCCTTAGTGATGAAAGAGGTGACTTGCATCCTTCGGTGGGCAGAGTCTCACAACTGTCACATTTCTGCCATTCACATCCCAGGTGTGGACAACTGGGAGGCGGATTACCTAAACGGGCAGACTTTTCACCCAGGGGAGTGGACTCTTCATCTGGAGGTATTCTCAGTATTCTTCAAAGTTGGACTTGATGACTTCTCGTTTAAATTCCAAGCTTCCCAGATATGTATCCAGATCAAGGGATCCGCAAGCAGTTCTGGTCGACGTTCTACCTCAGGTGATAGCCCGTATCAAACAGGCGCAGGCTTTGGTGATTCTAATTGCTCCAGCTTGGCCTTGCCGAATTTGGTTTGCGGACCTGGTGAAAATGTCATCCTCTCCCACGTGGAAATTACCGCTGAGGAAGGACCTTCTACTTCATTGTCCTTTTCTTCATCCAAATCTAGATTCTCTGAAGCTGACTGCGTGTAGATTGAGCGCCTAGTCTTGTCAAGATGAGGTTTTTCTGAAAAGGTTATTGACACCTTAATCCAGGCTCGTAAGCCAGTTACTCGCAAGATATACCATAAGGTTTGGTGAACATATCTTTACTGGTGCGAATCTTGGGGTTTTTCTTGGCGTAAAGTGAGAGTTCCCTGTATTCTGTCCTTTCTCCAGGAGGGTTTTGAGAAGGGTTTGTCAGTCAGTTCCCTAAAGGGTCAGATTTCTGCCCTTTCTGTTCTGTTACATAAACGTTTGGCCAACATACCAGACGTTCAGTCCTTCGTTCAGGCCCTGGTCAGAATCAGGCCTGTGTTTAAACCTGTTGCTCCTCCTTAGAGCCTTAATCTTGTTCTTCGGGTTCTACAGCAGGCTCTGTTTGAGCCTCTGCATTCTGTTGATATTAATTTGTTGTCTTGGAAAGTTTTGTTTTTGTCCCAGCTATTTCTTCGGCTCGTAGAGTCTCAGAGCTTTTGGCTCTACAGTGTGATCCCCCTTATCTCATTTTCCATGCTGATAAGGCGGTTCTTCTTACCAAATTGGGATTTCTTCCTAAGGTGGTTTGGGACCGCAATATCATTCAGGAAATTGTCGTTCCATCGTTCTGTCCTAATCCTTCTTCTCAGAAAGAACGTCTGTTGCACAACCTGGATGTAGTTCGGGCTCTAAAGTTCTATCTCCAGGCTACTAAGGATTTTCGAAAATCTTCTGCCCTTTTTGAACTGTTTGCTGGCAAACGTAAGGGACAGAAGGCCACGTCTGCTACTTGGTTAAAAAATGTAATTCGGTTGGCTTATGAGACAGCTGGACAGCATCCTCCAGAGATGATTATGGCTCCTTCAACTAGGGCTGTTTCTTCCTCCTGGGCATTTAAAAATGAGGCTTCTGTGGAGCAAATTTGTAAGGCGGCAACTTGGTCCTCGTTGGATACTTTCTCTAAATTTAAAAAAATTGATGTTTTTAACTCAGCTGAGGCTTCTTTTGGAAGCAATGGTGCCCTCAGTTTAGGTCCGCCTGTCTTGTTTCTCCCTCCCTTTCCATTCTGTGTCTTCTAGCTTGGGTATTGGTTCCCACTAGTAATTCAAAGGGATTTGTGGACTCTCCATACCAATGGAATAAAAACTACCCGATAAATTATTTTCTTTCCTGGCATGGAGAGTCCACGACCTGCCCTTGTCTAAATTCAAGTTGGCTTATTATTTTTTTTATTTTTCTAAACTTTAGGCACCTCTATACCCTTTGTGTCCTCTTCTCTTTCTGTATTTCCTCGGCTGAATGACTGGGGGGTTGTGGGAAGTAGGAGGGATACTTAAAGCTTTGCTGGGGTGTTCTTTGCCTCCTCCTGGTGGCCAGGAGTTAAATTCCCACTAGTAATTAGAATGGATTTGTGGACTCTCCATGCCAGGAAAGAAAATAATTTATCAGGTAAGCATAAATTTTGTTATCGCTGAGGAATCGCACTACAGATTTAGAGTACCTCCGTTTCCTACTAAAGGAGGTCCTATCTACCTTAGACGTTACTGACTCTAAGCAGTCTGAAGAACCCAAAATCCCTAAGCTAGATAGGGTCTATGATGTCAAGAAACCTCCGGACATTTTTACGGTCCCCGCCTGGATGGCGGAATTTATCTTGAATTAGTGGGAAAGAATAGAAACTCCCTTTTCTCCTTCTGCAACTTTAAAAAAAAAATCCCAGTTCCAGACTCCAATTTGGAACTTTGGCGTTCCATCCCTAAGGTGGATGGAGCAATTTCAACTCTTGCTTAGAGGACCACTATTCCTCTTGAGGATAGTACATCTTTTAAGGACCCCATGGACAGGAAGTTGGAGGGTTACTTAAGGAGAATATTTCAGGACAAGGGTTTTCTTTTCCAACCTGCCGCAGCAGTGGCTGCTATTGCAGGTGCAGCAACTTACTGGTGTGATTCCTTATCGGAGTTGATCATTGAATCTCTTCTAGAAGAGATTCATGATTGTATCAAGGTGTCATGATCCGGTGTACATGTGCTCAGGAAACAGACCCTCGGGGCAGTGGTAGGGATTTGAAGACACTGACCCCTGACCCGGGGGGAAGTATCCTGGACGTGGATAGATGATATTCTGTTATTCATAATTGATAGAAGTTATTGAAGAATTAATGGAGAGTGCAATATTTGAATACAATATATTCTGGCTTCACTGAAAGTTATAATTAGTTAACAGGAGTAGCTGCAGGATTCAATGAGAGAAATATATAGCAATGTGGAATGTACAGGCTTCAGAGTAAACAGATAGAAGTTTGACACTTAGATGCAAACTAAGGTTTGTTGCAGGTTCACAGTATATAATATTATATAAGGTTGTATGTCAAAGTTAAGCACAGCAGCACAAGTGATAAACAAGTTGCAAGTCTTAGGCATTAATTACTGTTTTGTGCATATATGTGCAAACCAAGGTTTGTTGCAGGTTAACAGTTCATAATATTATATAGAGCTGTATATCAGTATAAGCAGAGTAACACAAATGAGACAAGTTGTAAGTCTTAGGCATTAATTACTGTTTGTGCATATATATGCAAACCAAGGTTTGTTGCAGGTTCACAGTTCATAATATTATGTAGAGCTGTATATCAGTATAACCAGAGTAGCACAAGTGATAGACAAGTTACAAGTCTCAGGCATTAATTACTGTTTGAGCATATATATGCAAACTAGGTTTGTTGCAGGTTATTTCAGCAATGACAACTAGAAGCAGAGAAATAGTTATAAAGTTCTGAGTAAGATGATGTTATTGTAATTAGAGAGTGATGATAAGCAAAAGCATACTTGATTTATAATAAAGTTCAGAGTTTGTTAAGTAGCTGTGTCCAGGAAACAGAATGGGATTATTTCTGATACTTGCGGTTTGATGATATTTAGCATAGGTAATAAAAAATGCTGTATCTTGGAATAGTTGGAAAATTCATGCAGGAAACAGTCACAGATCTCAGTTGTTCAGGATCACAACTTCAAAGTTAATGCAAAGCACATTAGACCTCAGAAGGCTTAAAAAGAGGCTGAGGTAATCAGGTGCATGAATGATTAATCAGACAGGCAAGCAAGCTGAATGTAAATACTGCCCAAATGCAGCAGTCAGAGAAGGAAGTCTTAAAGGGATAGTGACATTAGGCTGAGATATGTTACACAAGGCTATCAAAATAGCTAATACTTTAATTTGTGAGGCTAACATGCACATTATCTGCCTGAACGCTAAGTCTTCAGGTTTTGCAGTCCTATCTCGCAGGGTCCTTTGGTTAAAATCTTGGTCCACAGATATGATCTCCAAGACTAGACTCCTCTCCTCTTCAAGGGGAAAATTTTGTTTGGTCCAGGTCTGGAATCCATTATTTCAATGGTTACTGGGGCAAAAGGATCCTTCCTTCCTCAGGATGAGAAGGCGAAGGCTAAGGGCCAACAACCTTCTAATTTTCGATCCTTTCATTCAGACAAGGCTCAGAGGACTCAGTCCTCCTCCAAGCCCAACCAGTCCAAGGGGACCTGGAAGCCCAGTCAGTCCTGGAACAAGGCTAAACAGTCAAAGAGATCCACAGATAACAAATCTGCATGAACGAGTGGCCCCGATCCGGGACTGGATCAAGTAGGGGGCAGATTGTCCTTTTTCTCAGAGGCTTGGATTCAGGACATTCATGACCCTTGGGACTTGGATGTGGTCTCTCAGGGTTACAAGAAAGGGTTCAAATCTCACCCTCCAAGGGGCAGATTTCTATTTTTAAGACTTTCCACAAAACCAGAAAAGAGAACAGCTTTCTTAGATTGTGTGCGACAGCTTTCCTCACTGGGAGTGATTTTTCCAGTTCCCCCTTCAGAGAAGGGGCTGGGTTTTTATTCAAACCTGTTTGTGGTTCCCAAAAAGAAAAATCCTATTGCCCAATCCTGGATTTAAAGTGTCTCAACAAATTCCTCAGAGTACCATCGTTCAAGATTGAAACTATCATATTGATTCTCCCATTGATCCAGGAGGGACAGTTTATGACGACTATCGACCTAAAGGACGCATACCTACACGCCCCAAGGCAGAACATACTGCGATCTGTGATATCATCGCAGAAAATGCAGCCTGTCTGCAGAAAGATTGAGCCCTAACATTACAGGTGCAGAGCATAGAGCTGAGCTTTCCTCTTTGCGTGGCGCTCTGTGAAATTACTTTACAACTGCGTGTCAGTTACTTTACAACTGCGTATCAGTTCCTCCTCCTTACCTCTGCGTGACTCACAGTGCATATCTGATCACAGTGGCTGCACTGCTTACCCCTTTAACCCCCATCCTATGGCTAACAAAGATTGCTGCAATGTATTTCTGTGTAATACACTGCAGCTATTTTGGAAGCCATGGGGTTAACATCCTTTGTTCTTGTTTAGTAGCTATGTAGGAGGGCTGCTCCACTCACGCGGCACCGTACTGCTTAGCCTTTCCAGTGCGGGAGGGAATATCAGAGTGACTACTTCCTACAAGCCTGCCGAGGCTTGATTTACAGCTTAAAATCCCTCGCTATAAATAAACAGTGTCCATGGAATGAACGGTGAGGCTAAGGGTTATGTTGAGCTTCTATGAGATCTTTGTTACCGTGTGGAGACTGGAGAGAGGATTTTTTTGCTGTTATGTCAGTCTTTAAGAAAGGCTACAAATGTTAAAAACTTGCTTTTTGAAAATGTGATGCCGCTTGTACTGTTTAGTGACTAGTGTGTGTAACACATTATACATCTGTCACATATTGACAGCAGTGGTTTTCAGTTCAGTTTTCCTTTTGTGAAATAATTATATATGTTTGTCATACCCAATAACTGTTAACTTAACAAGATTACAAGTGTTTCTGTAGCTAACATTTACCATATAACAAACTTTTGTTTGTTCATTTAGGAGCTTCTTATGGAGCACACATTTAAACTGTTTTCACAAATTATTAGGAACATCAGCCCTAATTTACTTTATTACTTTATATTACCCTAGCAGATGACCTTTGGTGTGAATTACTGGTGTATATTAATAAATGAAGCCATAAACTAGGTTCTAAGTGTCTAAGATGATAGAAAGCCTATTCCTTTTATTTGTTTAAAAAAAAAAAAAATCATATTCCTGCAGACACATGCCATACTTTTAATGCAGCAAATGATGCAGGCACATAACATGGCAATTTTTAGTAGTAAAATTATAAAATCTGCCATGTCCCTGCATTAGTTACACACACACATATATATATATACACATATATACACAGTATATATATATGTATGTGTGTGTGTATATATATATATATATATATATATATATATATATATATATATATAGTGTGTGTATATATATATATATATATATATACTGTATATTATTTGTATGTATTTATTTAACCTTGTCTCCTAGTCCTTCATGGTTTGCAAAGCTCTTACTCCCGAATTTAAGAAGTTAATGCGAGCAATGCACCTTTTTATTACATTTAACCTTCTAATTATGTAATGTTAGACCTAAAGCAAAGAAAAAAAAAATTGAGACATTTTAAAAACATAACACAATTTTATTTTTTTCTGCAGCTAATTTGCAATGCAATATATTATAAAACTTTTAAAACTGCTTTACTCTCCAGTTAAAGGGACACTGTACCCAAAAAATTTCTTTCGTGATTCACATTGAGCATGAAATTTTAAGCAACTTTCTAATTTACTCCTATTATCAAATTTTCTTCATTCTCTTGGTATCTTTATTTGAAATGCAAGAATGTTAAGTTTAGATGCCGGCCCACTTTTGGTGAACAACCTGGGTTGTCCTTGCTGGTTGCTGGATAAATTCATCCACCAATAAAAAAAGTGCTGTCCAGAGTACTGAAACCAAAAAAAAGCTGAGATGCCTTCTTTTTCAAATAATGATAGCAAGAGAACAAAGAAAAATTGATAATAGGAGTAAATTAGAAAGTTGCTTAAAATTGCATACTCTTTCTGAATTACAAAAGAAAAAATTTGGGTACAGTGTCCCTTTAATCAACACATTGCAATATAGTTGGTGCATTAGTGCACCTGCCTAATTTAAAATCGAATTTCATTTCAAAATTACTTGCAGAAAAATATTTATTAAAAAAAATCTCATCGCAGAAAGTGAAAAAAAGTTCTGCCTCTGGGCCTACACGTTTCGATCCACAAGGATCATGTTCAATTCCTGAGGTTTGCTTTTCTGGATCAACATTTTCAATTCATAGCTCTGCCGTTCAGCTTAGCAACTGCTCCAAGAATATTCACAAAGGTATTAAGAGCTCTCCTTGCGGTAGCCAGATCTCAAGGTATCGTGGTGGCTCCTTAACTAGACAAATCTTGGTCCAGGCTCCATCTTTTCATTTGGCAAGATGTCACACGGAGTCTCTTCTGTGTCTCCTTCAGACTAACGGATGGAAGATCAAGGTTGAAAAGAGTTCCCAGTACCAGGGTAGTGTTTCTGTGTACAATTATCTACTCAATTTCAATGAAGATCTTTCTAACAGATCAGAGACACTCAAAGCTTATGACAGCCTGTCGTTCTCTTCAGGCAACCTCAAATCCTTCGGTGTCTCTATGCATGGAAGTAATTGGTCTCATGTCCTCCATGGACATTATTCCTTTTTGCTCGCTTCCATCTCCGACCTCTACAATTATGTATGCTGAGGCAATGGAATGGCGATCACTCAGACCTGTCTCAGCAAATAGTCTTTGACAATCTGGCGAGAGACACTCTCGGTGGCTCTCAAGATCACCTGTCCCAGGGCACATGCTTTTTGTCACCATCCTGGGAGATTGTGACTGTGGATGCCAGCCTTTAAGGCTGGGGAGTAGTCTGGGGTCCTAGGAAGGCTCAGGGGATTTAGTCCCCAGAAGAGTCAATTCTTCCTTTAAATATACTGGAACTGAGGGCCATTTACAATGCACTAAGGATATAGCCTCAGCTTTGCTCTGTCCGGTATATGAGATTCCAATCAGACATCACTTCAGTTGCTTACATAAATCATCAGGGAGGAATGAGAAGTTCCCTAGCGATGAAGGAGGTGTCTCGGATTCTTCAGTAGGCGGAATCTCACTCCTGTATTCTCTCTGCGATTCACATCCCAGGTGTGGACAATTGGGAAGCAGACTTTCTAAGCAGACAGTCCTTTTACCAGGGGGAGTGGTCTCTTCACCCAGCAGAATTCTCAGAGATAACTCTCAGGTGGGGGGTTCCGGAGATCGACCTCATGGCTTCTTGACTCAATGCCAAGCTACCCAGGTAAGGATTGAGATCGAGGGATGCTCATGCGGATTTAGTGGATGCATTAGCGGTTCCTTGGAGGTTCAAGCTCATATATCTGTTTCCATCTTAATATGAGGTAAGTCCACGGCTTCATTCATTACTTGTGGGAAATAAAGAACCTGGCCACCAGAAGGAGGCAAAGACATCCAAGCCAAGGGCTTAAATACCCCCCCCCCACTCCCCTCATCCACCAAGCATTCTTTGCCTTTCGTCACAGGAGGGAGGATGGCAGAGAAGTGTCAGAAGATTCGGAGAAGTCTCTTATGGAGGGTAGTACTCTTCGGAATGGGACTGAGGTTTTAAGTAGTCTTGTCAGCCTCTCAGTAAAAGCATTGATGAACTTAGGGTCTGGAGATGCAGGGAGAGTCTTTCTGCGAAACAATCCAGACTTGTATTAACAGCAAATTAAGCAATCAGTATTGACGAGTTTCACTGCCTGCTTTCTTCCACTCAAGTCCATGTCAGGAGCGATGCTACAACACTGTCAAACTTGAGGGCCCGTGTTCCTGTTCCACAGCATAGATTCTGGTAGAATTGTTTCATTTTTTATACATATATGATAGCGCAAGAAGAAAGGGTCACAGTGTGGCTCCTTTTATCTGTATAGAATCAAGGGTTAATATCTCTGGAAGGAGATTATTTGTCAGGGTTTTTTCCCTGTTTTGTTTGCCATGTGCTGCTAGCAGCCATTTTACTCACCTCTCTTGCTGACTCTGGTGCATACTATGTGATGCTGCTCATTTCCTGCACTTCTTTTTATGGCCAGACTGGTGTACATCATCCGTGTGAGACAGGATGCAGTCTCAGAATTGTGATGTCTTCACTTATTATTTAAAGGGCCTCTGTTCAGTATGCTTTGCCCTTGCATTGTCTCATACCTGTTTGTAAGAGCTCCTGTGTATTACCTGGCTGTCTGACGTCCCTCCTGGTTCCTGATCTCTGGCTTGTTCCTGACTCTGCTGTTCTCCTTGTTCCTGATTCCGGCTCGTCTGACTACTCGCTTTGGCTCCTGACTCGGCCCGTCTGACTACCAGCTCTGGTTTTGATTCCTGGCTTATTTGACTTGTGGACTTTTTATTCTTTTTTACTATTAATAAAGGTGTGATTATTTTTGCACTTCTCGCCTCAGTCTGATTCCTGGCACCCTGACATTATTGCGCAGCCTGTTTAGTTTGGCACACTTTTTCTAGGCTGCAGGGGCGGTCCTGCATGGCACTCCATGTGACCGGGTGTGGTCTCATTCTCTTCCTTTTTCCTGACCGTCGGTTGCAGGAGACAAAGCAGTTTCTCTGTGGGCCTGGGTCATAGGAGGTGGTAAGTGCCCTGTCTATTGGGGTATAAAGGTGCAATTTATTTTTTCTATAGTCCATATTAAAGGCGCAAGCTATGGAGGACTTTGATGTGTTAGAGGGTACTCCCTCTTTACCTAAATCTAATGCCTGTGTTTATTGTGAGGAGGCTACGGTATACCTGCCTGCTCAACTATGTTCCACATGCCTTGACAAAATAGTGATATCTAAAAAGAATAGGATGTTTAGTACCACTGAGCTGTCCACCTTTGAGGGGTCTCTGTCCCGCGAGGTGCGTTTCCTACATTCATCTCGATTCCACGTGCAGCTCCCCAGCGCACTACCAATCCTCCTGCGCGAGGGGCCCTGTAATCGCCAGATTTTGCTGATCAATTGCAAACGGCGGTGTCTGCAGCCTTCAGTGCTTTACCTTGCCCTGCTAAGCGCAAGCGAAAGGTTAAACATGGCTATCCTTCCCAGGGGTCATCTACTCCGTTGGATCTATCTGAGACAAGATTATCCACTGATGAAGAGGATTCTGATACTTCGGATGACTCTTTCTCTGGGTCGGAATCTGCGGCCTCTAAAACTCCAGCTGCGGAGGAACCAGACTTTAGGTTTAGGATGGAGCATTTACGCTTTTTATTAAAGGAGGTGTTGGCTACTCTTGAGGTTCCAGAACCAAAGTTACCAGAGGAACCTTCTATTTCTATGCTTGATAAGGTTTATGAGGACAGGGTAGTGCCCCAGACTTTGCCGGTTCTCATAAGGATGGCGAATATTATTAAGAATGAATGTGAGAGACTTGTATCATCTTTCTCCCATTCTTCTTTGTTTAAGAAATCATTCCCGGTTCCTGACTCTAAGCTAGAAATGTGGGGATCTGTCCCTAAGGTGGTTTGAGCTTGCTAAGCACACCACTATCCCACTCGAGGATAGTTTGTCGTTTAAGGAGCCCATGGATAAGAAATTAGAGAACCCTGTTAAGAAAGATGTTTCAGCACACAGGGTTCTTATTTCAGCCTGCGGCGGCGGTCATTGCGGTGGCGATCTCCGCTACCAATTGGTGTGACTCTCTATCAGATATGATCGAGGTGGAGACTCCCCTCGATGAGATACAGGAAAGACTTAAGGCCCTGAGGGTAGCTAATTAGTTTATCTGTGATGAAAATATGCAGATTATTCGCTTGAATGCCAAGACATCAGGTTTTTCTGTTCTGGCCCGGAGGGCTCTGTGGTTGAAGTCATGGTCTGCTGACATAACTTCCAAATCTAGACTACTTTCCCTTCCATTTAAGGGAAAGGTTATTTTTGGTCCAGGCCTGGATTCTATCATATCCACGGTCACAGGGGGCAAGGGTGCCTTTCTCTGCAGGATAAGACAAATAAGCCTAAGGGTCCTAATTTTCGTCCGTTTCGTTCAGACAAGTCCCAACGACAGCAGCCTGCCACGAAGCCCGAGCAGTCCAAGGGATCTTGGAAACCTTCTCAGTCTTGGAATAAAGCCAAGCAGAGTAAGAAGCCCTCCGTGAGGGATCTCTCCTCTCTAGGAGTAATTGTACCAGTACCTCTAGCAGAAAGAGGTCTAGGGTACTATTCAAACCTTTTCATGGTCCTAAAGAAGGAGGGCACGTTTTTTGCCCGATTCTAGACCTAAAGTGCTTAAACAAGTTTCTGTTGGTCCGATCGTTCAAGATGGAGACAATAAGGTCTATCCTGCCCTTAGTTCAAGAGGGACAGTTCATGACTACGATAGACTTGAAGGACGCTTACCTTTAGGTGCCAATACACAAGGATCACTTCAAGTTCCTAAGATTCGCTTTTCTGGACCAGCACTTCCAGTTTGTAGCTCTCCCCTTCAGTCTGGCTACTGCTCCAAGAGTCTTTACAAAGGTTCTGGGAGCTCTGCTCGCGGTGGCGAGATCCAGAGGTATTGCAGTAGTGCCTTATCTGGACAACATCCTGGTCCAGGCTCCGTCCTGCTGGTTGGCAGGGGATCATTCGAGAGCTCTTCTACTTCTTCGATCTCATGGATGGAAGATAAACTCAGGAAAGAGTTCTCTGGTTCCCAGTTCCAGAGTGGAGTTCCTGGGCACGATAATAGACTCAATATCTATGAAGATATTCCTGACAGGCCAGAGACGTTACAAAATTGCCTCCAGCTGTCTTGCCCTTTAGACCTCCTCAAGGCCATCTGTGGCCCAGTGTATGGAGGTGATTCCTATATCATTCTTATTCATATCCTCAAGTATAGTATCTAGTTCCCTTGACTCCCCCTTCCATACAAAGAACACATAATCAATGTATCTTTTATAGAGCACACGATTCGCACCCAGGCCATGTTGTGGGAAGAATTTATTTTCCCAATTCCCCATAAAAATATTTGCATATCTGGGTGCGAATCTTGTGCCCATAGCCGTACCTTTCATCTGTATATAAAATTTGTCTGCAAACGAAAAATAATTCTGGTTTAGAATAAATTTAATGCTGTGTATAATAAAAGTTTTTTGTTCAGTGGCTAGTGTCTGGTCTTTATCAAGTTCACACTTAACAGCTCTTTTATAGCCAGTTCATGGTTAATGCTGGTGTAGAGAGATGAAACATAACATGTTACTAATGTGTATTGAGAATCCCATGTTAGTGCTTCCAAACAATTTAACATATCTGTAGTATCCTTTAAATAGGACAGCAATTATTTTTACATAGTTTTGAAGAAATCCATCAATGTATTGGGATAAGTTTGACGTTAGGGAGTCAATCCCCGATATTATGGGTCTACCCGGGGGATTGACTAAACTCTTGTGTATCTTGGGTAAGAAATAAAATAAAGGGATTTTTGGTACTTTAGGATATAAAAATTCATATTCTTTATTTGTCAAAATTAATTTATGTTTTGCTTGATCTAGCATGTTTATAAGCCTAATGCAGAATTTTTTAGTAGGGTCAAGTTTTAGTTGTTAAGTGTCAGTATCACCCAGAAGTCTATAGGCTTCTGTTAGATAGCTATATCTGTCCATGATCACTACACCACTTCCTTTGTCTGCTGGCTTTATAATTATTTCTTTATTATCTTGTAATTCTTTTAACACAGCTCTCACTTTAAATGTTAGATTGGTGGGTGCATTCTTTTTTATTTTGGCCATTCTCAGGCTTTTTTGAACCAATTTTTCAAATAGTTCTAAATTCCTACCCTTCTCATGAGTAGGGTAGAACTTAGATTTAACTTTTAGATCGGAATGTTTGATCCGTGGTGTAGTAATATTGTGGGGGTTAGAGGTAGAGAGTATAGAGGTATTCTGGGAATTAGTAGCTAATGTTTCGTTTCACTTCCAATTACTCATAATGGTGTTTTTCATTAAGTATTTTTTAAAGTCAGTTTTCTAACGAATTGGCTAATGTGAATATGTGTGTTAAATTTATTAAGTCTCACTGTGGGTGCAAAGCTTAAACCCAAGTTGAGTACTCTCTTTTCTTTTAGAATTTTACTGCTTAGATTAAAAATACTATTATTTGTATTTTCAGTTACTTCACTCTCTTTTGTTCTCTTTCTGATTCTTCTTCCTCCTCTTGTCCCTCTCTTGATCTTTTTCTTAACCTTATTGGTGGATCTTTTTTGTGTTCTATATTTCTTGAGGGGCCTGCTCTCTGTGGGGTCATTTATAAAAAATAGTTCACACTTTCTGGGTATTTTTCCTCCTCTAAAGGTTGAAATATATTGGAGGTAGAAACTCTCCAATCTCTATCTTGATTTCTTGTTTTGAATATCTTTGTGTTGTATAATTGTTTCTTATATGTCTTTCTTCTTTATAATAATTTGTTCCTTGGTATCTCCTATCCCTTTCATGATATTTCTGATTTATATCATAATGTCTATAGTCTCTATCATATGGTTCATTTCTATTTCTCTCAAACCCTCTTTGTCCATATTCTCTATCCAATGTCACATCCTTTTGTTTAGTGTATCTACCTTCATTGGATGGATAGTCATATTGTCTTTCTGGGCCTCTATAATCTCTATTCTGGCGCCATCCGTTATTATACTCCCTTAGATTTCTATTTCTTCTTTTAAAGTTGGATTGATTATATTCATTAATGGGATTGCTCCTATGTTTTTTTTGTCTCTGTGTGATTTATTCTGTGTATTGTTAGTCGTGTTACCCTTCTCTTGATAGGATTGTTTATATGGATTGTTTATATTTATTATGTGAATAATAATGTTGCCTTGTCTCGTGACTACGTTCATTAAACTTGTGAGGGTTGTATTGATCTTTTCCCATTAGATTTCATTGTTGCATTATTTTCTACATTTCTACTAAATTCACATCTTGTAGTGCAATTTTCATATTTGAATAGTCTTCTTTATCTCTATTCAATTTACTCCATTGAACTTCTTGTAAGTCATTATTAAGTGTTTTCAATTTATCCAGAATTTCTTTTTGTTTATTTTTATAGTCCGTGGAATCTTTTTTGTCACTTAATTTATTTTTTAGTGTCAGTATGTTTGTTTCTACAGATTCTGAGTGCTTGTGTGATTTTTAAAAAATATTTAGTAGTGTAAGTGATGCATTTTCTAGGGCTAAATCCCATTCTATCTGAAAAATTTTCTTTTTATTCAAAAGTGCAATTTTTTCTCAACCTTAAACCTCTTGGTATAATTCCTAATTCTATGTATTTCTCTAAAAATCTTATTTCAGTTTTTTGTTTAAGTTCAGTGATCAATTATTTTTCTAAATAAAAAAAAACCCTGTGTAGTATCAAAGTGAATGTTACAGTTATCTCCTTCATTTTATAGTATATCTTTTAGAATATTTTCTCTCCATAGAAACAAATCAACCTCCATCTGTAGGCTGCTATCTATTCTGGAGAAAAGTGCTCAAGAGGGAAATGTGAAATGTGCAAATAGAAAAAATAGAAGTGCCTAATGATGTAAAGACCTATTTTGCTGTTCTCAGACGAACCCCTCCAATTAGACTAAAGTTGCAAATACAAAAAGATTAGAGAAAAGCGCTAACTAAATAAAAGCTGCAAATAGGGTATCACAAAGGATGTGTAAAAAATATAACAATTTATTAAAAACAGATAAATATCATAAGGTGGTAAAAGTATGCATATTTTATCATAAAGTAATAACATTTTTCACCTATTGGGACGTCTCCCAAGCAGAAATATAATTTATATATGATAGATATCTATTCGAGGTTATGACCTAAAAGTGCTGCTCTATGTGAACCTTCTTACCTGGTTTTTCATGCCGATAAGGCTGTCCTTTGCACTGGGTTGGGATTTCTCCTTAAGGTTGTGTCTGATCACTACATCAATCAGGAGATTGTAGTTCCTTCCTTGTGTCCTAAACCTTCTTCTTTGAAGGAATGGTTACTTCATAATCTGGATGTGGTTCGAGCTTTGAAATTTTATCTTCAGGCTACAAAGGATTTCAGACAGACTTTAGCATTGTTTGTCTATTCAGGGAAGCGCAAAGGGCAGAAGGCCTCTTCCACTTCCCTATCTTTTTGGCTGAGGAGCATGATTCGCTTTGCTTATGAGACAGCTGGACATAAGCCTCCTCAGAGTATTACGGCTCACTCAACTGGAGCTGTGGCTTCTTCTTGGGCTTTCAAGAACAAGGTTTGTATGGAGCAGATTTGTAAGGCAGCAACCTGGTCCTCCTTACGTATTATACTTCTTTAAAGTTTTATAAATTTAACGTGTTTGCTTAGGCGGAAGCAGCTTTTGGAAGAAAGGTCTTGCAGGCTGTGGTGACCTCTGAATAGGCTCCGCCTCTTTTCCCTCCTGTTTTTATTTTTCATTCAGTGTCCTTTAGAGCTTGGGTATTTGTTTCCCACAAGTAATGAATGAAGCCGTGGACTCTCCTCATATTAAGATGGAAAACAGAAATTATACTTACCTGATAATTTTATTTTCATCTGTATGAGGAGAGTCCACGACTAAATTTCTTAGTTTTTTCTTCTGGCACCATTTATACCCTGATTTATTTCACACAAGTAATGAATGAAGCCGTTTACACTCCTCAAACAGTAAGGAATGAATGTGTATAGATATAATGTGTCAGACTTAAATCATAGAGGTAAACATACCCAACCCCACTCAACAAATCGCCCTTGCATACAAAGAGTCACAGTTCATCAGTTATACTGGTACAAGTACAGACCTTCAACTGTTGATATTCTCCATTCAGCTCCTACTGCTTCAGATTCACGATTTCAGTCGCTCGTGCCAGTTTCCCGTGGACTTACTTGCCTGAGGGCATGTCAGCGTGTACTTCCGCTTTCCTCCCCAGCTCTGCTTGCCACTGCCCGGATCACCTCTGAGACTCGGTAGAACAGTACTGATTTAGTAAGGAATGAAGTTGTGGACTCTCCCTGCCTTTGGAAAGAAAACAAAATGTATTCTTACCAGATAAATTCCTTTCTTTCCTGGCAGGGAGAGTCCATGACACCGCCCGTAGTATGTTTGGCAGATCCCTCTTTATATCTTCTGGCTCCTCTACCCCTAATGTTTCTCCTGCTTATCCTTGTTCTTATGACTGGGGGGATGGGGGAAGTGGGAGGGTTATTTATAGCCTTGTCTTTGCCTCCTCCTGGTGGTCAGGTGTTGATATTCCCAACAGTAAGGAATGAAGTTGTGGACTCTCCCTGCCAGGAAAGAAAGGAATTTATCTGGTAAGCATACATTTTTTAAAAATATATATTTTTATTGGTCATCCAAAAAGAGTAAAAATAGTAGCAATATCCGATATCCATTTACATAAATAAAGTATGCATTTTTGAAATTACAAAGGTAAGGGCTATCTAGGTAACAAGTCTGGACTTACTATTAGATTTTTGTAGATAAACATTATAACATTTTGAAACCATGACTGCAGGCTAGACATGTCATTCTATGTAAAAGGATATTTAGTTCATCACAGGTTCTGATCATATACATACTCCATTTCTAGTTCAGTTCTTATAACCCACCTACTCCCCAAGTACCTCCTATCCGGGGTGTTGTATAATAGTGACCTTCTTATAAATAATTTAGCGTTGTTTGGGAAATCTTTGTGCCACATATGCGTCCCATAGTGATTGTATCTGAATATACAATTTTAACTTCAAGTAATGATACTCTTCTAAATGAAGTATTTCATTGCATTTATGCACCCATTGTGCTATATCGGGAGTATCTTGTGTTTTCCATTTCTGGGCCAATAGCAGTTTTGTGCTGTTACTTAAAATATTAAACATTTTCTTTTGTGCTGTATTACATTTTCTAGGTGTGCTGTGAAATAGCCATAACTTAGAGTCCACTGGTAGTGGTCTACCTAATACCTTAGAAGATTCTACTGCTACACTCTCCCATAAAGGGGTTATATTAGTACAGGACCACCAAATAGGAGTCATTGTCCCTGTCTCCAGGCCGCACCTCCAACATTCATTACTTTGTGTATGGAATAACTTTTGGATTCTTACTGGGGTCATGTACCACCTGTGCCACATTTTTAAGTTAAGCTCTATCAATTTAGCTGATACCGATGATTTCGGAACATTGTGAAAAATTCTCCTCGCCTCCACCTGAGTGATGTCTGTGCCCAACTCACTGCTCCATCTTTCTAAGTAATATGGACATGTCCGGAAGGGGGTTGTTGTAATAGTTTGTATATAAGAGATAAGGAGTGTTGTATCGGGCTCTTAGCTATGCACATGGTCTCAAACTGAGTCAAAGGCCTGATAAGGTTTCTCCTGTCTCTATGTTTGGAGATGAAAGAGATGCACTGGTGATGGAACAGCCAGTGCCTAAAGACAGAGAGACCACCGTCAAGCAGATCTCTAACTGAAAAGAGCTTAATTTCGTTACCCAGTTGAAACACCAGCGGTTTTCTAGCTGCTGGTCCCAGATGGTGTTGTGATAATCGTGACCCCGGGACAAACTCCCAATTTTCAAATAGAGGTGTCAAAGGGGAGTGTTTGGATGAAATGTGTGGAAATTTAGATATGACATTACTCCATACTTTAAAAGTTTCTGAACTTAGTAAGTTTAAGGTGTTGCCCTGGGACGCTGACCCCAGATCCAGCATTGGGACCCCAAATGGCTGATGTCTGACATTTCATGTTCTATTTGTACCCATATCTTATTTTGATAGTTATAGAACCAATCCAATACCCGTTGTAAAAATATGGCATATCTATACTTTGATAGGTCAGGTACCCCCAAACCCCCATACTGCATAGGTAGACAAATAATATTTTTATTTATTCTAGCCTTTTTTTGGTCCCAGATAAATTCTAGAATTTTTAACTGTAATGATTGCAGGTAACATAACATAGTAACATAGTAGATAAGGTTGAAAAAAGACTGAAGTCCATAGAGCTCAACCTACACAAATCTAAAATACTTACAAAAAGCTCCAGTTAAGCTTAAATAACCCCATTAAAATGTGACCCATTTAATACTAGCAATCATATCCATGAATTTTGTTTATATACAGAAATGTATCCAGACTATTTTTAAATGTATCTATGGTATTGGCATTCACTACCTCCTTTGGTAATGAGTTCCACAATTTTATTGCTCTTACAGTGAAAAAACATTTCCGTTACAGGAGATTAAATCTCCTTTCCTCCAGGAAGTTGCGGGGAAGAGGGATAGGTAAAGCCTGTAAAATGTACAGTATGCGTGGTAAAACATTCATTTTAAAGATGTTTATTCTCCCTATCCAAGAAGTGTGTAGAGATCTCCATGATGACAGATATGCTATTATTCGCCTTTGTAGTGGGATGTAGTTAGTCTGAAATAAGTCTTGTGTTCTGTCAGTAAGATAAACCCCCAGATATTTTAAAGATTTTTTTTTTGCCATTTAAACGGGCATACCTTTTTTATCTGAATTAGGTTGCAGGTGTGATAGAAATATTAAGTATCTCTGATTTTTTTTTTTTAAGAAGTTTGACGCCAGGTGAAACTCCCACAGACATTGTAATATTATGGGTAACAAGGATAGTCGGTTTGTAAGGCTGAATAGTATGTCGTCCGCGTATAGCATGATTTTATAATCAGTTTCCTTTATCCTGATTCCCTTGATATCTGTGTTAGCTCTGAATAACGAAGCCAGAGCCTCCACTAAACTTGCAAATAGCAGAGGAGACAGAGGACACCCCTGTCTCATTCCTTTATTAATCAGGAAAGGCTGGGATAGGATACCATTTACTCTCACCTGTGCTAACGGTGACCTATATAGTGCAAAGATTTTTGCTATGAATGAGGTCCCTAAACCAAATTTCTTTTTAATGACACGATGAGTCCACGGATCATCTTAATTACTAATGAGATATTCTTCTCCTGGTCAGCAGGAGGCAGCAAAGAGCACCACAGCAAAGCTGGTGATATTTAACAGCTTTGCTGTGGTGCTCCCTTCACTCCCAACCCAGTCATTCTCTTTGCCTACGTTAGTGCTAGGAAGTGGTAAAGTTAGGTGTTAGAAAAGATTCTTCAATCAAGAGTTTATTTTTAAAGTAGTGCAAGATTGTGCTGCTTTGTTCTGGGGTGTAGCCGTAGTCCATATCAGTCTCTTCAGTAGAGCAGTGGTGGCTTTAGAGCAATGGGAACTTGTGGGACATAATTCTCACTGCGCCTCCCATGTTTTATGCTGCCCTAACTCCTAAAGCCTGAGGGACATTACTCAGTCTTTTATTTCTCCACAGGTCGATGTGAGGGAGAGGACCTCTCAAGCCTGGTGAGCTGCCTTGCTGTCAGGCAGATGTGCGAGGTAAGTGCTGCTTTTTTATTTCTGGGTTGACAGAGAAATGTTCTCAGAAAAAAGTGAGCACGTTAAGAAACAACATAAAGGGCACGTGAAGGAAGGGGCACTTTATTGTTTGTGGGACATTGTAAACTCTCCTAGGTTGGAGAGGACTTGTGACAGCTTTTGTATGCAGGCACTGGGGCTGGGAGAGAAGCACTATGACTGGCTCTGGTGGTTATAATCTCCCGGCGGTTTAACTTAACAAAAATGCCGGCCGGGAGATTATTTCTTATGGCGACGCCCACAATGGGCGGATCTTACTGAGTTGCGCACCACTTTCGTTGCGCCTCAGTCTGGGATACTTTTAGCATAAAGCAGACAGAGTTCATCAGGGCTTTACTAGAAATGCATGGTTTGTGTTAAGCACGCGTTCCTAGAATTAAAAGACGTCCGTAGCCTCTTCTGCTGAGTTCCGGATCGTCTCCTGCATCATAAGAAGGGAAGATTAGCTCTGGGTTAACGAGTCAGGTAGGCACCTCAGCAAAGTTGCTGAGGTGTCTATATCGTTTTCAATTTGTGTATTTACTAATGGACAAGATTTGGTAAAAATGTTACATGTTTAAATTTTAAAGAGACAGTAATGTTTTTTTCATTGTAAAACTTTTCTTTAAATTTGGGGTTTTTATTTGTTAATTAAACCATTGTGAAACAGTATGGACCAAGGGGCCTTGCAAGATGTCACTTGCTCCTTGTGTTTTGATGCCAATGTGGAACCACCAATCTCTTTCTGTTCCTCATGTATTGAGAGGACTTTAAATTATAGTGAAAAGATTTTTTCTGAGCCAACTTTTTCTAAAGCGGATGTTGTCCGGGAGTCTAATGGCGAGGTTCAATATATGCCGCAGATTTCTCCTCAAGCGTCCCAAATTTTACCGACCTCACAGGCAGTGCCCTGCGCTTCCTCTCTAACTCCCGCTGGAGTTACTTAAAGGGACAAAACTTCTCTCATGTCTTCTACAATTTCTGATGCGTTGTCTGCTTTTCCAATGTTGCAGGGAAAGCGTAAGAGTAAAATCAGACATTCAGTAAACAAGGTTTCTGACGCAGTTGTTGCGATTTCGGAGGTCCCCTCCCAGAAGCTTGAAGAGGAGGATTCCGAGTAGCATCTGAAGGGGAAGTTTCAGATTCAGAAAGTGTAATTCCTCTTGCTTTACTGAGGTTGTGTCTTTCAGGTTTAAGCTAGACACCTCCGTCTGTTACTTAAGGAGGTTTTAGCTACTTTGGATGGCAGCGACTCCACGGTAGTCTAGTAAGCTGAACAAATATTTTGAGGTTCCTTCCTCGACAGACGTGTTTCTGGTCCCAGACCGAGCTTCTGAGATCATTGCTAAGGAGTGGGAGAGACTGGGTATACCTTTTTCTCCATCTCCTATATTTAAAAAGATGTTTCCCATAGCCAAATCTATTAAGGAGGCTTGGCAAACAGTTCCCAAGGTGGAAGGAGCCGTTTCCACCTTAGCTAAGAGGACTACTATTCCCATAGAGGATAGTTGTGCTTTCAAAGATCCTATGGACAAGAAATTAGAGGGTTTACTCAAAAAGATGTATGTACCCCAGGGCTTACAATGGCAGCCAGCAGTGTGCATTGCTACCATCACTAGTGCGGCGGCATATTGGTTTGATGCGTTGTCTGATGCTATCAGGACAGAAATTCTCTGGATGAAATCCAGGATAGGATAGGATAAAAGCTCTTAAACTGGCTAATTCCTTTATTACGGATGCTTCCCTTCAAGTTATCAAACTGGGAGCAAAGATTTTGGGTTTCTCTATTCTAGCTTGCAGAGCCTTATGGTTAAAACCTTGGTCTGCGGATGTGTCCTCTAAGTTTAAGCTTTTAGCTATTCCTTAAAAGGGGAAGACCTTGCTTGGACTTGGCTTGACGGAAATTATCTCTGAGGTAAAGGTCATCTTCTCCCTCAGGATAAGAAAAACAAACTAAAAGGACAACAGAGTAATTTTCGTTCCTTTCAAAATTTCAAGGGAAATTCTCTGTGTATCGCTTCCAAGCAGGAACAGTCTAAACCTGCATGGAGACCCAATCAGTCTTGGAATAAGGGAAAACAATCCAAAAAGCCTGCTATTGAATCAAAGACAGCATGAAGGGCATGCCCCCGATCTGGGACCAGATCTTGTAGGGGGCAGACTTTCCTTCTTTGTTCAGGCTTGGGTTTGAGATGTTCAGGATCCCTGGGCAATAGAAATAGTGTCCCAGGGATACAAATTAAGAGTTCAAAAGTTTTCCTCCCAGAGGCAGGTTTCTGCTTTCAAGATTATCTGCAGACCAGAGAAAAAGAGAGGCATTCTTACACTGTGTAGGAGACCTCTCCGATCTGGGAGTGATTGTTCCCGTTCCAATACAGGAACAGGGTCTGGGGTTTTATTCCAATCTGTTCGTGGTTCCCAAAAAAGAGGGAACCTTCAGACCAATTTTAGATCTCAAGAGTCTAAACAAATTTCTCAGGGTACCGTCCTTCAAGATGGAAACTATTTGTTTCATTCTTCCTTTGATCCAAGAGGGTCAGTTTATGACAACAGTGGATTTAAAGGACGCGTACCTGCATGTTCCCATTCATAGGGATCATCACAAGTTCCTAAGGTTTGCTTTTCTGGACAAACACTTCCAGTTCGTGACTCTTCCCTTCGGTCTTGCCACAGCTCCCAGAATTTTCACGAAGGTTCTGGGATCGCTGTTGGCGGTGCTTCAGTTACGGGGCATCGCAGTGGCGCCCTAATTGGACGACATCCTAGTTCAGGCACCATCCTTACAACAAGCAAGATCCCACACGGACATGGTGTTATCCTTCCTGCGATCTCACGGGTGGAAGGTAAATTTGGAAAATAGTCCCTTAGTCCCAAATACAAGGGTAACCTTCTTGGGAACCATATTAGATTCCCTATCAATGAAGATTTTTCTGTCAGAAGTCAAGAAATAAAAGATTTTAGATACTTGTCTAGCTCTTCAGTCCTTTTCGGCCATCAGTGGCTCAGTGCATGGAGGTAATCGGGCTGATGGTGGCGGCAATGGACATCATCCCCTTTGCTCGTTTCCATCTCAGACCTCTGCAGTTAAACATGCTCAGGCAATGGAACGGAGATTATGCAGATTTGTCTCCTCGAATACTGCTGGAGCAGGAGACAAAGGATTCTCTTCAATGGTGGTTGTCTCTGGATCATCTCTCCCAGGGAACCTACTTTCGCAGACCTTCTTGGGTGATTGTGACAACAGACGCTAGCCTTCTAGGATGGGGAGCAGTCTGGGGCTCCCTAAAGGCTCAGGGAGTTTGGACTCAGTCAGAGTCTGTTCTACCTATAAACATTCTGGAACTGAGAGCGATCTTCAATGCTCTTCTGGCCTGGCCCCAGTTAGCCTCGGTCCGGTTTATCAGGTTCCAGTCGGACATCATAACTTCAGTGGCCTACATCAATCATCAGGGAGGAACGAGGAGTTCCTTAGCGATGATCGAGGTAGCCAAAATAATCCAGTGGGCGGAAACACACTCCTGCTGTCTGTCGGCTATTCACATCCCAGGGGTGGACAACTGGGAGGCGGACTTCCTGAGCAGGCAGACCTTTCATCCAGGGGAGTGGGAACGCCATCCGGAAGTGTTCTCTGGCCTTATTCTCAAGTGGGGTCAGCTGGAATTGGATCTCATGGCATTCCGACAAAATGCCAAGCTCCCGAGATACGGGTCGAGGTCCAGGGACCCCCCGACGGAGCTGATAGATGCTATGGCGGTCCCTTGGACCTTTAGTCTAGCATACCTATTTCCTCTGTTTGCTCTTCTTCCTCGGGTCATTGCTCGAATCAAGCAGGAGAGGGCCTCAGTGATCCTCATAGCACCGGCTTGGCCTCGCAGGATTTGGTATGCAGATTTGGTGGACATGGCATCTCTGCCACCTTGGAGACTTCCGTTGAGGAAGGATCTTCTAATACAGGGGCCCATCCTTCACCCAAATCTAGTTTTTCTGAAGAGGACTGCTTGGAGATTGAACACTTAATTTTATCCAAGCAGGGTTTTTCTGACTCGGTCATAGAGACCATCATTCAGGCTCGTAAGCCTGTAACTAGAAAGATTTACCATAAGATATGGCGTAAATATCTCTACTCATGGAGTAGAATTAGGATTCATAGAATCTTGTCTTTTCTCCAAGAGAGTTTGGAGAAAGGATTATCGACATGTTCTCTAAAGGGTCAAATCTTTGCCTTATCTATTTTATTACACAAACGTCTGGCAGATGTTCCAGATGTACAATCATTTTGTCAGGCCTTTGTCAGGATCAGGCCTGTGTTCAAACCAGTTACTCCTTCATGGAGTCTGAATTTGGTTCTTAAAGTTCTTCAAGGGGCTCTGTTTGAGCCTATGCATTCCTTAGATATTAAATTGTTATCTTGGAAAGTTTTATTGCTACTGCTCTTTCTTTTTGGCTGAAGAGTATCATACGTTTTGCATATGATACTACTGGACAGCAGCTTCCAGAGAGAGTTACGGATCATTCCACGAGGGCTGTTGCTTCCTCATGGGCATTCAAAAATGAAGCTTCTGTGGAACAGATTTGCAAGGCTGCGACTTAGTCCTCTCTTCACACTTTTTCAAAGTTCTACAAATTTGATACTTTTGTCTCAGCTGAGGCCGTTTCTTCAAGCCGTGGTGCCTTCCGTTTAGGTTCCCTGTCTTGTTCCTCCCATATCATCTGTGTACTCTAGCTTGGGTATTGATTCCCATTAGTAATTAAGATGATCCGTGGACTCATCGTGTCATTTAAAAGAAAATTTATGCTTACCTGATAAATTTATTTCTTTTTTGACACGAGTCCACAGCCCGCCCTGTTTTTGTGAGACAGGTTGTTGGTTATTATAAACTTCAGACACCTCTGCACCTTGTTACTTCCTTTCTCTCCTTTACTTCGGTCGAATGACTGGGTTGGGAGTAAAGGGAGGTGATATTTAACAGCTTTGCTGTGGTGCTCTTTGCCGCCTCCTGCTGACCAGGAGAATATCCCATTAGTAATTAAGATGATCCGTGGACTCATCGTGTCAAAAAAGAAATACATTTATCAGGTAAGCATAAATTTTCTTTTCTTCAGCACAGATCCCAAAAATCTCCAAAGGACACGGTCAAAGGCTTTTTCTGCATCCGTGGAGATTATGACCAAAGGGATATCCTGTGAAACAGCATAGTCTATCACGTCAATGGCTCTCACCGTGTTGTCCCTTGCTTCTCTATTAACCACAAACCCTACCTTATCTTTAGAAATTATACGTGGGATGATGTAGTTTAGTCTTGTGGTCAGTAGTTTAGCATACATTTTAGTGTCATTATTAAGCAAGGATATAGGCCTAACATTTTCCACTTTGTCGGTACTTTTACCCGGTTTAGGGAGCACTACAATGTGTGCAGCTAATGATTCGTCCAAAATGGAGTTTTGTCCAATATGGCCAAAAATAATCTTAATAGCTGTGGTGTAAGGATGTCTATGTATTTTTTGTAATAATATGTCGTAAAGCCATCTGGACCTGGGGACTTTCAGAGGGAAGATCTTTATTTATCCTCTATTTCATTTTCTGTAAACGGTTCGTTAAGATGAGCCCTGTCTATATCTTCTATGTAGGGTAGGTCTAATTAGTCTAGGAATTTGTTAATGCTTTCTATAGGGGATTCCTGTAAATTACAGTTTCTCATACTATGTTCGAAAGGCCTCAGCTATATGCTTAGATGAGGTCTTTTCTTTTCCTTTGGAATCATAAACCCTGAGAATGTATGTTTTATTTGTTTTACGTTTCAACTTTCTAGCAAGTAACCTACTGCATTTATTATTCCCTTCATAATTCTGTTTAAGCTTAAGTGTAGAATTTTTGCATTCTCTGTCCATTATTGCATTAAGTTTTCCTCTATATTCCACCAGCAATGGCCAGCACTTTTGAATCCAAGGGATCCCTTTTATGCTGTCTCTCTTTTTTATTTAAGACTGTGTTAAAGTAGGTTCTTTGCTGTTTTAATTGATGTGACTTTACACTCAGTAGTTCCCTCTAATGACAGCCTTATGGGCACCCCAAGACTGTCTAATATCCGTTTCAGGATAAGAATTAAACCAAAAATAACATTGTAGGGCTTCCTCTATTTTTTGTGCATAGATTGGGTCATCCAATCTCCACATATAATTTGATCTGTGTCTAGTGTCCGAAAGCATGTAGCAGCCTATGGGAAATATAGTGCAACTTTCGGCTAGTGATAGGCTGGTGACATCTGTCAGGATGTAGTTGATTCTAGAATATCTAACTTGTGGGTGAGAGTAGAAAGTGTAATATCTCTCTGTTCTGTGTAGTATCCTCCAAACGTCATGCAAGGCGAGGTCTCTAAGACACATTTTAAGTTTGTGTATAATTGTGTGCGAAATAGATGAAGTCCCTGTGAAGTTGTCTAAAATAGGATCTAATGTGCAATTAAGATCACCACATACTATTAGAGTACCCTTAGCCACATCTAAAATAGCATTAGTTAGTGTTTTAAAAAGGCGTCCTGTGCTGTGTTCGGAGCATATGCATTGACAATTGTCACTTGTTTATGAAATAGGCTGCCTACTATTATTAAGAATCTCCCTTGTTTATCCTTTACCTGTTTGTGGGCTTGGAAGGGGATGCCCCTTCTTATTAATATCCCCACTCCACCTCTCTTAACAGTGTTGGAGGCGTAATATGAGTCTCCAACTTTATACTTAAACGTATCAGGTTCTCTATACTGTAAAAAATGCGTCTCTTGGAGAAAGATGATGTCATCCCTTATATCTTTAAAGTCTCTAATGGCTATATTCCTTTTGATCTGGTTATTGAGACCTTTTGCATTTACTGTGAGAAAATGTATCCCCTGATGCTTATCTATAGGTGCCATAGAATTACAAAAGGGCCAAGTAGCATATGTGATCCCATCCTTAATTCCTTAAGTGTAGTGTGAACCTCAAAACATGAGATGTGACTTCCTCCAACCTGTTTTCTTAATAAGTCTATGTGACATATCAGTCTGGACAGTATATCATAACATACATTGAGAAACAATAACCAAAAAATAACAGAAAATCAAACTTTAAGAACAACAATATAGCTTGTTGCTATTATTTAGGGGGAATGCAAAACAGCATAATTTCCCTCACTAGTAATTTTAAATTCAACCTCTGAGAGAACACCACATCTAGTAAATTAAAATTGCTCTTATTCGCTACAATACTTAGCATTACATTGCAAGCTCTAATCAGCGTCTGCATGGTAATCCTCAATTTTTAATCTGTTTCACCCATAAATATTTTAAGACTATAAAATGAAACATTCTCACCCATGAATATCTCTGCTTCATGTCTCTTGTGTGGTAGAAACTACTACATCTTTAGTAGTGTTTTTGTGTTTGTCCTTTCTGCGCTTGCTGGTTGAGGCAACCTGCCAATGTTGTTTCCTCTGAGTTGGTCTAGGGTCCAGGACCTCCCCGTTGCTTCTGCTCCCCTGAGCGATGAAATCTGGTGGTATGTTAAACGTTATGCCAAGTTCTTTGGAGAGATGGTGTTGCCTTCATGTAAGACCACCAAACTGAAGGGATATCCACATCTGTATCTTATGTTTTTGTCCCTTAATACTCTAGTTATGAAAGCAACCTCCCTCCTTCTTTGCAAAGTATTGGGACTCAGATCCAGATAGATTTGGAGGTTGTGGTCTAGATACAAGATGGCCCCCAGCTGGCGAGCTAATGTCCATACTTCTTCTTTGTCCTTATATCTAAGGAACCATAGGATCACATCTCTTGGTAGGGCAGAATCCGGTGTGGGTGGTCTGAGTGCTCTATGTACTCTGTCAAGATCTACCCCTGTGGCTTGAGGGTCTTTTATTCAGGTGACAGAGAGTGGAGGCCTCACTGGGGCTAAAGAAGCTACTCACTGATATTGGCAGTGCAGCTTGTTGCTTATTATTTTTGTCCAGCTTAGCACCTTTCTTAGATGCTATGTTGATTGTTCAGGTTGCCCCCCCAGTGAAGTGCTGTAAATATTGTGGCCTAGCAAGTGGACTTGAGATTATATAGTGACTTATGACATGTACAGAACTCTTTCGGTGCTGGTATCCCACGAGCAGTGACCGTTATTATCTGCAGATTTTTCACCTGTGAGATATGCAGATCTTGTGGCAGCAGAATGTGGGCCTAGTTTTTAGGAATCGTTAAATATGGCAGATTGCTAGCTCCCTTTATTAAAGATTCAGAGGTATCTTATCAGTTAAGACATGATGCAGAGGTGCACAGCTATATGTTAGTGTCAGTCCGTAGGGTGTATCAGTGTACTTGTATTTTGATGGCCGTATACATGACTATCTTTACTCTTTCTCCATTTGTGTGCAGGGAGGTCCGCTCTTAGTATTCCACCCATCCGGGGGTATAGCACTCTGTTACACTACTTCAGATGAGAAAGCAAGTATATCAGCAGCCTTAGTCATCGGACTACTCCCCAATATAGCACCGGCCTCTGCTGTGTTATATGCGCAATATTAAAAGATCATTCATCGGAAGCCAGAATTCACTTTATCTCATCAACAAAAAGCTCCCTCCACCTCTGGATGCTCCCGGGTTCAATGCGGAGCTCTCTTCAGGGCAAATGCCCATCTCTATATATGAGGGAAAGATTTGTTCAGCACGGAGCTCTGTCGCTATGCGGCCATGTTCCGCCCCCCACATACATTTTTGTTTTTATTCAATACATTTCCAAGTAAAAGTAATGCAGCATGAGCTATTTAAACTGCCTCTCTCCCCCTCCCTCTCCGGAGCTTGTTATTTACATTAAAAACCTTGCCGGGGGCCGTGCACTCACACTGCTTAGGAAAGTTAAAAAGTGTGATAAAGTGTAATAATCTTTTTTACTTAGAAATGATGTTAATAAATTATTGTATTTAAGTAACAGATTCTCAACATAAACTGCAGCACAAGCTCTGCATAACAGTAAGTGCTGCAGCTGTGCTTTGTCTAAGCATACATTAAAGAGAAATATGCCGTGTGTGTCATGTGACTGCTGTGCTATTACAATATGGCGGTATACATAGCCGCATCCAGCACTGGATCAGTATTCTACTAGAAAACACTTTTCTTGAATTATTTGGGTAAGTTTAATTTCCAGCATAGAGAACTGTGCTCAGTTTGTTATTATTACTCAGTAGCAGTCAGTTTTAAGATTTTTTTAGCAGTCAAGTGTTTAATGTCCCTTTAATGAACAATAACTAACATTTTCTTTAACAAAAGTTATTTTTTCCTCCTAACAAAAGTTTTGTGCTTAGGACAAATAAAGAGTTTTTTTTCTTCCCAAAACTTTCCTTCTGAATAATTTTCAAAAAGTACATCTTCCCTACGTTGTGTAAGGAAGAATACTACATAAAGCAGACATTAAAGGGATAGTAAAGTCCAAATTAAACGTTCATGATTTAGATTTATAATTTACTTTTCTCATCAAATTTGCTTTGTTCTCTTGTAATTCTTAGTTGAAAGCTAAACCTAGGTAGGCTCATATGCTAATTTCTAAGCCCTTGAAGGCCCCTTCTCATCTGAAATAATTTAAGTTTTTCACAGCTAGAGGGCGTTAGTTAATGTGTTTTATATAGATAAATAACTTCACGTGTGTGAGCACAGTGTTAAGAGTCAGCACTAATTGCCTGAAATGCAAGTCTGTCAAAAGATTTGAGATAAGGAGGCAGTCAGCAGAAGCTTAGATACAAGGTAATTACAGAGGTAAAAAGTATATTTCTATAACAGTGTTGGTTATGCAAAACTGGGGAATGGTAAATAAAGGGATTATCTATCTTTTTAAACAATAACATTTTTGGTGTTTACTATCCCTTTAAATGTATCATGTCTAAAGGCATATGGCCACAATCTCACCAAATGTTGATATATTAATGACTTGTGGATGGAGAGTTCAGGATAATTAAAGTTGGTGACCTCTGTGGTAGTTAATTTGATCGTGGTATCTGACTGGTTATCTTTTATATAGGTGTTGCAGACTCTGCTGGGTGTCTGTGGCTTCTGACTTTAAACAAAAAAGGAACTAAACACAAAACAACCATCAATTGGGAGCAGAAAAAGGTACAACTAACTTGTGTCTTCCTAAAGCAACAATTGGTATTCAGCATTATGTTTTTTTACTTTGTGTTTTCTATTTGTTATCATAAAAAAAATACCATATAGTTTGACAAGTGATTGTTCTTAAAGTGCATTATGGTAGTTTTACATTTTATTTTGTTTAAATAAATATACTTATTTTAATACATTATATCATTGTACATTGACATATTTGGATTTGTTGTATTTTTTATTTATAAATATTTAAAACCTACTAAGAGGTCTTGTTTTCATGGTGTCCCCATTACAACATAGGTGGTTTAATCATATTTTACTGTTTATCATAGAAACAGACTTTCATAGCCACATAAGCAAACAATAAGCCCATTTATTATAATACATTATTCTATTTGTCCAGGCTTTACCCTTTGTTTCTACTTTCAGGTGCACTCTGCTTCAATCTCTTCTCTGCAAGTAACTGACAAAAATGTTGTCACAGCTTCTGCTGATCGAACTGTGAAAATTTGGTCACGCGCGCCCTTCCGACAGGTAAGAGTAGTGGTTATGCAGTCTAATTTATTTATATTTAGCTTTTTCATACTCTAAATGGCAATTTTATTTCCTCAGGTTGGCCTCTTCCACTGCGCAGGAGCCGTAACATTCTTATCTGTGACTTCTAAAACACAAAGTGACACCTCTGAGGAGCTGCTTCATATTGCCTGTGGTGATCAGTATGGGAATGTGTATCTGTTGTCATGCCTCTAAACATATTGTGTTTTGTAAGAGTCTTAACATTTAGAATATTTTTAGATGACCATGGAAATAAAGGTTTTTACGTGTTGTTCGAAGAAGCACCTTCAGCATAATCATGGCTTTTTATTTCTTCTGGTATATTCAACATTTGTTTTGTTAGTATGTTCAAAAGTTAGCCTTCTAAATTCAATAAATTCAAAGAATTATCCAGAAAAAAAAGTAGTCACTAAACTGTGAAGTAATAAAATATTAATTAAATAAAGGGAAAGATAATACAGGTACAAATCCTTAAATCTGGAATACTAAAATTATTAAAAAATAAAGAGATTTGTCTTTCTAATGGTAGTGAGAGTCCACAAAAATCCATTCTGACATATGAAAATTACATCACCTGCCCACCAGGAGGAGGCAAAACATAAATTATGCTTACCAGATAATTTAATTTCCTTCTGTTTAGGAGAGTCCACAGCAGTATTCCTTACTGTTGGGAAATACTGAACCTGGCCACCAAGAAGAGGCAAAGGCTTAAATACCTCTTCCACTTCCCCCATCCCCCCCAGTCATTCTGCCAGGGGAACAAGGAACAGTAGGCGAAATATCAGGGTATAAGGGGTGCCAGAAGAAAAATATAATTTAGAGGGCCGCCCATCGGAGAACACGGGTGGGGGCCGTGGACTCTCCTTATACAGAAGGAAATAAAATTATCTGGTAAGCATAATTTATGTTTTCCTTCTTAATATAAGGAGAGTTCACGGCATCTTTCCTTACTGTTGGGATACTTATACCCAAGCTCTAAAGAACACTGAATGATAACGGGAGGGACAAAAATAGAGGGGGACCCTAATTAGAGGGCACCACAGCCTGCAAAACCTTTCTCCCGAAAGCTGCTTCAGCCGAAGCAAAAACATAAAACTTGTAAAATTTTGAAAAGGTATGTAAGGAGGACCAGGTAGCCGCCTTACAAATCTGATCCATAGAGGCCTCATTCTTAAAAGCCCAAGAGGAAGCCACTGCTCTAGTAGAATGTCCTGCTGTCTCATAAGCAAAGCGGGTAACACTCCTTAACCAAAAATATAAGTAAGTCGAAGAGACCCTCTGTCCCTTACGCTTCCCGAATAGACAACAAACAAGGACAAAGTTTGTCTAAAATCCATAGTAGCCTGAAGGTAGAACTTCAAGGCACGAACCACGCCTAGATTATAAATCAAACATTCCTTCACAGAAGAAGGATTTGGACACAAGGAAGGAACCACAATCTCTTGGTTGATGTTGTGGTCAGACACGACCTTAGGAAGAAAACCTAACTTAGTACGCAGGACAGCCTTATACGAATGGAACACCAGATAAGGATGCTCACGTTGCAAGGCGGCAATCTCAGATACGCAGAAGCAATAACCAATAGAACCTTCCAGGACAACAATTTAATGTCAATCTCATGCATAGGCTCAAATGGAGTCCGTTGCAACACCTTAAGAACAAGATTTAGACTCCAAGGAGGAGGAGCCTTAGATTTAAACACAGGCCTGATTCTAATCAGAGCCTTAGATCTAAACACAGGCCTGATTCTAATCAGAGCCTTAACAAAGGACTGTACCTCGGGAAGCTCTGAGAGCCTCTTGTGCAGTAAAACAGAGCCGAAATCTGTCCCCTCAGGGAACTGGCAGAAAGGCCCCTCTCCAGACCATCCTGGAGAAACGATAGGATCATGGCAACCTTAACTTTGTGCCCGGAAAAACCATGCTTCTCACACCAAAATAAATAGGTTTTCCGCACCTTATGATAGATGCGATGAGTAACCGGCTTACCAGCTTGAATGAGAGTATCAATCACTCTCTCAGAAAAACCTCTCTTGGCTAAGACTAAGCGTTCAATCTCCACGCAGTCAGCCTCAGAGAATCTAGATTTGTATGAACAAAAGGACCTTGTTCTAGCAGATCCCTGTGGCAAGGTGACCTCCACAGAGGAGAAGATGACATCCTCACCAGGTCCGCGAACCACATCCTTCGCGGCCACGATGGAGCAATCAGTATCACTGATGCCTGCTCCTGTATGATGCGGGCCACTACACGAGGAAGAAGGGGCAATGGCGGGAAAAGGTAAATCAGACTGAATCTCCAAGGCACTGTTAATGCATCTATTAGCTCTGCCTGAGGATCCCTGGACCTCGACCCATATCTGGGTAGATTGGTATTGAGATGAGATGCCATAAGATCTATCTCCGGTGTCCCCCACTTGATGCATATCTCCGCAAACATTTCGGGATGGAGAGACCATTTTCCCAGATGAAAGGATTGTCTGCTGAGAAAATCCGCTTCCCAGTTGTCCACACCCAGAATGTGGATCGCTGACAGCGAACAGCTGTGGGCCTCAGCCCACTCCAAAATTTGAGATACCTCCCTCATTGCTAGGGAGCTTCTTGTTCCCCCTGATGGTTGATGTAAGCCACTGAGGTTATGTTGTCTGATTGGAATCTGATAAACTGGGACGAACCCAGAAGGAGCCAAGCCCTCAGAGCATTGAAGATTGCTCGAAGTTCCAGAATGTTGATCGGGAGGGAGCGTTCCTCCTGAGACCAAAGGCCCTGTGGGACACCCCAAACAGGTCCCCATCCTGATAGACTTGCGTCCGTAGTCACAATCTCCGAGGATGGTTTTAAAAACGATGTCCCTCGGGACAGATGATCTGGACAGAGCCACCAAGAGAGCGATTCTCTCGACCGGTTGTCCAGAGAGATCTGTTGAGACAGATTTGAATGATTGCCGTTCCACTGCCTCAGCATGCACAGTTGCAGCGGTCTGAGATGGAACCTGGCAAAGGGAATGATGTCCATGCCGGACACTATGAGACAAATCACCTCCATACACTGAGCCACAGAGGGCCTTAAGAAAGTCCTGAGGGCAAGACATGCCGAAACAAGCTTGCAACGTCTCTGGTCTGTTAGAAATATCCTCATGGATATGGAGTCTATCATAGTGCCCAGGAATTCTACCCTGGTGCTTGGAATAAGAGAACTCTTTTCTAGATTTATCTTCCATCACTGAGATCAAAGAAGAGAGAGAGAAGAGATTCCGAATGGTCCTCCGCCAGACGAAAAGATGGAGCTTATACCAGAATATCGTCCAAGTAAGGAGCTACTGCTATACCCCAGGTTCTGGCAACGGCTAGAAGGGCCCCTAGAATCTCTGTAAAAATGATTGGGGCAGTAGCTAGACCAAACAGAAGTGCAATGAACTGGAAGTGCTGGTCCAGGAACGCAAACCTTAGGAACTAGAAGTGATCCTTGTGGATTGGAACGTGAAGGTACGCATCCTTCAGATCTACAGTGGTCATGAACTGTCGTTCCTGAATTTAGGGAAGGATGGAACTTATTGTCTCCATCTTGAATGAGGGGACGTAGAGAAATTTGTTTAAGCACTTTAGGTCCAGAATCGGGCAAAATGTTCCCTCCTTCTTTGGGACCACGAAAAGGTCTGAATAGTATCACAAACCTCTTTCTGCGATAGGTACCGGGAAAATGACCCCTAAGGAGGACAGATCCCGCACGCACCCTATAAAGGCTTCCTTCTTTTCTGGTCTGGAAGACAGGCTTGAGAGGAGAAATCTGCCCTTGGGTGGATGAGACTTGAAACCAATCTTGTATCCCTGAGCTATGACCTCCAGGACCCATGGATCCTGCACGTCCCTGAACCAAGCTTGTGAAACGAGCGTCAGTCTGCCCCCTACACGATCCAGCGCCGGATCGAGGGCCGCCCCTTCATGCCGATTTAGTCTCTGCGGGCTTCTTACTCTGCTTGGGTTTATTCCACAACTGAGCCGGCTTCCAAGTGCTCTTGGTTTGTTCGGACAGAGGGCTGCTGTCGTTGGGATTTATCAGAACGAAAATTAGAACTTTGTCCCTTAGACTTGTTCTTTTTTTCCTGCAGTAGGAAGGCACCCTTGCCCCCTGTAAACGTGGAGATAATGGAGTCCAGGCCTGGACCAGACAAAATCTTTCCCTTAAAAGGGAGGGGGTGAAGTCTAGACTTAGAAGTCATATCCGCAGACCAGGACTTAAGCCAGAGCGCCCGACGGGTATGAACCAAAAAAACAGACACCTTAGCATTTAAGCAAATAATCTGCATGTTTGCATCACAGATAAAAGAATTATCAATTATCAATGCTTTAATTCTTTCCTGTATTACGTCAAGGGGACCCTCCACCTCGATCAATTTCTGATAAGGAGACGCACTAGTAGGTAGCTGCTCCAGCCGCTGTCTGTTGAAACAAGTATCCCGTATGTTGAAGCATCTTTTTTAAAAGAGTTTCCATTGGCTCTCTGAACGACTAACTATCCTCAAGTGGGATAGTAGTACGCTTGCAAGCGTGGAGATAGCACCATCCACCTTAGGGACGGAACCCCACAGCTCCAATTGAGAGTCCGGAACCGGGAATAATCTTATAAAAGAAGGAGAAAAGGAAGTTTCAATTCTGTACCATTTGTTCTTAATAATGTTCGCCATCTTTACAGACACAGGAAAAGTTAAACACACTACCCTGTCCTCGTACACTATCTAATTTTAAAAGTTTTATTTTTGTTAGCTATTTCTTCTGCTCATAGAGTTTCTGAATTGTCTGCCCTTCAGTGTGACCCGCCTTATCTAATCTTTCATGCGGATAAAGCTGTTCTATGGACAAAGATGGGGTTGTTTCAACTCGCAATATCAATTAGGAAATTTTTGTTCTCTCTCTGTCCAAATCCTTCTTCCCCCAAGGAGAGGTTGCTACATAATCTGGATATGGCTAGAGCCTTAAAGTTTTATCTTCATGCTACCAATGAATTTTGTCATCTTCCTTACTCATCCTGCATTCTAGTAAGCGCAAGGATCAGAAAGCCTCCATCTCGGATTATGGCACTCTACCCATGCAGTGTCTTCTTCCTGGACCTTTAAGAATGAGGCTTCAGTTGAACAGAAATGTAAGGCTGCTACTTGGTACTCATTACATACTTTCACAAAATTTTACAAATTTGATGTTTTTGCCTCAGCTGAGGCATCTTTTGGGAGAAAAGGTTCTTCAAGCAGTGGTGCCTAGTTTTTATGACTGCCTTCCCTACCTTTCCCTCCCTATTCATTTTGTGTCTTTCACAGCTTGGGTATTTGTTTCCCATAGGTAATGCATGAATTTGTGGACTCTCACTGCCATTAGAAAGAAAAAGGAAATTTATGCTTACCTGATAAATTTATTTCTTTTTCGATACGAGTCCACAGATTTCATCCTTACTTGTGGGATTATGCCTCCTGGTCAGCAGGAGGCGGCAAAGAGCACCACAGCAGAGCTGTATATATATAGCTCCTCCCACTCCAGTCATTCGACCGAAGTTAGGAAGAGAAAGGAAAAGCCAAGGTGCAGAGGTGACTGAAGTTTACCAAAAAATAACAATCTGTCTCAAAGAACAGGGCGGGCCGTGGACTCGTCGTATAGAAAAAGAAATACATTTATCAGGTAAGCATAAATTTCCTTTTCTTTTTCAAGATACGACGAGTTCACGGATTTCATCCTTACTTGTGGGATACAATACCAAAGCTATAGTACACGGATGAAAAGGGAGGGACAAGACAGGGAACCTAAACGAAAAGCACCACTGCTTGAAAAACCTTGCTCCCAAAAAAACAGCCTCAGCCGAAGCAAAGATATCAAATATGAAAACTTTAGAAAAAGTTTGAAGAGAAGACCAAGTCGCAGCCTTGCAAATCAGCTTAACTGAAGCATTAAGTTAGAACGTCCACGAGGAAGCAACAGCCCAGGTGGAAGAAGCTGAAACTCTTTCAAGAGTCTGCTGTCCAGCAAACACATATGCAAAACGGATGATACTCTTCAACCAAAAAGAAAAAAGGAACCGTAATTTCCTGACCCTTACGTTCCCTAGAAAAAAACGTCAAACAGAAAGACGATGAACGAAAGTCCGTAGTAGTTTGTAAATAAAATTCTTTTTAAAAAAAAAAAAAAAAAAAAAACACGGACTAGATCCAAATGTGCAGAAGACTTTCCTTCTGAGAGAAAGATTAGGACACAAGAAAGGAACAACAATTTCCTAATCAACGTCCTCGTCTGAAACAACCTTAGGAAGAAAACCAAGGTTAGTACAGAACATCACCTAAACCAAATGAAAATTAAGGTAAGGCGAATTATATGGAAATGCTGAAAACTCAAACACTCTGCGAGCAGAAGAAATGGTAACAAGAGATAAAACCTCCCAAGATAACTTACTATCTATGGAATGCATAGGTTCAACAGAACCCCTTGAAGAACTGTAAAATCTAAATCAAACTCCATGGAGGAGAAATTGGGGAAAACACAGGCCTAACTCTAAGCAGAGTCTGACAAAAAGAGAGAACATCTGGGACATCCGCCAGATGCTGAAGAATCCTTTGAATCCACACCAATAAAGACATTTATGTCCTATCTATAGAAAATCATTCTAGTTACAGGCTTACATGCCCAAATTAAGGTATCTATGACCAAATCTAAGACACCTCGCGTGTATAGGATCAAGCGTCCAATCTCCACGCAATCAGCCTCAGAAAAAACTAGACCTGGGTGGAAGAAAGGATCCTGGATAAAAAGTTCACTAGAAGGTTCACTAGATCGACATACCAACCCAGCAAGGTCACGCAGAAGCGAGAAGGATCACTGATGCCCTCTCCTATTTGATCTGAACAATCACCCGGCAAACAAGTGCAAACGGGGGAATAGACATTCTAGGCTGAAGGACCAAAGAACTGCCAAGGCAGTTATAAGCTCGGACTGGGGCCCCTGAACCTGTATCTAAAAGGCCAGGCAGTCTGACAAGATGCCATGAGATCCAACTCCGGCCGACCCCAATTGAAAATCAGGTTGAATACTCCCGGATGGAGTTCCCACTCTCCCAGAGGAAAAATCTGACGACTCAGAAATTCCGTTTCCCAGGTGTCCACCCCTGGGATATGGAAAACTGACAGACAGCAAGAAAGAAACTGGGCCGAAGCCAACTGAGGCCAGACCAGAAGAGCCTTGAAGTTCGCTCACAGTGGTAGGGAGTCTATAAAAAGAACAGACTCCGCTTGAGTCCACACACTGTGAAATCAAGTCCTCTGAGATAGGTGATACAGAGACAACCATCATAGAAAAAAGTCCCTGGTCTCCTGATCCGGTTAGTTATATGAGGAGACAAGTTTGCAAAAACTCCGTTCCATTGCCTAAGTATGCTTAACTGCATAGGCCTGAGGTGGAAAGAGCAAACTTTATTTTAAGTGACACAAGGCGCTGCTCAGAATATCAACCTTAGAAGGAGGAAAGGTTGAGTGGAATTCACCGGGAACTGAACCTGCAACCCTCAGGTTGTTACAGAGCGCAGCCACAGTGCCTTAGCATGCTGAGCCATCCGTGCCTTGATGTTCCGACCTCAGTCAGAAAAATCTTCATTGATATGGAATTCATCAGGATTCCCAATAAAGCTACTCTTGTGCTTAGGACTAAGGAACACCTTTCCAAAGACACCCTCCACCCGCGACACACGGAAAGGGCAATACCATGTTCGTGTAAATCTTGCTTGCTGTAAGGATGACGCCCGGACTAGAGATATTAGTCAGATCGGGCGCCATTGCAATGCCCCGTAACTGAAGCACCGCTAACAGCAATCCCAGAGTCTCCGAAAGAACTCGGAACTGCAGCAAGACCGAAAGGAAGGACCACAAACGGGAAGTGTTTGTCCAGAAAGGCAAACCCCAGAATGTGAGATGAGTCTCGTGAACGGCACATGAAGGCACTTGAACTTTAATCCACCGTTGACAGAAGTTAACCCTCTAAGATCAAGAGAGACATGGAATAATTAAGAATTTCCATCTTGAAGGACAGTACCCTTCTGAAAAAATGGTCTGAAGATTCCCCTTTTTTGGAAAATACAACCCGACCGGTAACCCCAGATCCAGTACCAGTATTAGAACTGGAACAACCACTCCCAGGTCTGAGAGGTCTCCTACGCAGTGTAAGGATGTCTCTCCCTTTGTTTGATCCTCAGACAATCCTGAAAGCAGAAACTGCCTCTGAGAGGAAAACATTTGAGTTCGAAACTTGAGCGAAAACGGAAAGTCAAGCCCCTACAAAATCCAATCCCGGACCGGGTATGCTCCCCATGCTGTCCTTGATACAACAGCAGGCAATGGGCATCAAAATCTTAAAACACAAATCCATAAAACAAGGCTCTAACCACAAGGTCCCAAGAACTGGAACAGAGCCACCTATTTCCCCAGTTTGATAACTGGAAGGGAAGAAATTGAAATAAAGGAATAAGCCAGTTGAAAGCTTTATCCAGTCCTGGATTTTATCCAAGGAAACTACTGACTAATAACCTCAGACAATGCATCAAACCAATATGCCGTCACACCAGTGACGGTATCAAAGTACACAGATGGTTGCCATTGTAAACCCTGGCGTGTGTCCCATCACCAAATTTTGTCCATTGGACCATCCTCTAAGGGTATAGAAGTTCTCATAGTTATAGTTGAAACTACTCCTTCCCCCCTAAGAAATGACGTCCAGCCTCTTAGCTGATACGGCTATGGGAAACAGTCTAGAAAATATAGGAAATGCCCAAGGCACCAATTCCATCCGAAACGGAATTCTCAGTAACATGGAGTAACCTTTTTGAATAGCAAATCCTCTAACAATGCCTTCACCAAAGTAAAAACAGAGAATGCACCATAACCCCGAGTGGAGTGTAAAGGAAACGCAGGGCACTGCTTGTGGGCCATAAAATCTTGACAGAGAAATTTGTGGCCATTGTCAACAGACTCCCAAACAGCAATCGCCGTAGAGGGATTAGGTTCAAAAAGAAAAAGTAAATTTATGCTTACCTGATAAATTAATTTCTTCTATGATACGACGAGTCCACGGATTCATCCTTTACTTGTGGGATATTATCCTCCTGCTAACAGGAAGTGGCAAAGAGCACCACCGCAGAGCTGTCTATATAGCTCCTCCCTTAACTCCACCCCCCAGTCATTCGACCGAAGGTACAGGAAGAAAAAGGAGAAACTAAAAGGTGCAGAGGTGACTGAAGTTTCAAATCAAAAAAATATAATCTGTCTTAAATTGACAGGGCGGGCCTTGGACTCGTTGTATCATAGAAGAAATTAATTTATCAGGTACGCATAAATTTACTTTTCTTCTATAAGATACGACGAGTTCACGGATTCATCCTTTACTTGTGGGATACAATACCAAAGCAACAGGACACGGATGAACGGGAGGGACAAGACAGATGGCTAAACAGAAGGCACCACTGCTTGAAGAACTTTTCTCCCAAAAATAGCCTCCGAAGAAGCAAAAGTATCAAATTTGGAAAAGGTATGAAGCGAAGACCAAGTCGCAGCCTTACAAATCTGTTCAACAGAAGCATCATTTTTAAAAGCCCATGTGGAAGCCACCGCTCTAGTAGAGTGAGCTGTAATTCTTTCAGGAGGCTGCTGTCCAGCAGTCTCGTATGCCAAACGGATGATGCTTTTCAGCCAAAAAGAAAGAGAGGTAGCCGTAGCTTTTTGACCTCTACGTTTTCCAGAATAGACAACAAACAGAGAAGATGTTAGACAGAAATCTTTGTTTGCTTGCAAGTAAAACTTCAAAGCACGAACCACGTCCAAGTTGTGCAACAGACGCTCCTTCTTAGAGGAAGGATTAGGACACAGAGAAGGAACAACAATTTCCTGATTAATATTCTTATTAGTAACAACCTTAGGAAGTAATCCAGGTTTGGTACGCAAAATCACCTTATCAGCATGGAAAACAAGATAAGGCGAGTCGAATTGCAACGCAGATAGTTCAGAAACTCTTCGAGCCGAAGAGATAGCAACTAAAAACAGAACTTTCCAAGATAGAAGCTTAATATCTATAGAATGCATAGGTTCAAACAGAACCCCTTGAAGAACTTTAAGAACTAAATTCAAACTCCATGGTGGAGCAACAGGTTTAAACACAGGCTTGATTCTAACTAAAGCCTGACAGAACGACTGAACGTCTGGAACATCTGCCAGACGCTTGTGCAGTAAAATTGATAAAGCAGATATCTGTCCCTTTAGGGAACTAGCTGATAGCCCCTTCTCCAATCCTTCTTGGAGAAAAGACAAAATCCTAGGAATCCTGATCTTACTCCATGAGTAGCCTTTGGATTCGCACCAATAAAGATATTTACGCCATATCTTATGATACATTTTCCTAGTGACAGGCTTTCGAGCCTGAATCAAGGTATCTATGACCGACTCAGAGAATCCCCGCTTGGATAAAATCAAGCGTTCAATCTCCAGGCAGTCAGCCGCAGAGAAACTAGATTTGGATGTTGGAAAGGACCTTGAATGAGAAGGTCCTGTCTCAGTGGCAGAGTCCATGGTGGTAGAGATGACATGTCCAACAGGTCTGCATACCAAGTCCTGCGTGGCCACGCAGGTGCTTGCATAGTTGCAGTGGTCTGAGATGCAAGCGAGCAAACGGAACTATGTCCATTGCCGCTACCATTAGTCCGATTACCTCCATACACTGAACCACGGACGGCCGAGGAATGGAATGAAGAGCTCGGATGGTGGTTAAAATCTTTGATTTCCTGACCTCCGTCAAAAATTTTCATGTCTACCGAATCTATCAGAGTTCCCAGGAATGGAACTCTTGTGAGGGGGATAAGTGAACTCTTTTTTACGTTCACCTTCCACCCGTGAGATCTTAGAAAAGCCAACACGATGTCCGTGTGAGATTTGGCTAGTTGGTAAGTTGACGCCTGAATTAAGATATCGTCCAGATAAGGTGCCACTGCTATGCCCCGGGGCCTTAGAACCGCCAGAAGGGACTCTAGCACCTTTGTGAAAATTCTGGGAGCTGTGGCCAACCCGAAGGGAAGAGCCACAAACTGGTAATGCTTGTCCAGAAAGGCGAACCTGAGGAACTGGTGATGATCTTTGTGGATAGGCATGTGCAGATATGCATCCTTTAAATCCACGGTGGTCATATATTGACCTTCCTGGATCATTGGTAAAATAGTCCGAATGGTCTCCATCTTGAAGGATGGGACTCTGAGGAATTTGTTTAGGATCTTGAGATCTAAAATTGGTCTGAAGGTTCCCTCTTTTTTTGGGAACCACAAACAGATTGGAGTAAAACCCCTGCCCCTGTTCTGTTTTTGGAACTGGGCAGATTACTCCCATGGTATAAAGGTCTTCTACACAGCGTAAGAACGCCTCTCTTTTTGTCTGGTTTACAGACAATCGAGAAAGATGGAATCTCCCACTTGGAGGAGAATCTTTGAAGTCTAGAAGATACCCCTGGGTCACGATTTCTAAAGCCCAGGAGTCCTGAACGTCTCTTTCCCAAGCCTGAGCAAAGAGAGAAAGTCTACCCCCTACTAGATCCGGTCCCGGATTGGGGGCTGCCCCTTCATGCTGTCTTGGTGGCAGCAGCGGGCTTCTTGGCCTGTTTACCTTTGTTCCAAGTCTGGTTAGGTATCCAGACTGACTTGGATTGAGCGAAATTTCCTTCCTGCTTTGCAGCAGGGGAGGAGGTAGAGGGACCACCTTTGAAGTTTCGAAAGGAACGAAAATTATTTTGTTTGGTCCTCATCTTATTTGTCTTATCCTGAGGAAGGGCATGGCCTTTTCCTCCAGTGATGTCTGAAATGATCTCTTTCAGTTCAGGCCCGAATAGGGTCTTACCCTTGAAAGGGATGGCTAAAAGCTTAGATTTTGATGACACGTCAGCAGACCAGGACTTAAGCCATAACGCTCTACGCGCTAAAATGGCAAAACCTGAATTCTTTCCCGCTAATTTAGCCAGTTGAAAAGCGGCATCTGTAATGAAAGAATTAGCTAGCTTGAGAGCCCTAATTCTATCCAGAATATCATCTAATCGGGTCTCAACCTGAAGAGCCTCCTCTAGAGCCTCGAACCAAAACACAGCTGCAGTAGTTACAGGAACAATGCACGCTATAGGTTGCAGAAGAAAACCCTGATGAATAAATATTTTCTTTAGAAGACCCTCTAATTTTTTATCCATAGGATCTTTGAAAGCACAACTGTCCTCAATAGGTATAAGTTGTATGTTTAGCTAGGGTAGAAAACAAAATTTATGCTTACCTGATAAATGTATTTCTCTTGTGGTGTATCCAGTCCACGGATTCATCCATTACTTGTGGGATATTCTCCTTCCCAACAGGAAGCTGCAAGAGGATCACTCACAGCAGAGCTGTCTATATAGCTCCTCCCCTAACGGCCACCCCCAGTCATTCGACCGAAGACAAGCAAGAGAAAGGAGAAACTATAGGGTGCAGTGGTGACTGTAGTTTAAAAATAAAAAACACCTGCCTTAAAATGACAGGGCGGGTCGTGGACTGGATACACCACAAGAGAAATAAATTTATCAGGTAAGCATGAATTTTGTTCTCTTGTAAGGTGTATCCAGTCCACGGATTCATCCATTACTTGTGGGATACCAATACCAAAGCTATAGGACACGGATGAAGGGAGGGACAAGGCAGGCGCTTAAACGGAAGGCACCACTGCCTGTAAGACCTTTCTCCCAAAAAGAGCCTCCGAAGAAGCAAAAGTATCAAATTTGTAGAATTTAGAAAAAGTATGAAGCGAAGACCAAGTCGCCGCCTTACAAATCTGTTCAACAGAAGCCTCATTCTTAAAAGTCCATGTGGAAGCCACCGCTCTAGTGGAATGAGCTGTAATTCTTTCAGGAGGCTGCTGGCCAGCAGTCTCATAAGCTAGGCGGATTATACTTCTTAACCAAAAAGAAGTTGCTGAAGCCTTTTGGCCTCTCCTCTGTCCAGAGTAGACAACAAACAATGCAGATGTTTGACATAAATCCTTAGTAGCTTGTAAATAAAACTTTAAAGCACGAACCACGTCAAGATTGTGTAACAGACGTTCCTTCTTTGAAGAAGGATTAGGACACAGTGACGGAACAACAATCTCCTGATTGATATTCTTATTAGATACCACCTTAGGAAGAAACCCAGGTTTGGTACGCAAAACTACCTTATTTGCATGGAAGATCAGATAAGGAGAATCACACTGCAAGGCAGATAACTCTGAAACTCTTCTAGCCGAAGAGATAGCTACCAAAAACAGAACTTTCCAAGAAAAAGGCTTGATATCTATGGAATGCAGAGGTTCAAACGGAACCCCTTGTAGAACTTTAAGAACTAAATTTAAACTCCATGGCGGAGCAACAGGTTTAAACACAGGCTTGATCCTAACTAAAGCCTGACAAAACGCCTGAACGTCTGGAATATTCGCCAGACGCTTGTGCAAAAGAATAGACAGAGCAGAGATCTGTCCCTTTAAGGAACTAGCTGACAATCCCTTCTCCAATCCTTCTTGGAGAAAAGATAATATCCTAGGAATCCTGACTTTACTCCATGAGTAACCCTTGGATTCACACCAATGAAGATATTTACACCATATCTTATGAAAGATTTTCCTGGTGACAGGTATCAATGACCGACTCGGAGAAACCACGTTTTGATAAAATCAAGCGTTCAATCTCCAAGCAGTCAGATGCAGAGAAATTAGATTTGGATGGTTGAAAGGACCCTGAAGTAGAAGGTCCTGCCTCAGCGGCAGAGTCCATGGTGGAAGGGATGACATGTCCACCAGATCTGCATACCAAGTCCTGCGTGGCCATGCAGGTGCTATCAAAATCACCGAAGCTCTCTCCTGCTTGATCTTGGCAATCAGATGAGGGAGCAGAGGAAAAGGTGGAAACACATAAGCCAGGTTGAAGGACCAAGGCGCTGCTAGAGCATCTATCAGTGCTGCCTTGGGATTCCTGGACCTGGATCCGTAACACGGAAGCTTGGCGTTCTGACGAGACGCCATGAGATCCAGTTCTGGTTTGCCCAAAAGTTGAATCAACTGCGCAGACACCTCCGGATGGAGTTCCCACTCCCCCGGATGAAAAGTCTGTCGACTTAGAAAATCCGCCTCCCAGTTCTCTACTCCTGGGATATGGATAGCTGATAGATGGCAAGAGTGAACCTCTGCCCATAGAATTATTTTTGAAACCTCCAACATTGCTAGGGAACTCCTTGTTCCCCCTTGATGGTTGATGTAGGCTACAGTCATGATATTGTCCGACTGAAATCTGATGAACCTGACCGCAGCAAGCTGAGGCCAAGCCTGAAGAGCATTGAATATCGTTCTTAGTTCCAGAATGTTTATCGGAAGAAGTGCCTCCTCCTGAGTCCACGATCCCTGAGCCTTCAGGGAGTTCCAGACTGCACCCCAGCCCAAAAGGCTGGCATCTGTCGTTACTATTGTCCAATCTGGCCTGCGGAAGGTCATACCCTTGGACAGATGGACCCGAGATAGCCACCAGAGAAGAGAATCCCTGGTCTCTTGATCCAGATTTAGTAGAGGGGACAAATCTGTGTAATCCCCATTCCACTGACAGAGCATGCAGAGTTGCAGCGGTCTGAGATGTAGGCGGGCAAACGGCAGTATGTCCATTGCCGCTACCATTAAGCCGAATACTTCCATACACTGAGCCACTGAAGGGCGAGAAATAGAATAAAGAACACGGCAGGAATTTAGAAGTTTTGACAACCTGGCCTCTGTCAGGTAAATCTTCATTTCTACAGAATCTATCAGAGTTCCTAGAAAGGAAACTCTTGTGAGAGCGGATAGAGAACTCTTTTCTTCGTTCACTTTCCACCCATGAGACCTCAGGAATGCCAGAACAATGTCCGTATGGGACCTGGCGATTTGAAAATTCGACGCCTGTATCAGAATGTCGTCTAGGTAAGGGGCTACTGCTATACCCCGCGGCCTAAGTACCGCTAGGAGTGACCCCAGAACCCTCGTAAAGATTCTTGGTGCCGTAGCTAACCCAAAGGGAAGAGCCACAAACTGGTAATGCCTGTCTAGGAAGGCAAACCTGAGAAACCGATGATGATCTCTGTGTATCAGAATGTGAAGATAAGCATCCTTTAAGTCCACGGTAGTCATATATTGACCCTCCTGGATCATAGGTAGGATGGTTCGAATAGTCTCCATCTTGAAGGATGGGACCCTGAGAAATTTGTTTAGGATCTTGAGATCTAAGATTGGTCTGAAGGTTCCCTCTTTCTTGGGAACTACAAACAGATTTGAATAGAAGCTTTGCCCCTGTTCCTCCTTTGGAACTGGGTGGATCACTCCCATAACTAGGAGGTCTTGAACACAATGTAAGAATGCCTCTCTCTTTATCTGGTTTGCAGATAATTGTGAGAGATGAAATCTTCCTTTTGGGGAAGAAGTTTTGAACTCCAGAAGATATCCCTGGGACACAATTTCCAACGCCCAGGGATCCTGGACATCTCTTGCCCAAATCTGGGCGAAGAGAGAAAGTCTGCCCCCAACTAGATCCGTTACTGGATTGGGGGCTGTTCTTTCATTCTGTCTTAGAGGCAGCAGCAGGTTTTTTGGCCTGCTTTCCTTTGTTCCAAGCCTGGTTAGGTCTCCAGACCGGTTTGGACTGGGCAAAATTTCCCTCTTGTTTTGTATTAGAGGAAGTTGAAGCTGCGCCACTCTTGAAGTTTCGAAAGGCACGAAAATTAGTCTGTTGGGCCCTTAATTTGTTGGACCTATCCTGAGGAAGGGCGTGACCTTTTCCTCCAGTAATATCAGAAATGATCTCCTTCAGTCCAGGCCCGAATAGGGTCTGCCCCTTGAAGGGAATGTTGAGAAGCTTGGACTTTGAAGTAACGTCAGCTGACCAGGATTTAAGCCATAGCGCCCTACGCGCCTGAATAGCAAAACCTGAGTTCTTAGCCGTTAGTTTGGTTAAATGAACAACAGCGTCAGAAACAAATGAATTGGCTAGCTTAAGAGCTTTAAGCTTGTCAAGGATATCATCCAATGGGGTTTCTACCTGTAGAGCCTCTTCTAGAGACTCAAACCAGAAGGCCGCAGCAGCAGTGACAGGGGCAATGCATGCAAGGGGCTGGAGAATAAAACCTTGTTGAATAAAAATTTTCTTAAGGTAACCCTCTAATTTTTTATCCATTGGATCTAGGAAAGCACAACTGTCCTCGACGGGGATAGTTATACGCTTAGCTAGGGTAGAGACTGCTCCTTCCACCTTAGGGACCGTTTGCCACAAGTCCCGTGTAGCGGCATCTATGGGAAACATCTTTTTAAAAACAGGAGGGGGAGAGAACCGTACACCTGGTCTATCCCATTCCTTAGTTATCATTTCTGAAAACCTCTTAGGTATTGGAAAAACATCAGTGTAAACAGGCACTGCATAGTATTTATCCAATCTACACAATTTCTCTGGGACTATAATGGCGTCACAGTCATCCAGAGTTGCTAAAACCTCCCTGAGCAACACGCAGAGGTGTTCAAGGTTAAATTTAAATATAGACATATCAGAATCAGGTTGAAGTGTTTTCCCTGAGTCAGAAAAATCACCCACAGATAGAAGCTCTCCTGCCTCAGCTTCTGCACATTGTGAGGGTATATCAGACATAGCTACTAAAGCGTCAGAGAGCTCTGTATTTTTCCTAGCCCCAGAGCTGTCTCGCTTTCCTTGTAACCCTGGCAGTTTGGACAATACCTCTGTAAGGGTATGATTCATAACTGCCGCCATGTCTTGTAAAGTATACGCAATGGGCGCGCTAGATGTACTTGGCGTCCCTTGAGCGGGAGTTATAGGTTCTGACACGTGGGAAGAGTTAGTCAGCATAACTTCCCCCTTGTCAATTTCCTCTGGTGATAAATCTTTTAAAGCCAGAATATGGTCTTTATAACTTATAGTAAGATCAGTGCATTTGGTACACATTCTAAGAGGGGGTTCCACAATGGCTTCTAAACATAATGAACAAGGAGTTCCCTCTATGTCAGACATGTTTAACAGACTAGTAATGAGACCAGCAAGCTTTGAAAACACTTTAATTAATGTGAAAAAGCAAAATATAAAAAATGGTACTGTGCCTTTAAGGGAAAAAAACAAAAACTGCAAAACAGTGAAAAAAGCAGTTAACTCTATGAAATTTTTACAGTGTATATAATAGACTAAAATAGCATTGCACCCATTTGCAAATGGATGATTAACCCCTCAGGTTCAAAAAACGAAGCAAAAAAAACGGTAAAACCGTTATAACAGTCACAAGCAAACTGCCACAGCTCTACTGTGGCTCCTACCTTCCCATAAAACGACTTTTGTTGGCACAAAAACCCTTTACAGAGGTCCAATATGTCAGGGGACTCCTTCAGGGAAGCTGGATGTCTCAGAATGTAAAAACTACTGCGCAGCCATGCAATCAAAGTCAGAGGGCCTTAAAAAACTATTCCTAGGAGTACAGCCATGTGGAAAACTAGGCCCCAAATAAAGATTTATCACCCTTAGTAAAAAACGTTCTTTATAAATCCTGTAAACATTTAACATACTAAGCCATAAGAGCAAGTAACATGGATATTACCCTTTACTGCAAGCATGATGCCAGTCGTTATTAAATCACTGCAATCAGGCTTACCTTAAATATATCAGGCACTGTCAGCATTTTCTAGACTTCTTATCATTTCTCTAGAAAAAAATATACTGAACATACCTCAGGGCAGTTAATTCTGCAGGCCGTTCCCCCAGCTGAAGTTTTCCCATACTCTTCAGTTATGTGTGAGAACAGCAGTGGATCTTAGTTACAACCTGCTAAGATCATCAAAAACCTCAGGCAAATCTCTTCTTCTAATTTCTGCCTGAGGTAAAAACAGTACAACACCGGTACCATTTAAAAATAACAAACTTTTGATTGAAGATAAACTACACTAAGTCACCACATATCTCTAGCTACTTCCCTTGTCGAGAGCTGCAAGAGAATGACTGGGGGTGGCAGTTAGGGGAGGAGCTATATAGACAGCTCTGCTGTGGGTGATCCTCTTGCAGCTTCCTGTTGGGAAGGAGAATATCCCACAAGTAATGGATGAATCTGTGGACTGGATACACCTTACAAGAGAAATAGCTCCCTCAACCTTAGGGACCGTCTGCCACAAATCCCGAATGGTGTCTGATATGAGAAACATTTTCTTAAAGTAGGAGGGGGAGAAAAGTAATACCTGGTCTATCCCACTCCTTTGTAACAATGTCCGAAATCCTCTTAGGGACCGGAAAAACATTAGTGTAAGTAGGAACCTCTAGATATCTATCCATTTTACACAATCTCTCTGGTGGAATTACAATAGGGTCACAATCATCCAGAGTCGCTAAAACCTCCCTGAGCAACAAGCGGAGGTGTTCTAGCTTAAATTTAAAAGCCTTCATATCTGAGTCTGTCTGAGGGAACATCTTTCCTGAATCAGAAATCTCTCCCTCAGACAGCAATTCCCTCACCCCCAACTCAGAACATTGTGAGGGTACATCGGAGATGGCTAATAAAGCGTCAGAGGGCTCAGCATTTACTCTCACACCGGACCTACTGCGCTTCCCCTGCAACCCATGCAGCTTAGATAAAACCTGTGTGAGGGTAGTATTCATAACTGCGGCCATATCTTGCAGGGTGAAAGAATTAGACGCACTTGAAGTACTTGGCGTCGCTTGTGCGGGCGTTAATGGATGTGACAATTGGGGAGAATTAGATGGCATAACCTGATTCCCTTCTGACTGAGAATCATCCTGCGACATACTTTTATCAGCTAAAATATGTTCTTTGCAATTTATTGCCCTTTCAGTGCATGAGGGACACATTTTAAGTGGGGGTTTCACAATGGCTTCTAAACACATTGAACATTGGCTTTCCTCAATGTCAGACATGTTGAACAGGCTAGTAATGACCAAAAACAGGCTTGAATACACTTTATTTAGTGAAAAAATAACAATCTTAAAAAACGGTACTGCGCCTTTAAGAGTAAAAAAGCATACACGTTTTGCAAAACTGCTTTAAAATCATCCATCGTTTCAATTTTTTGGTATAAGATTCAAATTATGCAGCTAAGTTTGCCCCACAAGTAAAGGAACACTTAACCCTTACAGTAAAAAACCGGATGAATATAAAATTTTAAATCCGGAAAAAACACCCCCTGCAGGGCTGTGGCGCCTACCTGCCCTCAGGGATCCGGAAAATCGGGTTAGAAGCTTCGATTTGGCCAAAAACTCTCACAAGGGCCCACCAGAGTTGGAGCTTGCTGCTTGCCTTGCAAATACAACTGCGGCGCGAAAATAGGCCCCGCCCATCTCACTTGATGTCTCTCAGCCCAAAAGAACCGCATCAGAGCGGTCTCAAACTAGCCATGTGGGTTCTTAAACCCCAAAAAAGAAGCCAAGTGTACCCTCTTTTTAAAACATCAACAACTTTCCTGATGAATAAATATTTTCTTGCCAAAAACTTTATCAGCACTCCCAGTTAAAAAACGTTTGCCCACAAACATTCAAACTCAGTGTCAACCATTTTTTCTCAGCCCTATATGCAAGCTTAGTAATACCCCTCTTCTCTTAGGATTACTCCTTACCCTCATGGGGATACTGTCAGCCAATTCTGAAATACCACAGTCTCTCCAGAAAAAAATTACTGAACATACCTCACTGCTTATAGCATGAAAAACGTTCCTCACACTGAAGTTTCTTAAGTACTTCTCAGCCATTCTGTGGGAACTGCTCTGGATCTTAGTGACAAATGCTAAGATCATTAGCCTCCAGACAGAAGTCTTCATCCATTCACTCTTGCTTGAAGAAAATAAAAACTAACATTTTATCACCTCTTTCACTTTACCCTTCCTAGTACTTAGAGTAGGCAAAGAGAATGACTGGGGGGTGGAGTTAAGGGAGGAACTATATAGACAGCTCTGCTGTGGTGCTCTTTGCCACTTCCTGTTAGCAGGAGGATAATATCCCACAAGTAAAGGATGAATCCGTGGACTCGTCGTATCTTATAGAAGAAAATGAAATTTGATCAAATTTTTTTTTTTGTTACATAGGAAAGATACTGTTCCTTTAAAAACGGAAAAGTAACTCTATTCTTGTGTGTGGTTGTTTCATCCGCATTACAAAGGATGAATTAACAAATAAACAGTTGAAAGACATTTATGAAAATGTACGCAGAACAAAATGTTACTATCCCTTTAAATCTGAAAGTAACTCATGTTAGGGTATTGTTGTACCATCCTACATCAGAAGGGATGAAGTAACAAATAAACAGCCACAATTCTGTTATTAAAATTTACACAGAAAAAAAGGAAACGGTCTCTTTAAATTTTAAAAGAACAACTTATTTCTGTCGTGCAGAAAAATAATCCAATATCAATATAGCTGCAGCAAGACATCACTATGTACATCAAAGGCAATGTCTTTGCAGGGAACCGAGACATTGCTATGTACATCAACAAAGCAATGTCTTTGCAAAGAACCGCAGAGTACTGCCTGTGGTTCATAAAGTTATACTGGACACTAAAAGAAATTGTGGTATGGAGTGACCAGTGTCACCAGACTCATAATAACCAGAGCTGTAGAAGGAGTATATATATAAGAAAACTGATACATAAAAGAACCGTACTGTTTCTTTAATTGTTAAAAACAACATTATCTTTGGAGAGCCCTGGAAGCATCCTATCACAAAGGATGAACTAACCCAACAGAGTACTGTTTTGCCCATAGCGTGCAATTATTTAGTAATAAAAAGAGTGTTGGACCTCAACAGGTTAACAATTAGGGACTCCGCAACACGTCTGACACACTAATTACATCTAAAGCGTGATATTGTGTGAAACGCTCTACCCTCCGGTAGCACAATGGAGGTAGGGAGCGAAATCATGCCCGTACATCTCCGCCCCTCGTGGGCGTGTCAACATCCACTCCCGGTCGCCATTATTATTGTCTTTAATACAAAGCGACCGGGAACAAACAACAAGCTGCTCGGCTCATGGCGCAGATATCTATAGTCCAGCTATAGAACACTGTGAAAACATGTGGCACCCTATACTGACCATTTTAGCATCAGAGAAAAAAAGGCGCGCAGCATACAAAAAAATGGCCGCAAAGCTCCGCCCATCGTGGGCGTAATAACATGCAGTTCCCGGTCTCCATAAGTATTTTTCATAACTACGCCACCGGGACTGGCTGCGGTATACTGAAACTTGGGGTTAAACTTAGATACTGCTTCAGTATCGTATCCTGAACATTTCACAATATGAATAAAGTATCGCTCCCCAGCTCGAGTGAACCCCCAAACAAATAGCGAGTTCCTTAGCCCAACAAAGGCGCAACAAACTGACACTCCCGGTTGATATAAGAGTGATAAGGCCAACGGAGTCGTCAGAAAACATGGGGACAAGTCTGGCTACTGCTTCTATCTTATTTTAAGCACAGTCCATGGTGTTTAAACGATCACACCCATAACAGTTCGATGAGTACAATAATAAAAAGCTCAGCTGTCAGTAAGTGAACCCTTACACAATACCAGCCCGCATCACATCGTCCTTTATCCCCTGCTAATAAGATACTGTCTGAAAGTCCCTCCTTTAAAATGTAGGAGTGCTTACCCAATAAGTAAAGTGCTCCACTTCTCTGAGATCTATGTCAGTGACCCAGAATAAAAAGTCAGCACTTACCTCAAATGCTGTGCGACAGCATAGCAGTCCAACAGGTTTCCAGAGGTCCGCTCCCTCCCATAGCCCTGTGAACAAATATCAGCCTGAGTTAAATGTGCTTAGGCTATCTGTATTTAGGGCAGCAAATAGGTATAGGAGGCGCAGTGAGAATTATGTCCCACCAGTTCCTATTGCTTTAAAGCCATCAAATGCTTCTCTTTTTGTACTGAAGAGACTGATCTGGTCTAGGCTACACCCTAGCACAAAGTACCACTCAGTAGCACCACTTTAAAAATAATAAACAATTGATTGAAGAATCTTCACTAACACCTCACTTTGCCATCTCCTATCTTACTAACACAGGCAAAGAGAATGACTGGAGTGGGAGGGAAGGGAGGAGCTATATATACAGCTCTGCTGTGGTGCTCTTTGCCTCCTCCTGCTGACCAGGAGGCATAATCCCACAAGTAAGGATGAAATCTGTGGACTCTTCGTATCTTGAAAAAGAAACATAATTTATGCTTACCTGATAAATTATTTTCTTTCTTGGAAGTAAGAGTCCACAAACCCTGCCCTAAATATTTTGTAGTGGTGGTAGTCTTTTGGCATTTCTGTACCCCTTTTTATCTCTCTACTTTTCCATATCCTCGGCTTGAGCTAATGAAAGGGTAGGGGGCACAATATTTAATGCTTTGTTGGGGTGTCTTTGCCTCCTCCTGGTGGCCATGTGAAGTATTTCTTATAGGTAATGAATAAGTTTGTGGACTGCCAAGAAAGAAAATAATCAGGTAAGCATAAATTATATTTTCTTTCATGGTGGTGAGAGTCCAGAAGCCTTGATGTGTCGGATTGAATTCTGCAACTAGGTGGAGGCAAAGATAAGATACCCAAACAGGAAGCGCTTTTGAATCCTCCCACTTACCTGTATATCTCAGTTTATTGTATAGCCAAGCAGAAGGTAGGAAAGGCAAAGCAGAGTAAATAGAGTTGCAAATAAATACTGCCACCAAATATAAGAAAAAGAAATAGGCAGGTCTCTCACCAGCATGAAATATTGGAATTTATCAGGTAAGCATAATTTGTTTTCTTTTATGAGGTGGTGGGAGTCCATAAGCCTCAATGTTTGGAATCTAATACCCAAGCTGTGGAGTCCACGAGGAAATGGGTGGAACAAAGAATAAAAGCACTGCTGCCTCAAGGATTTTCCTGCCAAACACACTGCCTCTGAAGAGGTAAAAACATAAAAATGATAAAAATGTAGTAAACATATGTAATGAAGACTAAGTTACCACTTTTGCAAATCTGTTCAACAGAATGCTTGTTTTTAAAGGCCCAAGAAGTAGAAACTGATCTAGTGAAATTGGTTGTAATGCATTTAGGGGGAGTCCTTCCCGCCACCTATTAAGCTTTGGGAATCACCTGTTTTACCAAGAAGCTAAAGAGACAACTGAAGCCTAATGCCCTTTACCAGGACAAGAAAAATGGAAAAATAAATAAAAGTCAGCCTGAAATCTTTAGTAGCCTGTAAATAAAATGTTAAGGCCCTCACAACATCTAAATTATGCAAACATGCAAGAAAAGTCCATAGGAACTTTATGTGAAACACACATAGTAGTAGGACAACCATCCTTATAGGAAAAATTAGGTACTGCACTGCTGATCTGGAGTACGAACTGGAACAGTTTTGCAAGAGAGACATATAGAATGAGAAAAATTATGGTCAGTTCATCTCCCCTCTAAGGGGACAGAGGATAAAGTTGAGACAGATTTATTTGGCTCCATAATAGTAAATAAATACTACAGTAAGAAATAAGCAAATAGACTGCTCTATAATTTTAACAGTGTGTAATTAAGGAACAAAATTATAGAGTGTGGCGGTAAGCCAAAAATTTTACCTCACCTATCTGTGTGGCAAACTAACCAAGATATAAGCAAATTATGCTGTAAAAATTACTCTACAAGCTCTTGATGAAAGAGTACTCACCCCCTCCTAATGAACTTGCAGTGAGAGTGGTCGAGATCAATGTCTGTGTCGCTGATAATGGCTTGTGCCACATCAAAAAGCCTGCGAGAAGACAAAGTGGGAAAAACAAAATGCTTACCTGATAAATTATTTTCTTTCTTGGCAGGGAGAGTCCACAAATTCATTCATTACTGTTGGGAAATACAACAACTGGCCACCAGGAGGCGACAAAGACACCCTAGCCAAAGCATTAAGTATCCCTCACACTTTGCCTAGCCCCCAAAGTAATTCAGCCGAGGAAAAGTATGAGAATTAATAGGGGTATAGAGGTGCCGGAATAAAGGAAATGACTGCCGCCATAAATAAAAATTAATAAGGTGTGTTCATAGACTCTCCCTGCTAAGAATGAAAAATAATTTTTCAGATAAGCATACATTTTGTTTTCTTTCTAATAGCAGGGAGAGTCCACAAATTCATTTATTACGGTTGGGAAACCAATACCCAAACCAATGAGGACACAGAACGAACAGGGAGGGAAAAACAAAGCAGGCAGACCAAAACTGTAGGCTCCACCGCCAGCAATGCTTTTCTCCCAAAGGAAACCTCCACAGAGGCAAAAACATCAAATTTGCAAAACTTGAAAAGTATGAAACTAAGACTAAGTGGCCACCTTACAGATCTCACAGGAAGATACTACTCGAGCAGAATAAACTGTAATCCTTACAGGAGGCTGTTGACCCGCTTCCATATTTGCCATATGGAAGATACTACACAACCAAAAAGAAAGAGAAAGCACAGTGGCTATTCTGACCCTGCGCTTACCAACATACAAAACAAACAGGTACTGAGATTGACAAAAGTCCTCAGTAGCATGAAGATAGAACTTCAAAGCTTAGACCACATCCAGGATGTGTAACAAACGTTCTCTTAGAGAGGAAATAGTCGGACAAAGGAAGGCGCCACAATCTCTTGAATGAAATTGCGACAAGAAACTACCTCAGGTAAGAAACCCAAACTGAGTTTGTAAAACCACCTAATCCGCATGAAAAAAAAAGATAAGGAGGATCACACTGCAAGCAGATCATTCAGACGCAGAAGAAATAGCCAACAAAAAACAAACATTTTTCAAGACAAAAGGATAATGTTGACAGGATGCATAGGCTCAAATGGAGCCTGTAGATGGACACATAGAATAAGATTGCAGCTCCAAGGGGAGCAACAAGATTAACCACAGACTTAGTTCTAGCAAAAGCTTGAACAAAAGAAAGAACAACTGGTAGATCAGCGCACCTCATATAGAGCAATACGGAAAGTAAGATCTGCCATGCAAGAGAACAGGCCGATATGCCTATCTCCAAACCTTTATGGAGAAATGAGAGAAGACAAGGAACCCTGACTCTATGCCCATTTCCCATCCCCAGAAAAGAATATTGGACAAGACCTCTTAAAAGAGAGTTAGCTCGAAGTCAGGATGATACCTGAACTATATATTGTCCAGAAAAACACACTTGCAATATCCCAAGACCTAAAGGTCTGACTGGTATGGCGCAAACTAAGAAAACTAGAGAAGATTCTGATTAAGGAAACAATAAATCTCTCAGGTCTAAGTTAGTTATAAACAGGCCCACTAGAACCAAAGGGGAAAGGATACTACTTTGAAGGACAGAATCTGAAATATATGAGGTAAATACCTATATCCCGTTCCCAAACTGGGACTGGAACTGTCACTCCCAGAGATGAAGACCCTGAATCCAGTTCAAGGAATGCCTCTCATCCTACTTGGATTGCAGATACTCTAGAAAGAGAAATCTGCCACTGGGATAAAAAATTAGATTGGACTCGAAAAAGACATGACCCAAACAAAGTCTTATCCTTAAAAGGAGACACTAGAAGTGTGTATTTGGAGGAAACAGAAATAATTGAATCTGCAACTGCAGAACTATAAAGCCTAGGCTGTACCACTAAACCACAGGTAGGCCTCTCAACTGACCATAGATTTCAGCCACAATGCCCGGTGGCTAGTACAGCAAGTCTAATAAGACAAGACATTGCTCTAAATGAACAATTAAACCTCTAGCTTCTTACCTATGTCAGAAAGAAAACTAGATTATCTCCGCAGAGATCTAAGTTCTCTGATTAAAAGTAGAAAGTTCCCTTCTACTAAAGACACTGTGCATTTCAAGAGAGATAGCGACATGAAATCCTAAAAAGGACGTGAGACAGAAGAAATATCCCCAGATTTTCTATAACAATCCTGTGAACATATCACAGCATGTCTATAACCCTTCCAGAGAGGAAAGAAAAATATAGAACTGATAAAGCTCACAAAACTCTGAAGGAAAGACGACGATAAGGATCGGTGTCATCCAGTCAGCCAAGACCTCCTGACAATATAAGAGGCTTTGCAGCAAACAACTGAAGGATACCACTTCAGTAACAGATGAAGGAATTATACTGTCCAGATCTGAGATTTCAGCCTCAGAAACTACCGGCGAATCCTACTCACTAACTTGGAAGACAAACCTGCGTAGCAGCATGTGGAGCAAAAACCCTCTTATCTGAGACTTAAAATGTCCTATTGCCTTTTCCCTGAAGTAAAAGGAAAACAGACCAAGCCACAGATATCGCAGAAGATACCTGAGCTTGCAACTTCTGTAAGCAAATACACTCCTCCAGGAGATTGAGAGGAACCGCAGGGCACTGCATGTGACGCCATATAGGCTTGGGACATAAAAGGAGAAAGCTGTGGCAGTGCCTTAACAGCAACATCCTTGGACACATGAAGTTTAAACCAATCTGTACATTTAATAGCATTTGCAAAATCAGAGGTACAGAAAAAATAAAATGTTTAAACCAATTCTTAGTTGAGCAAGCCTTCCACACAACTTCAGCATCAGTAGAAGGAATTATACTGCCTGAATCTGAAATTTCACCCTCAGATGCACCCGAAGAATCTTCATCCTCAGACTTCTGAGTGGAAATACTTTGATTAGCTACTTCAGGATTAGAAACCTTACTTACTGTTTCTTTAAATTTCCTTTTGCGTTTTCCCTGCAGTATGGGAAAAGCAGACAGCGCCTTAGATACTGCAGAAGATAACTGGGCAGCAATATCTTGCAAAATAACTCCAGACAGAGCATGAGAAGAAACGCAGTGCACTGCATGTGCAGATGAATAGGATTGGGACGCTTGAGGAGAAAGCTGCGGCACATCTGAAACAAGAGGCTCCTGAACAGCATCCGCCTTAGCTAATGATGGCTCAGGGTCAAAAAGTCTATTTCTATAAGCTAAAGTTCTTTCAATACATGAAGAACAAAAAGGTACTGGGGGTTCCACCTGGGCATTAAAACATAAGCTACAGGTAACATTCAGCCTCCTGATCCATAATACAAAAAGAAGCAAATACAAAAATAAAAGAATTTAACTTTTTCTTTCTCTTAACCAAAAAAAACATAATTTATGCTTACCTGATAAATTTATTTCTCTTGTAGTGTATCCAGTCCACGGATCATCCATTACTTATGGGATATTAACTCCTCCCCAACAGGAAGTGCAAGAGGATTCACCCAGCAGAGCTGCTATATAGCTCCTCCCCTAACTGCCATTACCAGTCATTCGACCGAAAACATGCAGAGAAAGGAAAACCATAGGGTACAGTGGTGACTGTAGTTTAATGGAAAAATTACCTGCCTTAAAGTGACAGGGCGGGCCGTGGACTGGATACACTACAAGAGAAATAAATTTATCAGGTAAGCATAAATTATGTTTTCTCTTGTTAAGTGTATCCAGTCCACGGATCATCCATTACTTATGGGATACCAATACCAAAGCTAAAGTACACGGATGACGGGAGGGACAGGCAGGCTCTTTATACGGAAGGAACCACTGCCTGAAGAACCTTTCTCCCAAAAACAGCCTCCGAAGAAGCAAAAGTGTCAAATTTGTAAAATTTGGAAAAAGTATGAAGAGAAGACCAAGTTGCAGCCTTGCAAATCTGTTCAACAGAAGCCTCATTCTTAAAGGCCCAAGTGGAAGCCACAGCTCTAGTAGAATGTGCTGTAATTCTTTCAGGAGGCTGCTGTCCAGCAGTCTCATAGGCTAACCGTATTATGCTACGAAGCCAAAAGGAGAGAGAGGTAGCCGAAGCTTTTTGACCTCTCCTCTGACCAGAATAAACGACAAACAGGGAAGACGTTTGTCGAAAATCCTTAGTTGCCTGTAGATAAAATTTCAGGGCACGGACTACATCTAGATTGTGTAGCAGACGTTCCTTTTTCGAAGAAGGATTAGGACACAAAGATGTAACCACAATCTCTTGATTGATATTCCTGTTAGTGACCACCTTAGGTAGGAACCCAGGTTTAGTACGCAGAACTACCTTGTCTGAATGAAAAATCAGATAAGGAGAATCACAATGTAAGGCAGATAACTCAGAGACTCTTCGAGCCGAGGAAATCGCCATTAAAAACAGAATTTTCCAAGATAACAACTTGATATCAATGGAATGAAGGGGTTCAAACGGAACCCCCTGTAAAACATTAAGAACTAAGTTCAAACTCCATGGTGGAGCAACAGTTTTAAACACAGGCTTGATCCTAGCTAAAGCCTGACAAAAAGCTTGAACGTCCGGAACTTCTGACAGACGTTTGTGTAAAAGAATGGACAGAGCTGAAATCTGTCCCTTTAAGGAACTAGCGGATAAACCCTTTTCTAAACCTTCTTGTAGAAAAGACAATATCCTCGGAATCCTAACCTTACTCCATGAGTAACTCTTGGATTCGCACCAATATAAGTATTTGCGCCATATCTTATGGTAAATCTTTCTGGTAACAGGCTTCCTAGCCTGTATTAAGGTATCAATAACTGACTCAGAAAAACCACGTTTTGATAAAATCAAGCGTTCAATTTCCAAGCAGTCAGCTTCAGAGAAATTAGATTTTGATGTTTGAAGGGACCCTGGATCAGAAGGTCCTGTTTCAGAGGTAGCGACCAAGGTGGACAGGATGACATGTCCACTAGATCTGCATACCAAGTCCTGCGTGGCCATGCAGGCGCTATTAGAATCACTGATGCTCTCTCCTGTTTGATTCTGGCAATCAATCGAGGAAGCATCGGGAAGGGTGGAAACACATAAGCCATCCCGAAGGTCCAAGGTGCTGTCAAAGCATCTATCAGAACCGCTCCCGGATCCCTGGATCTGGACCCGTAACGAGGAAGCTTGGCGTTCTGTCGAGACGCCATGAGATCTATCTCTGGTTTGCCCCAACGTCGAAGTATTTGGGCAAAGACCTCCGGATGAAGTTCCCACTCCCCCAGATGAAAAGTCTGACGACTTAAGAAATCCGCCTCCCAGTTCTCCACTCCCGGGATGTGGATTGCTGACAGGTGGCAAGAGTGAGACTCTGCCCAGCGAATTATCTTTGATACTTCCATCATTGCTAGGGAGCTTCTTGTCCCTCCCTGATGGTTGATGTAAGCTACAGTCGTGATGTTGTCCGACTGAAACCTGATGAACCCCCGAGTTGTTAACTGGGGCCAAGCCAGAAGGGCATTGAGAACTGCTCTCAATTCCAGAATGTTTATTGGTAGGAGACTCTCCTCCTGATTCCATTGTCCCTGAGCCTTCAGAGAATTCCAGACAGCGCCCCAACCTAGTAGGCTGGCGTCTGTTGTTACAATTGTCCAGTCCGGCCTGCTGAATGGCATCCCCCTGGACAGATGTGGCCGAGAAAGCCACCATAGAAGAGAATTTCTGGTCTCTTGATCCAGATTCAGAGTAGGGGACAAGTCTGAGTAATCCCCATTCCACTGACTTAGCATGCACAATTGCAGCGGTCTGAGATGTAGACGTGCAAAGGGTACTATGTCCATTGCTGTTACCATTAAGCCGATCACCTCCATGCATTGAGCTACTGACGGGTGTTGAATGGAATGAAGGACACGGCATGCATTTTGAAGCTTTGTTAACCTGTCTTCTGTCAGGTAAATCTTCATTTCTACAGAATCTATAAGAGTCCCCAAGAAGGGAACTCTTGTGAGTGGAAAGAGAGAACTCTTCTTTTCGTTCACCTTCCATCCATGCGACCTTAGAAATGCCAGTACTAACTCTGTATGAGACTTGGCAGTTTGAAAGCTTGAAGCTTGTATCAGAATGTCGTCTAGGTACTGAGCTACCGCAATTCCTCGCGGTCTTAGTACCGCCAGAAGAGCACCCAGAACCTTTGTGAAGATTCTCGGAGCCGTAGCCAATCCGAATGGAAGAGCTACAAACTGGTAATGCCTGTCTAGAAAGGCAAACCTTAGATACCGGTAATGATCTTTGTGAATCGGTATGTGAAGGTAAGCATCCTTTAAATCCACTGTGGTCATGTACTGACCCTTTTGGATCATGGGTAAAATTGTCCGAATAGTTTCCATTTTGAACGATGGAACTCTTAGGAATTTGTTTAGGATCTTTAAATCCAAGATTGGCCTGAAAGTTCCCTCTTTTTTGGGAACCACAAACAGATTTGAGTAAAACCCTTGTCCTTGTTCCGACCGCGGAACCGGATGGATCACTCCCATTAATAAAAGATCTTGTACGCAGCGTAGAAACGCCTCTTTCTTTATTTGGTTTGTTGACAACCTTGACAGATGAAATCTCCCTCTTGGGGGAGAGAATTTGAAGTCTAGAAGGTATCCCTGAGATATGATCTCTAACGCCCAGGGATCCTGGACATCTCTTGCCCAAGCCTGGGCGAAGAGAGAAAGTCTGCCCCCCACTAGATCCGTTCCCGGATCGGGGGCCCTCGATTCATGCTGTCTTAGGGGCAGCAGCAGGTTTCCTGGCCTGCTTGCCCTTGTTCCAGGACTGGTTAGGTCTCCAGCCTTGTCTGTAGCGAGCAACAGCTCCTTCCTGTTTTGGTGCAGAGGAAGTTGATGCTGCTCCTGCTTTGAAATTACGAAAGGAACGAAAATTAGACTGTCTAGCCTTAGGTTTGGCTCTGTCTTGAGGCAGGGCATGGCCTTTACCTCCTGTAATGTCAGCGATAATTTCTTTCAACCCGGGCCCGAATAAGGTCTGCCCTTTGAAAGGTATATTAAGCAATTTAGATTTAGAAGTAACGTCAGCTGACCAGGATTTTAGCCACAGTGCTCTGCGTGCCTGAATGGCGAATCCGGAATTCTTAGCCGTAAGTTTAGTTAAATGTACTACGGCATCTGAAATAAATGAGTTAGCTAACTTAAGGGCTTTAAGCTTGTGTGTAATCTCATCTAATGGAGCTGATTCAAGTGTCTCTTCCAGAGACTCAAACCAAAATGCTGCTGCAGCCGTGACAGGCGCAATGCATGCAAGAGGTTGCAATATAAAACCTTGTTGAACAAACATTTTCTTAAGGTAACCCTCTAACTTTTTATCCATTGGATCTGAAAAGGCACAGCTATCCTCCACCGGGATAGTGGTACGCTTAGCTAAAGTAGAAACTCCCTCCCTCCACCTTAGGGACCGTTTGCCATCTTTCTAAATATCGGAGGGGGTGAGAACGGCACACCGGGTCTATCCCACTCCTTAGTAACAATTTCAGTAAGTCTCTTAGGTATAGGAAAAATGTCAGTACTCGCCGGTACCGCAAAATATTTATCCAACCTACACATTTTCTCTGGTATTGCAACTGTGTTGCAATCATTCAGAGCCGCTAACACCTCCCCTAGTAATACACGGAGGTTTTCCAGCTTAAATTTAAAATTTGAAATATCTGAATCCAGTTCGTTTGGATCAGAACCGTCACCCGCACAATGAAGCTCTCCGTCCTCATGTTCTGCAAATTGTGACGCAGTGTCTGACATGGCCCTAATATTATCAGCGCACTCTGTTCTCACCCCAGAGTGATCACGCTTACCTCTTAGTTCTGGTAATTTAGCCAAAACTTCAGTCATAACAGTAGCCATATCCTGTAATGTGATTTGTAATGGCCGCCCAGATGTACTCGGCGCTACAATATCACGCACCTCCCGAGCGGGAGATGCAGGTACTGACACGTGAGGCGAGTTAGTCGGCATAACTCTCCCCTCGTTGTTTGGTGAAATATGTTCAATTTGTACAGATTGACTTTTATTTAAAGTAGCATCAATACAGTTAGTACATAAATTTCTATTGGGCTCCACTTTGGCTTTAGCACATATAGCACAGATATCTTCCTCTGAATCAGACATGTTTAACACACTAGCAAATAAACTAGCAACTTGGAAATACTTTTCAAGTAATTTACTATAATATGAAAACGTACTGTGCCTATAAGAAGCACAGAAAAAGTTATGACAGTTGAAAATTAATAAACTGAAAAGTTATAGCATCAAATCTTTGTAAAAAACACAATTTTAGCAAAGGATTGCTCCCATTAGCAAAGGATAACTAACCCTGATAGCAGAAAAAAAAAAAATACAGAAATAAACGTTTTTTTTTTATCACAGTCAACTACAATCTCACAGCTCTGCTGTGAGTGATTACCTCCCTCAAAACAAGTTTTGAAGACCCCTGAGTTCTGTAGAGATGAACCGGATCATGCAGGGAAGACAATAAACTTCTGACTGAATTTTTTGATGCGTAGCAAAAGCACCAAAAAAGGCCCCTCCCCCTCACACATAACAGTGAGAGAGATCAGTAAACTGTCATAAATTAAATAAAACGACTGCCAAGTGGAAAAAAATAGTGCCCAAAACATTTTTTCACCCAGTACCTCAGAAAATTAAACGATTTTACATGCCAGCAAAAAACGTTTAACATTAATAAATTGAGTGTTATTAAAAAGCCTGTTGCTAGTCCCTGCAAATTAGGCTAAAGTTTTATGCATACAGTATAATTCCAGTGAAGTGCCATTCCCCAGAATACTGAAGTGTAAAATATACATACATGACAGCCTGATACCAGTTGCTGCTACTGCATTTAAGGCTGAGTTTACATTATATCGGTATGGCAGAATTTTCTCATCAATTCCATTGTCAGAAAATAATAAGCTGCTGCATACCTCTTTGCAGATTAATCTGCCCGCTGTCCCCTGATCTGAAGTTTACCTCTCCTCAGATGGCCGAGAAACAGCAATATGATCTTAACTACTCCGGCTAAAATCATAGAAAAACTCAGGTAGATTCTTCTTCAAATTCTACCAGAGAAGGAATAACACACTCCGGTGCTATTATAAAATAACAAACTTTTGATTGAAGGTATGAAACTAAGTATAATCACCACAGTCCTCTCACACATCCTATCTATTCGTTGGGTGCAAGAGAATGACTGGTAATGGCAGTTAGGGGAGGAGCTATATAGCAGCTCTGCTGGGTGAATCCTCTTGCACTTCCTGTTGGGGAGGAGTTAATATCCCATAAGTAATGGATGATCCGTGGACTGGATACACTTAACAAGAGAAAACGTTCTTAAATAAATGTTCCCTTTAAATTTACCAAATCAAGAAAACATACACCAGGCAACACTCTACACCTCAGCAGAATTACTGAGGTGCCCTACCTGTCCTGCAACCCCCAGCAAACTGAGGAAAAAAACGATCTTGTTTACAATCCGGATTTCCAGAGAAGCAAAAACAGCAAGAAGCCTTCTAAACAGCAGAGTCATCTGAAATATGGGCACCTCACTATTACAGGAAGTGAAAAAAAAAAAAGCGCCAAAAAAACCTCTGACATCACAGAATCAGAACCTCCCTAAAAGGGGCGGTCCTACAGCTGACAAAAAAAGCCATTTAAAAAAAACAAAAAAAAAAAAGGAAAAAAAAAAAACAACTTTCTTGAAAAACAGGCTTAAAAACAAACAATAAAACTCATTAAAAAAAAGTACATAATTTGTTACTAGAAACAGATCCTCACTGAGCCATCAATAAAATAAATAACTACTCACACTAACAGTGCCTGCAAAAACTGCCATAAAATCCTGCACCCTGACAGGAATAATAAAAAACGTCCCTGCAGCGTTTCAGCTGAATAAGTGCCAAATGTGTCCCTGCTTCATAGAAAAATAAAAACTGGCACTTACCTCAATATTTATCTGTCCGGCAGCAGGACAGCTCACCTGGTTTGAGAGGATGCCATCCCTCACTGTGGAAATACAGAAAGACTGAGTAAACTTATTCAGGCTATCTAAATAGGGCAGCAAAATGTTTTGGAAAAAAGCAGTGAGGATTGTACCCCACAAATTCCCAATTGCTTAAAAGCCACCATTGCCCTACTGAAGAGACTGACATGGGCTAAGGCTAGACCCTTTAGAAAGATCTACTCTGCTTTAAAAAAAAAAAATCTTGATTGTAGATCAGGCACCAAAACTTCACCTCCTCCTTGCACCGCAGGCAAAGAGAATGACTGGGGGTTATGGGTAAGGGAAGTGACATATATAGCAGCTTTGCTGTGGTGCTCTTTGCCTCCTCCTGCTGGCCAGGAGTGATATTCCCACTAGTAATTGATGATTCCGTGGACTCACCATATCTTAGGAAAGAAAAGGAAAGCAGTGTAAGCTTACACTGGTTGCCAGAGGGGGTGTTAGCAGACACACACTGGAAGGAGGCTAGGGAAGGTTTCCTGCGACATCAAGAAGCTAACTTTCACCACAACTCTTACTGAGAGAATTACATGGTTACTTAAGAACCCCAGTCCTGTCTTGCAGGGAAACTACTCCTTAAAAGGACTTTCAATCAAATTTCTTCAGAGCACGTTCTCTGCCTACCTCCATTAGTAGACGAAGGCAAAGAATAACTGGGAACTAGGGGAGGTCGGAGGTATACTTAATGCTTTGGCTGGGGTGTCTGCCTCCTACTGGTGGTAAGATATTGTATTCCCCAAAAGTAATGAATGAATTAGTGGACTCTCCCTGCCATTAGAAAGAAATAACCTTTTTGCTAGACGTAGAGCACTCCCTCCTTGCACTAACCAGAAGGAGCGTGCATCCACTGCTGCACTGTCACATGGGGGTCTTCACTTCAGCCACACTCCTAGGTCTGGTAATAGACAAGCAGGTGGTGTGGGTATTTTACTTTCCTCTCGTTGCACCTTTCAACAAATACAGCCCATTTCTTCCCTCATATTTCCCTCATTCGAAACCCACATGATTCGCTATTCTCTCCCCTCTCTATACGTGTTGCAGTCATATACCGCCCCCGTGGCTCCTCAACTTAATTTCTAGATCATTACATTACTTCTCTACTCTTTCTTCAAACCCAAAACGTCTGTTCTACACTTTCAATACTCTTCTCCGCCCACCGCCACCTCCTAATAAAACTTCTCTCTCAGCTCAAGATTTTGCCAGCCACTTCAATAACAAAATCGACTCCATCAGAAACAAAATCGCTCTATACATACTACCAATCTCCCACCCCCCCAAATTCTTGCTATCATCCAAAACCCACATAGCCATAAATTTAGCTCTTTCACCCCTGTTACTGAGGAAGAAGTTTCTGCCCTTATATTGTGCTCTCATCTCACTACCTGTCCCCTTGACTCCATCTCCCCTCACAGCTAGTCCACTCCCTCTCTTCTACCCTTACGCCTATACTCACATACATTTTTAACCTCTCCTTCAGCACCGGTATATTTCACTAATCTCTAAAACATTCACTGGTCACACCTATCCTCAAAAAGCCCTCTCTCGATCCAACCTCCCCATCCAACTATCACCCTATTTCCTTACTCCCTCTCTCCTCAAAGCTTCTTGAAAAGCTAGTATATGCAGGTCTATCCAATTTCCTTACATTGAACTCGCTCCTTGACCCAATGCAATCTGGTGGTTCCCTTTCTACCTGTCTAACCGTACCTTAAGTGTAGCCTTTTCTGGGGCATCGTTTGTCCCGTTACCACTTTCTGTTGGGGTACCGAAAGGCTCTGTCCTCGGTCCCCTTCTCTTCTCAGTCTACATTTCATCATTAGGTTCCTTAATTAAGTCCCACAAGTTTCAATATCATTTGTATGCTGATGACAGAAAAATCTACCTCACTGCACCAGACCTATCTCCTTTCTTGCTAACCCGTGTCACTAACTGTCTTTCTCATATCTCATCCTGGATGTCCTCTGACTATCTTAAGCTAAATCTCTCCAAAACTGAGCTTCTTATTTTCCCCCCTTCTTCAAAAATCTCCACCCCCCATTTCTCTATAACTTTCGATAACTCCATCATTAGCCCTACCCTGCATGCCCAATGTCTTGGGGTCACACTTGACTCAAATCTTTCATTCCTCACATTCACTCCTTGGCTAAAGCCTGTCGCTTCCACCTTAAAAACATCTCTAAAATTAGACATTTCCTTACACAAGACACAACTAAGATTTTAATCCACTCTCTCATCCTTTCCGCCTCTACTACTGCAACTCCATCCTCTCTGGTCTCCCTAGCTGCCCCCTAGCTCATTTACAATCCATAATGGATGAATTTGCCAGGTTCATCTTCCTTACACGTCGCTCTTCATCTGCTGCACTTCTCTGCCAATCCCTTCACTGGCTTCCTCTTGCCTCCAGGATTAAACACAAAATTCTGACTCTGACATACAAAGCCCCCAACTGCACTGCTCCCCCTATATATCAGACCTTGTCTCCAGATACTCTTCCTCCCATACCCTTTGCTCTGCTCACGACCTCCTCCTCTCCTCCTCTCTTGTTACTTCCTCACATTCCAGTTTACAGGACTTCTCCAGACTGGCTCCCATCTTGTGGAACTCTCTGCCTCGCTTCACAAGACTCTCCCCTAGATTTGAAAGCTTTAAGCGCTCCCTAAAGACTCTACTGTTCAGGAATGCATACAACCTACACTAACCTTTCCTAACTTGGTGTTTGGGGTAGCTTTGCCACCTCCTAGTTGCAGGAATTCAATCCCACACGTTAAGGCTCGTGGACTCTGGCCCCCTTATGAAAGAAAAACCTAACCATATGGGAGAAGTAGGTAGGAGATAAAATTAATTGTCCCCAAAATGTAAGGTAGCATGAAGTGACAGGATGAATACAGTATAACAAACATATTTGTAGTAAAAAAAAAAAAAATGTAAATTTGCAAAAAGAGGAATCTGTATGCATCTCCTCTGAAACAATGAACAATATCCTGAAATACATAAATAAAGGTAGGACTCCTGACTAAGCATATTTCTTCAGTACCAAAATCTAAAAAAAATAAAATAAATAAAAAACACACTAATTTAGCAGATGCAAAATAATTAAGGTACTTTTAAAATTAATATGTATGAAGTGATTGTCTAGTTGACTGAAGAGACAATTAGTTTACAACACACAGTATTCTTAAAAGGTTTTTTATTCTGAACACTTGCCATATAAGCATCTGCATATCTTCTAAGATCCATATACAATACATAAAGAAATAACTATTGATAAAATAGCTATATGAATTAAATGATATTGTGTCTAGTTGCTTCATACTGAGTAGTCAACAGCTCAAAAACATGTATTCATACATTACCAAAAGTGTGATATTAGTAAATTGGAACGTTAAACTGTATGCTATATCTAAACCATAAACGTTTCATTGTGACTTTCATAATCCTTTAAGTAACATCTCAAAACCTCTGTAATGTCAGTTAGTATACAATAGTTTAGTATAGTATAGCAAAACATTATAGGCAAGTAAACAAAATAGTACAATTCTGTTGATGAACAAACAAGGCAATGTTAGATATTATATGTTTATTCTGCATTTACATTCTTCTTTATTGCTGGCACACAATGGAAAAGAAACCAGAAATAGAAAGACAAAAAGCTATTTATGTGGCTAAAGTAATTCTCAAAAGGATCAGTGTATTTACAGGTCAAATGATTGTATTTACACATCAACAGCTGAGTATTATTTAAGTACACAAATTTGTGGCTGAGATGTTAGGCTTCCTAAATAATTTAATACACATGCATAACAATATGCTCAATTAACTGTACAAGAAATGTCAACTCTACAAGTGTTTTAATTGGTTTCAGAATCCCTTTGGAATAAAATTAGACGTAAGATAAAGCAGAGCAGACAGCAGGATATTAACATTTTTAAAACAATTATTAAAGTTTGCATACAATAATAATAATTCTAAACTAATGGAATAATTTCCACTAGGCTAAGAGTTCATTGACTGAAATAACTGAAATATTACAGCATTTGGCTAAAATAATATATTGAAATGCAGTTCTAACAAAAAATCCAACTCAGGAACATTAGATCCTTTCTATATTTTCTTGGAAACAGACATATTTAAAAAGGACTTGAAACCCCCAAAAATGATTTCCTGATTCAGACAGAGCAAACAATTGTAATCAACTTTCTGATTTACTTCATTCTCTTGGTATCCTTTGCCGAATAAGCAGAAATGCACTACTGGGAGCTAGCTGAACACGTTGGTCAGCCAATTTCAAAAGGCTTATATGTGCAGCAACCAATCAGCAGCTCCTTACATAGGTATCATTTTCAGCAAAGAATATCAAGAGAACAAAACAAATTAGATAACAGAAGTAAGCTGGAAAGTTGTTTAAAAAGTGTTTTATGTCCCTTTAAGGTGTCAGCAGTTTGTTAGCAACAAAATATTGCACATATCGGCTGACAGTTTTTATCACAATAATAACGTCCAGCAGCAAAGTCTTAGTTATTCATTACCAAAGAGAGGAGTAGTTGAACTGTACTTGGAGTAGGTACTTCATTCGGACCTGACTGGAGTCGTACACAATATACTCATTGTAATTTAGAGTGTAGCCAGCATCATTCTTTACTCCAGTCTCCATCAGAGGACCCAAAGGAACCAATGCCCCATCACTGCAATTTAAACATTAGGCAATAAGGATACAATTATTTCCATTCCCAGTCACAATATATTGACAATATAATAGCAATCATATAAATGTTACTCACTGCACAATGCAATTCTTAAGGTCCGGTATGCTTCTCCCCAGCCCTTTGGTACTATGTTTTCCCTTCAGTTTTATTTGGGCATCATAATCAGCATTAAGTAGCTCATTACACTCACCAAGGGCAACCTGATAATAATGGACAGTATGAAAGCAAACAGAAGAGATATTGTGAAAGATGGAGTGAAAGATTATATTATGCAAGGTAAGCAAGCTTAAAGGGACACTAAACCCCAAATTTTTCTTCCTGATTCTTTTGCTGTCTTTATTTAAAAAACACAATTTATGCTTACCTGATAAATTTATTTCTCTTGTGGTGTATCCAGTCCACGGATCATCCATTACTTGTGGGATATTCTCATTCCCAACAGGAAGTTGCAAGAGGACACCCAAAGCAGAGCTGTAATATAGCTCCTCCCCTAACTGTCATAGCCAGTCATTCGACCGAAAACAAGCCGAGAAAGGAGGAGCCATAGGGTGCAGTGGTTACTGTAGTTTAAATTTAAAAATTACCTGCCTTAAAATGACAGGGCGGGCCGTGGACTGGATACACCACAAGAGAAATAAATTTATCAGGTAAGCATAAATTGTGTTTTCTCTTGTAAGGTGTATCCAGTCCACGGATCATGCATTACTTGTGGGATACCAATACCAAAGCTAAAGTACACGGATGAAGGGAGGGACAAGGCAGGAACTTAAATGGAAGGAACCACTGCCCGTAAAACCTTTCTCCCAAATATAGCCTCCGAAGAAGCAAAAGTATCAAATTTGTAAAATTTTGAAAAAATATGAAGCGAAGACCAAGTCGTCGCCTTGCAAATCTGATCAAAAGAAGCCTCATTTTTAAAGGCCCAAGTGGAAGCCACAGCTCTAGTGGAATGAGCTGTAATCCTTTCAGGAGGTTGCCGTCCAGCAGTCTCATAGGCTAAGCGGATTAAGCTTCTTAGTCAAAAAGAAAAAGAGGTTGCCGAAGCCTTTTGACCTCTCCTCTGTCCAGAGTAGACAACAAATAAAGCAGATGTTTGACGAAAATCTTTAGTAGCTTGTAAGTAAAACTTTAAAGCACGGACCACGTCCAAATTGTATAACACAAGGATGGAACAACAATCTCTTGATTGATAGTCTTGTTAGATACCACCTTAGGTAAGAACCCAGGTTTGGTACGCAGGACTACCTTATCCGTATGAAAAATCAGATAAGGAGAATCACATTGTAAGGCAGATAGCTCAGAGTCTCTACGAGCCGAGGAAATAGCTACCAAAAAAAGAACTTTCCAAGATAAAAGCTTGATATCTATGGAATGAAGAGGTTCAAACGGAACTCCTTGAAGAACCTTAAGAACCAAGTTTAAGCTCCATGGTGGAGCAACAGGTTTAAACACAGGCTTGATTCTAACTAAAGCCTGACAAAATGCCTGAACGTCTGGAACATCTGCCAGACGCTTAACTAGCTGACAATCCTTTTTCCAAACCTTCTTGGAGAAAAGATAATATCCTAGCAATCCTGACCTTACTCCATGAGTAACCCTTGGATTCACACCAATAAAGATATCTACGCCATACCTTATGGTACATTTTCCTGGTGACAGGCTTTCGTGCCTGTCTTAAGGTATCAATAACTGACTCGGAGAAGCCACGCTTTGATAAAATCAAGCGTTCAATCTCCAGGCAGTCAGCCTCAGAGAAATTAGATTTGGATGGTTGAAAGGACCCTGAAGTAGAAGGTCCTGTTTCAGAGGCAGAGACCATGGTGGAAAGGATGACATGTCCACTAGATCTGCATACCAGGTCCTGCGTGGCCACGCAGGTGCTATCAGAATCACTGATGCTCTCTCCTGCTTGATCTTGGCAATCAGTCGAGGGAGCAGAGGAAACGGTGGAAACACATAAGCCAGGTTGAAAGACCAGGGCGCTGCTAGAGCATCTATCAGTGTCGCCTTGGAATCCCTGGACCTGGATCCGTAACACGGAAGCTTGGCGTTCTGGTGAATCACCATGAGATCCAGTTCTGGTTTGCCCCAACGATGAATCAGTTGTGCAAATGCCTCCGGATGGAGTTCCCACTCTCCCGGATGAAAAGTCTGACGACTTAGAAAATCCGCCTCCCAGTGCTCTACACCTGGGATATGGATAGCTGATAGGTGGCAAGAGTGAATCTCTGCCCAGCGAATTCTTTTTTAAACTTCTAACATCTCTAGGGAACTTCTCGTTCCCCCTTGATGGTTGATGTAAGCTACAGTCCTGATGTTGTCCGACTGAAATCTGATGTACCTCAGAGTTTCTAACTGAGGCCAAGCCTGAAGAGCCTTGAATATCGCTCTTAGTTCCAGAATATTTAATGGAAGGAGAGACTCCTCCTGAGTCCACGATCCCTGAGCCTTCAGGGAGTTCCAGACTGCACCCCAACCTAGAAGGCTGGCATCTGTCGTAACAATTGTCCAATCTGGCCTGCAAAAGGTCATACCTTTGGTCAGATGGACCCGAGATAGCCACCAGAGAAGAGAATCCCTGGTCTCTTGGTCCAGATTCAGTTGAGGGGACAAATCTGTGTAATCCCCGCTCCACTGACTGAGCATGCATAGTTGCAGCGGTCTGAGATGTAAGCGTGCAAACGGCACTATGTCCATTGCCGCTACCATTAAGCCGATTACTTCCATACACTGAACCACCGAAGGGCGCGGAATGGAATGAAGAACCCGGCAGGAATTTAAAAGCTTTGATAACCTGGACTCCGTCAGGTGAATTTTCATTTCTACAGAATCTATCAGAGTCCCTAGAAAGGAAACTCTTGTGAGTGGGGATAGAGAACTCTTTTCCTCGTTCACTTTCCACCCATGCGACCACAGAAATGCAAGTACTACGTCCGTATGAGACTTGGCAATTTGGAAGTTTGACGCCTGTATCAGGATGTCGTCTAAATAAGGGGCTACTGCTATGCCCCGCGGCCTTAGGACCGCCATAAGTGACCCTAGAACCTTTGTAAAGATTCTTGGGGCTGTAGCTAATCCCAAGGGAAGAGCTACAACTGGTAATGCCTGTCTTAAAAGGCAAACCTAAGAAACCGATGATGATCTTTGTGTATCGGAATGTGAAGATAAGCATCCTTTAGATCCACTATAGTCATATATTGACCCTCCTGGATCAGTGGTAGGATGGTACGAATAGTTTCCATCTTGAACGACGGAACTTTGAGGAATTTGTTTAAGATCTTTAAATCCAAAATTGGTCTGAAGGTTCCCTCTTTTTTGGGAACCACAAACAGATTTGAGTAAAAACCCTGTCCCTGTTCCTCCTTTGGAACTAGATGGATCACTCCCATAACTAGGAGGACTCGTACACAGTGTAAGAATGCCTCTCTCTTTATCTGGTGTGCAGATAATTGTGAAAGGTGAAATCTCCCTTTTGGGGGGGAAGCTTTGAAGTCCAGAAGATATCCCTGGGATATAATTTCCAACGCCCGGGGATCCTGAACATCTCTTGCCCACGCCTGGGCAAAGAGTGAAAGTCTGCCCCCTACTAGATCCGTTCCCGGATAGGGGGCCGTTCCTTCATGCTGTCTTAGAGGCAGCAGCAGGCTTTTTTACCTGCTTACCTTTTTTCCATGTCAGGTTTGGTCTCCAGACCGTCTTGGATTGAGCAAAAGTTCCCTCTTGTTTATTATTAGAGGAAGTTGATGCCGCACCTGCCTTGAAGTTTTGAAAGGCACGAAAATTAGACTGTTTGGCCCTAGATTTGGACCTGTCCTGAGGAAGGGCATGACCTTTTCCTCCAGTGATATCAGCAATAATCTCCTTCAACCAGGCCCGAATAGGGTCTGCCCCTTGAAGGGAATGTTAAGTTGCTTAGATTTTGAAGTCACGTCAGCTGACCATGATTTAAGCCATAGCTCTGCGCGCCTGTATAGCAAAACCAGAATTTTAGCCGTTAGTTTAGTCAAATGAACAATGGCATCAGAATAAAAGAATTGGCTAGCTTAAGTGCTCTAAGTTTGCCAAGTATGTCATCCAATGGAGTCGCTACCTGTAAAGCCTCTTCCAGAGACTCAAACCAGTACGCCGCAGCAGCAGTGACAGGGGCAATGATGCAAGGGGCTGTAGGATAAAACCTTGTTGAATAAATATTTTCTTAAGGTAACCTCTAATTTTTTATCCATTGGATCTAAAAAAAAAAAGCACAACTGTCCTCGACAGGGATAGTAGTACGCTTTACTAGAGTAGAAACTGCTCCCTCCACCTTAGGGACTGTCTGCCATAAGTCCCATGTGGTGGCGTCTATTGGAAACATTTTTCTAAAAATAGGAGGGGAAGAGAACGGCACACCTGGTCTATCCCATTCCTTATTAATAATTTCTGTAAACCTTTTAGGTATTTGGAAAAACATCAGTACACACCGGCACTGCAAAGTATTTATCCAGTCTACACAATTTCTCTGGCACTGCAATGGTATCACAGTCATTCAGAGCAGCTAAAACCTCCCTAAGCAACACGCAGAGGTGTTCAAGCTTAAATTTAAATGTAGAAATATTAGAATCAGGTATCTTTCCTGAGTCATTAACATCACCCACTGACTGAAGCTCTCTTTCCTCAGCTTCTGCATATTGTGAGGCAGTATCAGACATGGTTCTTAAAGCGTCAGTATGCTCTGCATTTTGTCTCACCCCAGAGCTATCTCGCTTACCTCTAAGTTCAGGTAGTCTGGCTAATACCGCTGACAGTGTATTATCCATGACTGCCGCCATGTCTTGTAAAGTAAACGCTATGGGCGCCCTAGATGTACTTGGCGCCATTTGAGCGGGAGTCCCTTAAGCGGGAGTCAAAGGGTCTGACACGTGGGGAAAGTTAGTCGGCATAACTTCCCCCTTGTCAGATTCCTCTGGTGATACATTTTTTAAAGACAGAAAATGATCTTTATTGCATAAAATGAAATCAGTACATTTGGTACACATTCTAAGAGGGGGTTCCACCATGGCTTTTAAACATAATAAACAAGGAGTTTCTTCTATGTCAGACATGTTTATACAGAATAGCAATGAGACTAGCAAGCTTGGAAAACACTTTAAATCAAGTTAACAAGCAAATATAAAAAACGGTACTGTGCCTTTAAGAGAAACAAATTTTGTCAGAATTTGAAAAACTGTGAAAAAATGCAGTAAATCAAACGAATTTTTTACAGTGTGTATAATAGGCTAACAGAGCATTGCACCCACTTGCAAATGGATGATTAACCCCTTAGTTCAAAAAACGGATAAAAAACCCCAAAATAGACGTTTTTTAACAGTCACAACCAACTGCCACAGCAAGCTGTGGCCCTACCTTCCCCAATAAACGACTTTGGAAAGCCTTTGGGCCCTTTAGAGATGTCCTATAGCATTCAGAGGGCCTTTGAGGGAAGCTGGATGTCACAGTTTGTAATTTTAACTGCACCAACTGTAACTTTTATACTACAACAGTGGAAATTGTTTCTAGTCAAAATTTAAGCCAGCCATGTGGAAAAAACTAGGCCCCAATAAAGTTTTATATTGTAAATATCATAAGGGTATTAACCCTGGGAGTAAGCATGATACCAGTCGTTATTAAATCACTGTATTCAGGCTTAACTTACATTAATCCGGTATCAGCAGCATTTTCTAGTGTTTTCCATCTCTAGAAAAAATTATAACTGCACATACCTGATAGCAGAATAAACTGCACGCCATTCTCTCGCTGAAGTTACCTCATCTGTGTAATCCCCTCAGACATACGTGAGAATAGCAATGGATCTTAGTTACAACCTGCTAAGATCATAGAAACCTCAGGCAGATTCTTCTTCTATTTACTGCCTGAGATAAAATAGCACAACTCCGGTACTATTTAAAAATAACAAACTTTTGATTGAAGAAAATAAACTAGCTATATTTAACCACTCTCTCCTACAACGTCCTTGCTTGTTGAGAGTTGCAAGAGAATGACTGGCTATGACAGTTAGGGGAGGAGCTATATTACAGCTCTGCTGTGGGTGTCCTCTTGCAACTTCCTGTTGGGAATGAGAATATCCCACAAGTAATGGATGATCCGTGGACTGGATACACCTTACAAGAGAAAGCAGTAATGTTAGGTTTAGGAGCCGGACCATTTCTGGTTCAGAACCTGGGTTATGGTTGCTTATTGGTGACTTTAATGTAGCCACCAAAAAGGCAGGAACTATCCATGGTGCTGAACTTAAAATGGGCCAGCTTATAAGTTTTACATTCCTGCTTTTTAAATAAAGATAGCAAGAGAATGAAGAAAATTTGATAATAGGAGTAAATTAGAAAGTTGCTTAAAAACAGAATTTATGTTTACCTGATAAATTACTTTCTCCAACGGTGTGTCCGGTCCACGGCGTCATCCTTACTTGTGGGATATTCTCTTCCCCAACAGGAAATGGCAAAGAGCCCAGCAAAGTTGGTCACATGATCCCTCCTAGGCTCCGCCTTCCCCAGTCATTCGACCGACGTAAAGGAGGAATATTTGCATAGGAGAAATCATATGATACCGTGGTGACTGTAGTTAAAGAAAATAAATCTTCAGACCTGATTAAAAAACCAGGGCGGGCCGTGGACCGGACACACCGTTGGAGAAAGTAATTTATCAGGTAAACATAAATTCTGTTTTCTCCAACATAGGTGTGTCCGGTCCACGGCGTCATCCTTACTTGTGGGAACCAATACCAAAGCTTTAGGACACGGATGATGGGAGGGAGCAAATCAGGTCACCTAGATGGAAGGCACCACGGTTTGCAAAACCTTTCTCCCAAAAATAGCCTCAGAAGAAGCAAAAGTATCAAATTTGTAAAATTTGGTAAAAGTGTGCAGTGAAGACCAAGTCGCTGCCTTACATATCTGATCAACAGAAGCCTCGTTCTTAAAGGCCCATGTGGAAGCCACGGCCCTAGTGGAATGAGCTGTGATTCTTTCAGGAGGCTGCCGTCCGGCAGTCTCATAAGCCAATCTGATGATGCTTTTAAGCCAAAAAGATAGAGAGGTAGAAGTTGCTTTTTGACCTCTCCTTTTACCAGAATAAACAACAAACAAGGAAGATGTTTGTCTGAAATCCTTTGTAGCATCTAAATAGAATTTTAGAGCACGGACAACGTCCAAATTGTGTAACAAACGTTCCTTCTATGAAACTGGATTCGGACACAAAGAAGGTACAACTATCTCCTGGTTAATATTTTTGTTGGAAACAACCTTCGGAAGAAAACCAGGCTCAGTACGTAAAAACCACCTTATCTGCATGGACCAGATAGGGCGGAGAACACTGCAGAGCAGATAACTCAGAAACTCTTCTAGCAGAAGAAATTGCAACCTAAAACAAAACTTTCCAAGATAATAACTTAATATCTATGGAATGTAAGGGTTCAAACGGAACCCCTTGAAGAACTGAAAGAACTAGATTAAGACTCCAGGGAAGAGTCAAAGGTCTGTAAACAGGCTTGATTCTAACCAGAGCCTGAACAAACGCTTAAACGTCTGGCACAGCTGCCAGCCTTTTGTGAAGTAAAACAGATAAAGCAGAGATCTGTCCCTTCAGAGAACTCGCAGAAAATCCTTTCTCCAAACCTTCTTGTAGAAAGGAAAGAATCTTAGGAATTTTTATCCCTTTCCATGGGAATCCTTTAGATTCACACCAACAGATATATTTTTTCCATATATTATGGTAAATTTTTCTAGTTACAGGCTTTCTAGCCTGAATAAGAGTATCTACTACAGAATCTGAAAACCCACGCTTTGATAAAATCAAGCGTTCAAACTCCAAGCAGTCAGTTGGAGGAAAACCAGATTCGGATGTTCAAATGGACCCTGAATAAGAAGGTCCTGTCTCAAAGGTAGCTTCCATGGTGGAGCCGATGACACATTCACCAGGTCTGCATACCAAGTCCTGCGTGGCCACACAGGAACTATCAAGGTCACCGAAGCCCTCTCCAGATTGATCCTGGCTACCAGCCTGGGAATGAGAGGAAACGGTGGGAATACATAAGCTAGGTTGAAGATCCAAGGTGCTACTATTGTATCCAATAGAGTCGCCTTGGGATCCCTGGATTTGGACCCGTAACAAGGGACCATGAAGTTCTGACGAGAGGCCATCAGAACCAAGTCTGGAATGCCCCATAATTGAGTTATTTGGGCAAAGATTTCCAGATGGAGTTCCCACTCCCCCGGATGCTCCTCCATCGCCAGGGAACTCCTTGTTACCCCCTGATGGTTGATATATGTAACAGTCGTCATGATGACTGATTGAAACCTTATGAATTTGGCCTTTGCTAGTCTAGGCCAAGCCTTGAGAGCATTGAATATCGCTCTCAGTTCCATTATGTTTATCGGGAGAAGAGAGTCTTCCCGAAACCATAGACCCTGAGTTTTCAGGGGTTCCCAGACCGCGCCCCAGCCCACCAGAATGGTCTTAGATGAATTCGTGCAAAAGGAACTATGTCCATTGCCGCGACCATCAACCCTATTACTTCCATGGACTGCGCTATGGAAGGAATAAGAACAGAATGAAGTACCTGACAAGAGCTTAGAAGTTTTGATTTTCTGGCCTCTGTCAGAAAAACCTTCATTTCTAAGGAAACTATTATTGTTCCCAAGAAGGGAACTCTTGTTGACGGGGACAGAGAACTTTTTTCTATGTTCACTTTCCACCTGTGAGATCTGAGAAAGGCTAGGACAATGTCCGTATGAGCCCTTGCTTTTGACAGAGACGACACCTGAATCAGGATGTCGTCCAAGTAAGGTACGACTGCAATGCCCCTTGGTCTTAGCACCGCTAGAAGGGACCCTAGTACCCTTGTGAAAATCCTTGGAGCAGTGGCTAATCCGAATGGAAGTGCCACAGGTAATGCTTGTCCAGAAAGGCGAACCTTAGGAACCGAAAATGTTCCTTGTGGATAGGAATACGTAGGTACGCATCCTTCAAGTCCACCGTGGTCATGAATTGACCTTCCTGGATGGTAGAAAGGATCGTTCGAATGGTTTCCATTTTGAATGATGAAACCCTTAGAAACTTGTTTAGAATCTTGAGATCTAAAATAGGTCTGAATGTTCCCTCTTATTTGGGAATTATGAACAGGTTGGAGTAAAAACCCATCCCTTGTTCTCCTAATGGAACAGGATGAATCACTCCCATGCTTAACAGGTCTTCTACACAGTGTAAGAATGCCTGTTCGAAGATAATTGAGACCCGTGGAACCTTCCCCTTGGGAGTAGTTCCCTGAATTCCAGGAGATAACCTTGAGAAACTATTTCTAGCGCCCAAGGATCCTGAACATCTCTTGCCCCAACCTGAGCAAAGAGAGAAAGTCTGCCCCCCACCAGATCCTTCCCAGATCGGGGGCCAACACTTCATGCTGTTTTGGTAGCAGTGGCAGGTGACTTGGCCTGCTTACCCTTGTTCCAGCCTTGCATCGGCCTCCAGGCTGGCTTGGTTTGAGAAGTATTACCCTCTTGCTTAGAGGGTGTAGAATTTGAGGCTGGTCCGTTTCTGCGAAAGGGACGAAAATTTGGCTTATTTTTAGCCTTAAAAGACCTATCCTGTGGGAGGGCGTGGCCCTTTCCCCCAGTGATGTCTGAAATAATCTCTTTCAAGTCAGGGCCAAACAGTGTTTTACCCTTGAAAGGGATGTTAAGCAAAAGCGCTCTGCGCGCCACGATAGCAAACCCTGAATTATTCGCCGCTAATCTAGCTAATTGCAAAGCGGCATCTAAAATAAAAAAGAGTTAGCCAATTTAAGAGCTTGAACTCTGTCCAAAACCTCCTCGTACGAAGATTCTTTATTAAGCGACTTTTCTAGTTCTTCGAACCAGAAACACGCAGCTGTAGTGACAGGAACAATGCATGAAATTGGTTGTAGAAGGTAACCTTGCTGAACAAACATCTTTTTAAGCAAACCCTCTAACCTTTAATCCATAGGATCTTGAAAGCACAACTATCTTCTATAGGAATAGAAGTGCGTTTGTTTAGAGTAGAAACCGCCCCCTCGACCTTGGGGACTGTATGCTATAAGTCCTTTCTGGGGTCGACTATAGGAAACTAATTTCTTAAATATAGGGGGAGGACAAAGGGTATGCCGGGCCTTTCCCACTCCTTATTTACTATGTCCGCCACCCGCTTGGGTATAGGAAAAACATCGGGGGGCACCGGAACCTCTAGGAACTTGTCCATCTTACCTAATTTCTCTGGAATGACCAAATTGTCACAATCATCCAGAGTAGATAATACCTCCTTAAGTAGTGCGTGGAGATGTTGAAATTTAAATTTAAAAGTTACAATATCAGGTTCTGCTTGTTGAGAAATTTTCCCTGAATCTGAAATTTCTCCCTCAGACAAAACCTCCCTCCTGGCCCCTTCAGATAGGTGTGAGGGTATGTCAGAAAAGATATCATCAGCGTCCTCTTGCTCCTCAGTGTTTAAAACAGAGCAATCACGCTTTCTCTGATAAGTAGGCATTTTGGAAAAAAATGCATGCAATAGAATTATCCATTACAGCCATTAATTGTTGTATGGTAATAAGTATTGGCGCACTAGATGTACTAGGGGCCTCTTGTGTGGGCAAAACTGGTGTAGACACAGAAGGGGATGATGCAGTACCATGCTTACTCCCCTCATTAGAGGAATCATCTTGGGCAATATCATATCTATGGCATTATTATCCCTACTTTGTTTGGACATTATGACACAAATATATCACATATATTTAAAAGGGGGGTACATTGGCTTTCATACATATAGAACATCGTTATCTGATGGTTCAGACATGTTAAACAGGCTTAAACTTGTTAACAAAGCACAAAAAACGTTTTACAATAAAACCGTTACTGTCCCTTTAAATTTTAAACTGAACACACTTTATTACTGAATATGTGAAAAAGTATGAAGGAATTGTTCAAATTTCACCAAAATTTCACCACAGTAACTTAAAGCCTTAAAAGTATTGCACACCAAATTTGAAAGCTTTAACCCTTAAAATAACGGAACCGGAGCCGTTTTTACATTTAACCCCTATACAGTCCCAGGTATCTGCTTTGCTGAGACCCAACCAAGCCCAGAGGGGAATACGATACCAAATGATGCCTTCTATAAGCTTTTTCAGTGGTTCTTAGCTCCTCACACATGCATCTGCATGCCATGCTTTCCAAAAACAACTGCGCATTAGAGGCGCGAAAATGAGGCTCTGTCTATGACTAGAAAAGGCCCCCAGTGAAAAAGGTGTCCAATACAGTGCCTGCCGTTTTTATTAAAACAATCCCCAAGATTTAACAACTATTAAAAGTAATAATCTGCCAAATATACTTAGTAAAGTAATCGTTTTAGCCCAGAAAAATGTCTACCAGTTTTTTAAGCCCTAATGAAGCCCTTTATTCTTTTACTTAAACAAAGAAAATGGCTTACCGGTTCCCATGAGGAAAATGACAGCTTCCAGCATTACCGAGTCTTGTTAGAAATGTGTCATACCTCAAGCAGCAAAAGTCTGCTCACTGTTTCCCCCAACTGAAGTTAATTCCTCTCAACAGTCCTGTGTGGAAACAGCCATCGATTTTAGTAACGGTTGCTAAAATCATTTTCCTCTTACAAACAGAAATCTTCATCTCTATCCTGTTTCAGAGTAAATAGTACATACCAGCACTATTTTAAAATAACAAACTCTTGATTGAAGAATAAAAACTACATTTAAACACCAAAAAACTCTAAGCCATCTCCGTGGAGATGTTGCCTGTACAACGGCAAAGAGAATGACTGGGGAAGGCGGAGCCTAGGAGGGATCATGTGACCAGCTTTGCTGGGCTCTTTGCCATTTCCTGTTGGGGAAGAGAATATCCCACAAGTAAGGATGACGCCGTGGACCGGACACACCTATGTTGGAGAAATTCCCTGCTCTATCTAAATTTTGAAAGAATCTATATCCTCAATTACCCTTTTATGTGCTGGCGCTGGGAAGGTGCAAACATGTTCTTACTATAGCACTGGAAATGGAAAAACCAACATAAAATACAGTGGAATAGCACTACAACACAATGGTTACACTAAGCAATGTTTACAGTACAGAAGCATAAAGTATCGATAAAATTATAAACGCATTACTTTGGGTTTCCGATAAGGCATTAATAGCGTACACTGGCAAGCAAACAGGTGATCACAACAACGCAAAGTCATAATTCAGTGGAAATAGGCAGTGCATGTGAAGTGATGTATGAGACTTCTCAAAAAGTTACCAGCAGACTCTCTTGCCCCCTCCAAGCACTTCTAACAATTAAACCTATTTAGGAGGCGTGTCTAATGTCCTGTCAATCATATTTTATTCAGCAATATTCTCACAACTAAAACATATATTTCGCATAATTGACTCCCATGTTAGTGACAGGAACTATCTTCTCTTGGTATGTAACTCCCCTCTAGCAAGATAAGAACATCTGCGAGAGTAGCACAGGACAACATAGTGAAAAAAAATTATTTTGCGAAAAAAATGATTAATACAATTAATACAATGTACAGCACCAAGCCCGACCTGAGGGTTACAGAATTCGGTCGGGAATAGGTGCAATCATATCCGCATTTCAACATTCTGCATAAGTATAGTAACAATTATATTTCCTAAAAGGGAGGGGGAGGGATAGGGGAAGTAGAATAAGGGAAAAGAGGTACCGGAAAACACAGTTATTATTGAATTCCCTTTAAGAGAGGCGAATAGGTTGTTCTATGTACTAACTTCGGGGTTCGTTCCATAGGTCTCAATACTAAGATGGCTATAAATATGGGTCAGAGAGGGAGCAGGTGCACACCCTAACCAACCAGTGAACCAATGTTTCACCGAGCTGGGGGGAGAAATATATGTCAGGACCCTTTGGAGGTAAATGTCTACTGATGAGGCAACCATGGGGAATCTACCAGCAACAGGGACAAGGCCTCGGCAGTCCCCTGGAGGGGCATCGCTGTAGACTAAGAAGGTAAAGGTCCGTTAGTCATGTCAGTCTGGGAAGTCAGCGATACCATAGTCAAAGGGGACCCACCGCGAGTATAAAGGGTAAGAGGACCGGGAAAGTACGGAGAGAGCTTAACCCCCCCAGCCTCTCATAAGTCAGTTGGTAAATTATACGTCTTGGTGGCTAAATGTTTCAAAGTTTCCCAGGGCTCCCAAATCTGGGCATATGTCCCCATTTGTTTCCTGGTTAGATACACCCCCCCTCCATTGACCTGAGATATTCAACCACATCTAGCACACCTCTCCACCTAGTAGGCTGGGACTTTTTCCAATTTCTAGCTATCAGAAGTTCAGCAGAGAGAAGGATGCAAATCAGTAGGGATTGACTTTGAGGAGGGATTGGCGGGATGCCGACGTGGAGCAGTCCCATGGAGGGAAGGGTAACATCCGGAAGGCCCAAACTGGTGCAGAGGCGTCTCGTCCTGGACCAGTAGACCGCAAAGCGAGGGCAGTCCCACCATATATGTAAGGGGCTGCCTCTTTCCCCGCATCCCCTTCAGCACATTCCAGACATGTGGGGTAGAATTTTTGTAATTTGGTGGGCACCTGATGGCATCTTGTAAGTAGTTTGTAGAAGAGTTCATACATCGTCGCAGTGTATGGCGATCCTGGTAGTGGATATGGCTCGCAACCATTGCTGAGGTGTATACCCCCTTCCCCATGCCAAAGTTTGGGTGGTCTGGAAAGACTAATCTTCATCTACGAGACATTGATAATGGGAGGAAAGAGGTTTGTGAAGCTGGAGGTTAGCTTCCCATCTAGATTCCCATACAGTTAACTCTCTGGGTATCTCTGTGAGAAATCCCCAGGCTCTGAGTAGGGATCTCAATCTGGTTAAGTCAAAATGAAGTTTGGGTGGAAGTTCTCTCTTCACTATCAGATCACCCTGGCTCAGCAAGCTGTCATTATCATAGAGGTGACTAATTGTTTGTATTTGCAAAGTTCTCCAAGTCCCAACGTGAAAGTTGGGGAGAGTTAAGAGGAGGCTCAAAACCCGATGGATTGGTGATGGATGGGGGGGCTATCTCATTGCAGTTGAGCAGACGTGTCCACGGCATTCTACAGTCCCTCACTATTAGATTAGAAATAATGGGCTGGTGGAGTCCATGGGCCTCCATCCATAGGAGGTCTTCGAGATTCATATGGGCCGGGAGGGAAGCCTGTTCCAGGTGACGCCATCTTGTCTGGGGGAGCCCGGCCCCCCACGCAGACACATGAGTGATCATTGCCGCTTTGTGATAGAGCCTGATATTTGGGAGGCAAACCGCTCCTCTCTACCAATCTATGAAGGACATGAGCAGATACTCTCGGCCTCTTACCCCTCCACACATAGTTAGAGATCAACTGTTGGAAGCGGAGGAGAATGGGCCGGGGGATCAGGAGAGGTAGGCAGCGAAAAAGATAGGTGATTTTTGGGAGTATAATCATCTTGACAGTAGCCACTCTTCCAAGCCAAAAGACCTCCTCTTATATTTTTGACCTGAGGAGGGATTCCACCTCCCTCAGCAAGGGGGAATAGTTATCTGTAATTATCGTGTTCTTATCATGAGAGAGGTAGACTCTTAGGTGTTTGATCCCCTTGGTTGACCATCTGAAGGGGTAGTTGCTCTGGAGTCTTTGAAGGTCTCTGGAAGGGAGTCCTATAGAATATGCTTCCGTTTTCGGCACGTTAATTTTATAATAGGACATAGTACTGTAGAGATCCAGTAGGGAAAAGAGGGGGGGGGGGGAAAGAGAGGCCAGCGGATCTGACAAGAAGATTGTGAGATCATCGGCAAAAAGGGTGAGTTTCTGCTCTGAATCATGAATTATAAGGCCTTGGATCTCCCTCCGCTGTCTGATAGCAGCCGCTAATGGTTCTATAGACAGAGCGTAAAGAATGGGGTAGAGCGGGCAACCCTGCCTTCGTTCCATTTGTAATCAGAACGGGTGGAGAGGTGAAGCCCACCCCTCGCATCCTGGCCGAGGGGTTGGAATAAAGCACACCTATGGCTCTACAAAGTGCCGTTGGTAGGCCAAAAGTTTTCAGGGTCAAGAACATGTAGTCCTACCTCACCCTATCAAACGCTTTCTCTGCGTCGACCAACAGGGTGAGAAGTGGGAGGTCCATGTCAGCAGATTCAGTGTATAGATTTAAGAGTCTGCGGGTGTTATCGGAGCCTTGTCGGCTCATCACAAATCCTACCTGATCCAGGTGGACCAATGATGGGACATGGGCTGCAAGTCTATTACCCAGTACCTTCGCATAAACCTTAATATCAACGTTTATGAGCGATATAGGTCTGTAGCTTTCACATCGGGATGGATCCTTCCCTTCCTTGGGGATAGTGAGGATACTAGCCTCCAGGAATTCCCCAGCAAGAGACCCCAGGTTCCCCACCTCATTATAGAACCTTATGAGGATTGACGATAATTCAGGGGAATAGGTCTTATAAAACAACGCTGTGAAGCCATCAGGCCCTGGGGCCTTACCGGACTTGAGAGATTGTACCGCAAGGAGGATCTCCTCACCACTGAGAGGGAGTGTAAGTTCCGTCTCCGCCACCAGGGAGAGACGGGGTAGGTTAAGTGAGTTCAGAAAGTTCTGGATGTCTACCATGCTCGATTTGGACGTATCGGGATCGTCACTCAAATTGTATAGGGATCTATAATAGTTTGCGAAGGCTATACCTATGTTTTTGGGGGCGTAGACAGTGTTACCCCCTGTCTTAATGGCCGAGATACGTCTCTGCTGAGTTTGGTAGCAAGAAGTCTATCAGCCTTGTTGCCTTTATAATAATAAAGCTGCTTTAGGCGAAGGAGGTTAGCCTGGACCTTTTTATTTTCCCTCTTATTAATTTCCTTGCGTATTTGTCCTACCTTCTGTGAAAGTAGGGGGGGAAGGGTGCGATTTGTTATTTATTTCCGCTTCCCTGAGGTCCGCATAAAGCCTTGCCAACGGGGCTCTATTTTTTTCTTTAGACTGGGTCATTCTGGATAAGAAGCAGCCTCTCATGTAGGATTAAAAGAAGCCCAAAGAGTCGCCATGGTAGTATCGCCTGTATCATTGACTGCAAAGAAGTCTCTAATAATGCGCAATCACTCTGGGGCTCAATATCTGACAAAGTATTCCAGGAGTCGCCACAACGGGCGACTTTCCGGACAAGAAGAGAACATTTCGCCACCACTAGGTTGTGTTCTGACCAGGGGCAGGGTCTGATGTCAGAGGAGATGAAGGTATCCAAGGCCCAGTTATCGCAGAAAATAGAATCAATTAGAGAATATGAGTTGTGAGGGCTTGAGTAATGTGTGTAATCTCTTTCACTTGGTGATAAACATCTCCAAATATCATATATGTTGTACTGGAAGCACAGCTTCCGAAAAGCCGCCGACAGTGACGTCACACCTCTATCCCAGGGGCAATTGTCAGGTGATCTCTTATCTAGGGAGGGGTCCCAGACCAAGTTGAAATCCCCTCCAATAATCAGATGTCCCCTTTTTACTTTCTCGATGCGCTCCAATGTGGCGAGGAGAAAGGGGATCTGTTTAATATTGGGAGCATAGATAGAGACCAGGGTACACAAGACCCCATTCAGTTTGCATACAATAATTAGAAAGAGGAGGAAGGGAGGGAGAGGGCTGGGAGGGGTCAGAGAGTTAGGTTAGGTGAAGGGGGGGTAAGGAGAAGGGAAAAAGGATGGGTAAAGGGTCGAATAACTTCAGCGGGTGTAAATAAGGGTCTCTGGGTAAAAGGGCCCAGGGATAAGAGCAAGTAATTTAGAGGGTCTCCTACAGTTACACCACAATTATATATCAGCAACACATTTGAGATCATAAGCACTTTCAAAACCAAAGTAAATATCTGTTATTGATAAGCGTAAACAGGCTAATATATTTGTAGGAATCCCCTGCAGTCAGAACACAGAAGACACGGATTCTTCCTGAGATATATTTACCTATATTCATAAAGAACTTAACACACTATAGATTACTATTATGATTATATATCTAATAAGTATCTATACAGAAGAATTTCTAATGTTAGTAAATTGTTACAATTAGCTATAACATTAGCCCAAACGATAAACATAGTATCCTATATAGGATTGAACTATATAATAAGTGGTAACAATTTCTCTCTTATTCAGTCACAAGCACTCTGTGCAAATTGGGTGTTTCCCATTGTAACCTACGTGTAAAACACATCATACCTTAGTGGAACCTTTATTTTCCTTCCACACCTATAATAAACTACAATACCTGCGATACTCCCTAAACACCATCTCAACTATGGATCTATACATCCTAGGTTGAAAATGTAATCTCTTATAACATTATCCGCACCAAAATTTATCCAGTGCGCTGATAATCATAACCAGTCAATCTCCCTGTGTTTTTAATATATGTTTGTTTGTATGTGGACATTTTTAATGAATTTCCTAAATAAAGGTTAAATTTTAAATATTCAGTGCACACCATTCCTAAAAAGCAAGTCTTATTAGCATTGTTCTAACTGATAGCCACCCCCTTCTTAGGATTGTGAGTGCTATACAGGTGTACAAAACCTTAAATCTAAGAAAGATTTTTTTCTTTTTAGCACAATTATATATCATCTCTGTTACTCCTGGGGAGTCTCTTGCCCTACCAAAGAACACCTGAGTAAATCAATGAGATACATATTAGATACATCAAAACAGACTTTTCAATAATAAGGTATTGGATACTTTGCAACATTGATGTACAGTCTCTGGAGATCCATTCCTCACGAAAAAAAATTCCATTATTCAAGTTGGCTCAGACAATCCCCATGTGAGCAAAGGAGATCAGATCTTGCAAGTTGAGCTAGAGTAAAGGTATAGGAGTTGGTGGGCAAGAGCCTACGAAAAGGGGGGAGGTGAGGGGAAAGGAAGTGGGGTAAGCAGGGAGAAGGTGAGGGAGAGGGAGGGAGAGAGAGAGAGAGAGAGAAAGGGAGAGGGGGGGAGGGAAGAAGGGGAAAAAAAGATGGTAGAGAGCTCGTCCTTATGTTGGACTTAGTGGGTTAAATACAAGCCATTATCTCTTTTGTGGGGGGAGATAGGATCTTCGGCGGCAGTGCGTCTCTGATTGGGTGAAGGATGCCTCTGTGGTAGAGGTCTCCACTCTGCTGCTGATGCTCTTAGATTCTGCGAGGGAGCCGCTTTGGAAGGGGCCACAGGTTCGTCCGGGGGGAGGTCCCATCGCTGTAAGAGTTCTCTGGCTTGTGTATAGATGAGGCAACAAACTGCTGACCGTCTTTTGTGATGAACAAACGGACCGGAAATCCCCATCTATATTTTATGGCATTGTCTCTTAGGATCTTGGTACAGAAGTGGAAATTCCTCCGCAGCTGGAGGGTATTAAGGGGAGAGATCTGGGAATATCTGAAGATCAGCATATTTATCCGTGAGCGATTCTTCCTTTGCCGCCGCCCTCAGCAGTTTTTCCCAGAAGGTGAAATAATGGAGACGGATTATGACATCCCTTGGCCTATCCCCCTCAATCTTTCGAGGGCGGAGTGCTCTATGGGCTCTGTCCATCAAAGTCTCTGAATCGCTCGTGGGGCCCAGAAGGTCTGTAAAGAGTTCCAATAGGTAGTCTCACGTTGTTTCTCCTAGATCTGTCCTCTAGGTCAGCTAGCTTCGGATTCCAGGTCAGTGATCTGGTTGGCCAAGTTTTGGGAGTAGTTGACATGGTCTATTGCTAGATCTTCCTGCTTACGTTCAAGTGCATCAGTTCTGTCACTTATACCAGCAATATCCTTTTTGAGCTCTGCATGGCTCTTGTCAAACTTTTTGGAGAGTGAGTCATGGTGGTTCGCTAGCAGTTCTTTTATAGAATCTATGGTGAGGAGTTCACTGTGCTGGTGGGGTTCAGGACGATTCTTAGTTGTTGGAAGGTTTTGAGAATGATGTGTGTTGTAGGTCTCCAGACCTTCATCTTCTGAGGAAGTATGGGTGGCCATAGCTTGATGTCGAAAGTGTTCCACTACTGTGCGCTTCGGAACGGAGTTTTCCTTCTGTTTTCTTTTAAATGCCTGTGACATAATTGCTTTAGAGTATAATGGAGATCCAATGATTTGCAAAGAGATAGGCTTTACTGTATGACTCTATTCATCCCCTGTGAGTATTATGTACCGGGGTCAGCAAGGCTCTGGCATGGGGACTTACCCCATGATAGCAAGGAGCAGGCTCATCAGAGAAAAATGGGTTTCTGACTAATGTATAGATGCAAGGTTTTCTTGGAGATGTGTGGTTATGTAAAAGTCAAGGGAGGGAAAGCCCCGCTACCAGGAATCTTCTATGTAAATTGAAGGAGTGGGAGGCCTTCAGAGAGCATACATGATACCTCTTGTCAGAAGGCCCCCAGGAAGTTATTTGGGCCTATTAGAAAAGGAAGGGAGGCTCAGCCCGCTGGGGCAAGTGATCTGGTTTTATGGTTGAATTAGAGGATGCAATGCGGTTGTAGAATTAAAACTGAATCAGTCTGTTATTTCAGGAGTGTTTTGTAATCAGAGATCTAGATAGCTACTTCCCTGAGGCTGATTCTCCCCACACCAGAGTGGAGCCCCGACCCTCCAGTGCGGGAAAGCCGCTGTCAGTTCCAGTTAACCCCACAGAAGGCATAAATGTGGATCTTCGTCTGGGGCCCAATAGGCCGCCGTCTCCAGAGTGTCCCTTGGTGTACGTGCACCGGGTGGATTTCAGTGACCTGCAGAGCGGTGTACTGTTAAAAAATACTGCTGCCACTATGGGCTAATACATGTATTAGATCCTGCCTCCAGGCCCCCTGCAGGTTACGAGCAGGGGCCCCCCTTGTCACTGATAATGGAAAGACAGAGATTAGTTCGGGAAGTCTCTAGGATGGTTGACCTAAGCTGTGAGGGTGAAGGTGTTTGAGAGGTTCTCTGTATCACATAGAGATAGCAGGCAGGCCTCTGTACCTAGATTAGACTCTTCAAGGATATGTCACTTTATAAATTCGGCCAAGAATCTCAGAGGGGCACCATCCAGTTAAGGGTGAAGGTGAAGGTGAAGTACTTGTGAGCCTAGTGTGATAACCCGTCTTTCCTCCTGATTGGGGTTAATTATTGCCTATATAATGTCCTAACGTGACTCACCAGCCATGTGGGAGGGCCTGGAATATGCACCGGCTTGTAGTGCTTAAAAAAAAAAAACTTAAAGCCAAAGTTCCTTGCTCAGGGGAGATAAATAGGTCTATGACAGCTCTCAATCACCTAGTATGGAGTGTTATTTTGCGGGACAGAGACCTTAATTACGTAGATGGGTCAAAGCCTCTCCTCCCTCTTTACCACAGTTTGCAGCCCCCTAAATTAAAATAAGGTAAGTGACTTACTGTGGGATAGGTAATGGGAAGCACAAACCTCCGTTCTGCTCAGCAAGCAGACGTCAATGCTCCACTCTCTCAGTGCCTCCGTTACGGATCCAGAAGTGCGGAGGGTGAAGCAAGATGGTGTATGTTCGCGCCACTAAATGTAGTATAAGTGTCCCCAGGCAAATGCGCTCCGCTGATTACAGGGGGCTCTGTATCATCCAAGAGGGTGTCGATCCGGGATCCAGAGTTGCGGTGAGTCTTCAGATAGCGGAAGACAGAGAGGCCTCCCTCCCAGCCTAGCCACCCGGTTGTGGAGAGTTCACTTCTTCTGTACCGGCTTCCAACTTTTACTCCTGGTTCTGCGGCATTCACGTCTCCAGAGCAGAGCCCCGACCCTCCCGAGTCGTTAGTAGATAAAGAGATCTGGATCAGTCTTTTAGTGCTTGGCGTAGTAAGATGCTTCCCAAACGGCTAGTCTGGCCCCAGCTAGGACACCAGGTTCAGCTCAGTTGTGCCCTTAAAAGCCCAGATATAGAAGAACTCCCGACTGATGGTAAACTGGGTAGTAGTTGAGCCATTCAAAGGTCAATTAGATTCTACTTTGAAGTGCAATTAAGCTAATACTTGATGTTTAGCTAATTATCTTAACGGAGCTCACATGAAATGCTGCCACTTAGCTTGCTCGTTAGCTCCGCCCCCGAAAACAAGTTTTATACTTTTAAAGGCATCGGAAGGGGGCAAGTAGCGCAACATTTTTAAATAAATATGTATATGATTATATATATATTTATGTAAATGCACAACAAGCGGAGGTATGGCGCTATACAAAAAACAAAATTTATGCTTACCTGATAAATTCCTTTCTCCTGTAGTGTAGTCAGTCCACGGGTCATCCATTACTTATGGGATTATAACTCCTCCCTAACAGGAAGTGCAAGAGGATCACCCAAGCAGAGCTGCTATATAGCTCCTCCCCTCTACGTCATACCCAGTCATTCGACCGAAAACCAAACGAGAAAGGAGAAACTATAGGGTGCAGTGGTGACTGGAGTATAATTTAAAATTTAGACCTGCCATAAAAAACAGGGCGGGCCGTGGACTGACTACACTACAGGAGAAAGGAATTTATCAGGTAAGCATAAATTTTGTTTTCTCCTGTTAAGTGTAGTCAGTCCACGGGTCATCCATTACTTATGGGATACCAATACCAAAGCTAAAAGTACACGGATGACGGGAGGGACAGGCAGGATCTTTACACGGAAGGAACCACTGCCTGAAGAACCTTTCTCCCAAAAACAGCCTCCGAAGAAGCAAAAGTGTCAAATTTGTAAAATTTGGAAAAAGTGTGAAGTGAAGACCAAGTCGCAGCCTTGCAAATCTGTTCAACAGAGGCCTCATTTTTAAAGGCCCAAGTGGAAGCCACAGCTCTGGTAGAATGAGCTGTAATCCTTTCAGGAGGCTGCTGTCCAGCAGTCTCATAGGCTAAACGTATTATGCTACGAAGCCAGAAGGAGAGAGAGGTAGCCGAAGCCTTTTGACCTCTCCTCTGTCCAGAATAAACGACAAACAGGGAAGAAGTTTGTCGAAAATCTTTAGTTGCCTGCAAATAAAATTTCAGGGCACGGACAACGTCCAGATTGTGCAGAAGTCGTTCCTTCTTTGAGGAAGGGTTAGGGCACAATGATGGAACAACAATCTCTTGATTGATATTCCTGTTAGTGACTACCTTAGGTAAGAACCCAGGTTTAGTACGCAGAACTACCTTGTCTGAATGGAAAATCAGATAAGGAGAATCACAATGTAAGGCCGATAACTCCGAGACTCTTCGAGCCGAGGAAATAGCCATTAAAAACAGAACTTTCCAAGATAAAAGCTTGATATCAATGGAATGAAGGGGTTCAAACGGAACACCCTGTAAAACGTTAAGAACTAAGTTTAAGCTCCATGGCGGAGCATCAGTTTTAAACACAGGCTTAATCCTGGCCAAAGCCTGACAAAAAGCCTGAACGTCTGGAACTTCTGACAGACGTTTGTGTAAAAGGATGGACAAAGCTGAGATCTGTCCCTTTAACGAACTAGCGGATAAACCCTTTTCTAAACCTTCTTGTAGAAAAGACAATATCCTAGGAATCCTAACCTTACTCCATGAGTAACTCTTGGATTCGCACCAATGCAAGTATTTGCGCCATATTTTATGGTAAATTTTCCTGGTAACAGGCTTCCTAGCCTGTATTAAGGTATCAATCACTGACTCCGAGAATCCACGCTTTGATAGAATCAAGCGTTCAATCTCCATGCAGTCAGCCTCAGAGAAATTAGATTTGGATGTTTGAAAGGACCCTGCACCAGAAGGTCCTGTCTCAGAGGTAGAGACCATGGTGGACAGGACGACATGTCCACTAGGTCTGCATACCAGGTCCTGCGTGGCCACGCAGGCGCTATTAGAATCACCGATGCTCTCTCCTGTTTGATCCTGGCAATCAATCGAGGAAGCATCGGGAAGGGTGGAAACACATAAGCCATGTTGAAGGCCCAAGGTGCTGTCAGAGCATCTATCAGAACCGCTCACGGGTCTCTGGACCTGGATCCGTAACAAGGAACTTTGGCGTTCTGGCGAGACGCCATGAGATCCAGATCTGGTTTGCCCCAACGCCGAAGTATTTGGGCAAAGACCTCCGGATGAAGTTCCCACTCCCCCGGATGAAAAGTCTGGCGACTTAGAAAATCCGCTTCCCAGTTCTCCACGCCTGGGATGTGGTTCACTGATAGGTGGCAAGAGTGAGACTCTGCCCAGTGAATTATCTTTGAGACTTCCATCATCGCTAGGGAACTCCTTGTCCCTCCCTGATGGTTGATGTAAGCCACAGTCGTGATGTTGTCCGACTGAAACCTGATGAACCTCAGAGTTGCTAACTGAGGCCAAGCCAGAAGGGCATTGAAAACTGCTCTTAATTCCAGAATATTTATGGGAAGGAGACTCTCCTCATGAGTCCATGATCCCTGAGTCTTCAGGGAATTCCAGACAGCGCCCCAACCTATCAGGCTGGCGTCTGTTGTTACAATCGTCCAATCTGGCCTGCTGAAGGGCATCCCCTTGGATAGATGTGGCCGAGAGAGCCACCATAGAAGAGAATTTCTGGTCTCTTGATCCAGATTCAGCATAGGGGACAAATCTGAGTAATCCCCATTCCACTGACTTAGCATGCACAATTGCAGTGGTCTGAGATGCAGGCGTGCAAAGGGTACTATGTCCATTGCCGCTACCATTAAACCGATTACCTCCATGCATTGAGCCACTGACGGGTGTGGAATGGAATGAAGGACACGGCAAGCATTTAGAAGCTTTGTTAACCTGTCCTCTGTCAGGTAAATCTTCATTTCTACAGAATCTATAAGAGTCCCTAAGAAGGGAACTCTTGTGAGTGGCAATAGAGAACTCTTTTCTTCGTTCACTTTCCACCCATGTGACCTTAGAAATGCCAGTACTAACTCTGTATGAGACTTGGCAGTTTGAAAACTTGACGCTTGTATCAGAATGTCGTCTAGGTACGGAGCTACCGATATTCCTCGCGGTCTTAGTACCGCCAGAAGAGAACCCAGAACCTTTGTAAAGATTCTTGGAGCAGTAGCTAACCCGAAGGGAAGAGCTACAAACTGGTAATGCCTGTCTAGGAAGGCAAACCTTAGGTACCGGTAATGATCTTTGTGAATCGGTATGTGAAGGTAGGCATCCTTTAAATCCACTGTGGTCATGTACTGACCCTTTTGGATCATGGGTAAGATTGTCCGAATAGTTTCCATTTTGAACGATGGAACTCTTAGGAATTTGTTTAGGATCTTTAAATCCAAGATTGGTCTGAAGGTTCCTTCTTTCTTGGGAACCACAAACAGATTTGAGTAAAACCCTTGTCCGTGTTCCGACCGCGGAACCGGGTGGATCACTCCCATTAGTAAAAGATCTTGTACACAGCGTAGAAACGCCTCTTTCTTTATCTGGTTTGTTGACAACCTTGAAAGATGAAATCTCCCTTTTGGAGGAGAAGCTTTGAAGTCCAGAAGATATCCCTGAGATATGATCTCTAACGCCCAGGGATCCTGGACATCTCTTGCCCAAGCCTGGGCGAAGAGAGAAAGTCTGCCCCCTACTAGATCCGTTTCCGGATTGGGGGCCCTCACTTCATGCTGTCTTAGGGGCAGCAGCAGGTTTTCTGGCCTGCTTGCCCTTGTTCCAAGTCTGGTTAGGTTTCCAGCCCTGTCTGTAGCGAGCAACAGTTCCTTCCTGTTTTGGAGCGGAGGAAGTTGATGCTGCTCCTGCCTTGAAGTTACGAAAGGCACGAAAATTAGACTGTCTAGCCCTTGGTTTGGCTCTGTCTTGAGGTAGGGCATGGCCCTTACCTCCAGTAATGTCAGCGATAATTTCTTTCAAACCGGGCCCGAATAATGTCTGCCCTTTGAAAGGTATGTTAAGCAATTTAGATTTAGAAGTCACATCGGCTGACCAGGATTTTAGCCACAGCGCTCTGCGCGCCTGAATGGCGAATCCGGAATTCTTAGCCGTAAGCTTAGTTAGATGTACTACGGCATCAGAAATAAATGAATTAGCTAGCTTAAGGACTCTAAGCTTGTCTATAATTTCATCCAATGGAACTGAGCTAATGGTCTCTTCTAGAGACTCAAACCAGAATGCCGCCGCAGCCGTGACAGGCGCAATGCATGCGAGGGGTTGTAATATAAAACCTTGTTGAGTAAACATTTTCTTAAGGTAACCCTCTAACTTTTTATCCATTGGATCTGAAAAGGCACAGCTATCCTCCACCGGGATAGTGGTACGCTTAGCCAGAGTAGAAACTGCTCCCTCCACCTTAGGGACCGTCTGCCATAAGTCCCGTGTGGTGGCGTCTATTGGAAACATTTTTCTAAATATAGGAGGGGGGGAAAAGGGTACACCGGGCCTATCCCACTCCTTGGTAATAATCTCTGTAAGCCTCTTAGGTATAGGAAAAACGTCAGTACACGCCGGTACCGCATAGTATCTATCCAGCCTACATAATTTCTCTGGGATTGCAACCGTGTTACAATCATTCAGAGCCGCTAATACCTCCCCTAATAATACACGGAGGTTCTCAAGCTTAAATTTAAAATTTGAAATGTCTGAGTCCAGTCTATTTGGATCAGATCCGTCACCCACAGAATGAAGCTCTCCGTCTTCATGTTCTGCCAATTGTGACGCAGTATCAGACATGGCTCTAACATTATCAGCGTACTCTGTTCTCACCCCAGAGTGGTCGCGTTTACCTCTAAGTTCTGGCAATTTAGATAAAACTTCAGTCATAACATTAGCCATGTCCTGTAAAGTGATTTGTAATGGCCGCCCTGATGTACTTGGCGCCACAATATCACGCACCTCCTGAGCGGGAGATGCAGGTACTGACACGTGAGGAGAGTTAGTCGGCATAACTTTCCCCTCGTTGTCTGGTGAAATTTTCTTGACATGTACAGATTGGCTTTTATTTAAAGTAGCATCAATGCAAATAGTACACAAATTTCTATTGGGCTCCACATTGGCCTTTGAACATATTGCACAAAGAGATTCCTCTGTGTCAGACATGTTTAAACAAACTAGCAATTAGCCTAGCAAGCTTGGAAAATACTTTTCAAATAAATTTACAAGCAATATAAAAAACGTTACTGTGCCTTTAAGAAGCACACAAAACTGTCACAGTTGAAATAACAATGAACCGGATTAGTTATAGAAACCAAATTTTTACGGTAAATGCATTAATTTAGCAAAGGATTGCACCCACTAGCAATTGGATGATTAACCCCTTAATACCAAAAACGGATAACAATTGAAAATATAAACGTTTTTATCACAGTCAAAGCACAGTCTCACAGGTCTGCTGTGAGTGATTACCTCCCTCAAAACTAGTTTTGGAGACCCCTGAGCTCTGTAGAGACGTCCTGGATCATGCAGGGAGAAAAAGGCAGACTGTGACTGAATTTCTACTGCGCAATAAAGCGCCAAAATAGGCCCCTCCCACTCATAATACAACAGTGGGGAAGCTCAGTAAACTGAATTAATTCATAACAAACGACAGCCATGTGGAAAATAACGCCCATAAAATTTTTCACCAAGTACCTCAGAGAAATAAACGATTAACATGCCAGTAAACGTTTTAAAAATAAATTATGAAATGTTATTCAAAAGCCTGCTGCTAGCCGCTCTCACTACAGAATAGGCTAAAGGTTATATGTATACAGTATTTTCTTAGTGAAGTGCCATTCCCCAGAAATACTTCAGTGTAAACATACATACATATCAGCCTGATACCAGTTGCTACTACTGCATTTAAGGCTGTACTTACATTACATCGGTATTAGCAGTATTTTCTCAGTCAATTCCATTCCTTAGAAAATAATATACTGCAACATACCTCCTTGCAGGTGAACCTGCCCGCTGTCCCCTGTTCTGAAGTTACCTCGCTCCTCAGAATGGCCGAGAACAGCAAATGGATCTTAGTTACGTCCGCTAAGATCATACACAAACTCAGGTAGATTCTTCTTCTAATGCTGCCTGAGAAAAAACAACACACTCCGGTGCCGTTTAAAATAACAAACTTTTGATTGAAGAAATAAAAAACTAAGTTTAACAACCACAGTCCTCTCACACGTCCTATCTATTAGTTAGGTGCAAGAGAATGACTGGGTATGACGTAGAGGGGAGGAGCTATATAGCAGCTCTGCTTGGGTGATCCTCTTGCACTTCCTGTTAGGGAGGAGTTATAATCCCATAAGTAATGGATGACCAGTGGACTGACTACACTTAACAGGAGAAATACTATCAATATGAATAGTATGTTAAGTAATCATACAAACAGCTATAAAAAAGCATATGACAAAGCACACATAAAAGTCCAAAGTACACAAAGAAAGAATGTCTGGAAAAGGTGTCAGATCCCTGAAGAGCGTCTGACTTGGTGTAAGCCCCACTCAGATGTACACACGCGACTATGCCACGTGATCAATGGTTTGGACGAATCTGTAACTTCCATTATCCCATTTATTCAGTGGAAAGTTTGAAAGTTGTTAGTAGGAGCGAGGAAAGAAGCGTGTGCATGGGATAGTGGAAGTTACAGATTCGTCCAAACCATTGATCACGTGGCATAGTCGCTACAGGCTGCTGAAAGTTTCTCTTTGATCTAACTGGAGAATCGAAGGAGCCATTACAATATAGATATCCAGTTCCATGCTCTGGGAGGTGCCAAGTTGTTGACTGATACGATTTATTAAAAAAAGTTAAGTTTTAAAACCAACACACAGTACATTTTGTATAGAACTTACCTCAATACAAGTGTGCCATATTATGCCTCTTTTCTTTCTCTTTATTTACTAAGGCCCGATACTATTTATCTTACCTCATATGGTTTTGAGGGCATTTGAAGTAAGTGTACATCTGAGTGAGGCTTACACCAAGACAGACGCTCTTCAGGGATCTTTGTGTACTTTTATGTGTGCTTTGTCATATGTTTTTTATACCTGTTTGTACTATTACTTAACATACTATTCATATTGACAGTATTTTTGTATAGCGCCATCCCGCCTCTTGTTGAGCATTTACATAAATATATATATATATATATAATCATATACATATATATTTAAAAATGCTGTGCTACATGCCCCCTTCCCATGCCTTTAAAAGTATAAATCTTGTTTTTCGGGAGGCGGAGCTAACGAGTAAGCTGAGTGGCAGCGTTTCATGTGAGCTCTGTTAAGATAATTAGATAAACATCATATAGCGCCATCCTGCCTCTTAGGGACAGGCAGCTATTCGCTTTAGTTTTCCACCTAAAGTATCAGGTGCGAGTTCCTCTCTTGCAAGGTACTCGCGTAAGAAGCGCTAGTGGGGTTTAACAGTGGATTCATTCCCTGTCATTCTGCTTGTTTTGTACAGTATATATAGTTATGTGTTTTTATATGTATATAGACATATTAACACATAAATATATATGTATATAATCATATACATACATATTTACATTGCGGTCTATGGGAACACACAGTTCCCATAGACTGCAATATAAAGGCACTTTTCAGTGCCGCTTTTTTTCTAACACCCCACTCCCACTATCTTTAGACACCAAAAACTGCCTAGTGCAGTTGTTTTTAATAAAATAATAAAAAAAACCCAGAATTTATGCTTACCTGATAAATTACTTTCTCCAACGGTGTGTCCGGTCCACGGCGTCATCCTTACTTGTGGGATATTCTCTTCCCCAACAGGAAATGGCAAAGAGTCCCAGCAAAGCTGGTCACATGATCCCTCCTAGGCTCCGCCCACCCCAGTCATTCGACCGACGGACAGGAGGAAATATATATAGGAGAAACCATATGATACCGTGGTGACTGTAGTTAGAGAAAATAATTCATCAGACCTGATTAAAAAACCAGGGCGGGCCGTGGACCGGACACACCGTTGGAGAAAGTAATTTATCAGGTAAGCATAGATTCTGTTTTCTCCAACATTGGTGTGTCCGGTCCACGGCGTCATCCTTACTTGTGGGAACCAATACCAAAGCTTTAGGACACGGATGAAGGGAGGGAGCAAATCAGGTCACCTAAACGGAAGGAACCACAGCTTACAAAACTTTTCTCCCAAAAATAGCCTCCGAAGAAGCAAAAGTATCAAATTTGTAAAATTTGGCAAAAGTGTGCAGTGAAGACCAAGTCGCTGCCTTACATATCTGGTCAACAGAAGCCTTGTTCTTGAAGGCCCATGTGGAAGCCACAGCCCTAGTGGAGTGAGCTGTGATTCTTTCAGGAGGCTGCCGTCCGGCAGTCTCATAAGCCAATCGGATGATGCTTTTAAGCCAAAAGGAAAGAGAGGTAGAAGTCGCTTTTTGACCTCTCCTTTTACCAGAATAAACAACAAACAAGGAAGATGTTTGTCTGAAATCTTTAGTAGCCTCTAAATAGAACTTTAGAGCACGGACAACGTCCAAATTGTGTAACAAACGTTCCTTCTTTGAAACTGGATTCGGACACAAAGAAGGTACAACTATCTCCTGGTTAATATTTTTGTTAGAAACAACTTTAGGAAGAAAACCAGGCTTAGTACGCAAAACCACCTTATCTGCATGGAACACCAGATAAGGAGGAGAACACTGCAGAGCAGATAACTCTGAAACTCTTCTAGCAGAAGAAATTGCAACCAAAAACAAAACTTTCCAAGATAGTAACTTAATATCTATGGAATGTAAGGGTTCAAACGGAACCCCTTGAAGAACTGAAAGAACTAGATTTAGACTCCAGGGAGGAGTCAAAGGTCTGTAAACAGGCTTGATCCTAACCAGAGCCTGAACAAATGCTTGAACATCTGGCACAGCTGCCAGTCTTTTGTGTAGTAAGACAGATAAAGCAGAGATCTGTCCCTTTAGGGAACTTGCAGATAATCCTTTCTCCAAACCTTCTTGAAGAAAGGAGAGAATCTTAGGAATTTTTATCTTATTCCATGGGAATCCTTTGGATTCACACCAACAGATATATTTTTTCCATATTTTATGGTAAATTTTTCTAGTTACAGGTTTTCTGGCCTGAACCAGAGTATCTATCACCGAATCTGAAAACTCACGCTTTGATAGAATCAAGCGTTCAATCTCCAAGCCGTCAGTTGGAGGGCGACCAGATTTGGGTGTTCGAATGGACCTTGAACAAGAAGGTCCTGTCTCAAAGGTAGCTTCCATGGTGGAGCCGATGACATATTCACCAGGTCTGCATACCAAGTCCTGCGTGGCCACGCAGGAGCTATCAAGATCACCGAGGCCCTCTCCTGATTGATCCTGGCTACCAGCCTGGGAATGAGAGGAAACGGTGGGAATACGTAAGCTAGGTTGAAAGTCCAAGGTGCTACTAGTGCATCTACTAGAGTCGCCTTGGGATCCCTGGATCTGGACCCGTAGCAAGGAACCTTGAAGTTCTGACGAGACGCCATCAGATCCATGTCTGGAATGCCCCATAATTGAGTTATTTGGGCAAAGATTTCCGGATGGAGTTCCCACTCCCCCGGATGAAATGTCTGACGACTCAGAAAATCCGCTTCCCAATTTTCCACTCCTGGGATGTGGATCGCAGACAAGTGGCAGGAGTGATCCTCCGCCCATTGAATTATTTTGGTCACTTCTTTCATCGCCAGGGAACTCTTTGTTCCCCCTTGATGATTGATATAAGCAACAGTCGTCATGTTGTCTGATTGGAACCTTATGAATTTGGCCTTTGCTAGTTGAGGCCAAGCTCTGAGAGCATTGAATATCGCTCTCAGTTCCAGAATGTTTATCGGGAGAAGAGACTCTTCCCGAGACCATAGACCCTGAGCTTTCAGGGATTCCCAGACCGCACCCCAGCCCACTAGACTGGCGTCGGTCGTGACAATGACCCACTCTGGCCTGCGGAAGCTCATTCCCTGGGACAGATGGTCCAGGGTCAGCCACCAACGGAGTGAATCTCTGGTCTTTTGATCTACTTGAATCATTGGAGACAAGTCTGTATAATCCCCATTCCACTGTTTGAGCATGCACAGTTGTAATGGTCTTAGATGAATTCGTGCAAAAAGAACTATGTCCATTGTTGCAACCATCAATCCTATTACTTCCATGCACTGCGCTATGGAAGGACGAGGAACAGAATGAAGCACTTGACAAGAGCTTAGAAGTTTTGATTTTCTGACCTCTGTCAGAAAAATCCTCATTTCTAAGGAATCTATTATTGTTCCCAAGAAGGGAACTCTTGTTGACGGGGACAGAGAACTCTTTTCTTTGTTCACCTTCCATCCGTGAGATGTGAGAAAGGCTAGAACGATGTCCGTATGAGCCTTTGCCTTTGACAGGGACGACGCTTGTATTAGAATGTCGTCCAAGTAAGGTACTACTGCAATGCCCCTTGGTCTTAGAACCGCTAGAAGGGACCCTAGCACCTTTGTGAAAATCCTTGGAGCAGTGGCTAATCCGAATGGAAGAGCCACAAACTGGTAATGTTTGTCCAGAAAAGCGAACCTTAGGAACTGATGATGTTCCTTGTGGATAGGGATATATAGGTACGCATCCTTTAGATCCACGGTAGTCATAAATTGACTTTCCTGGATGGTGGGTAGAATCGTTCGAATAGTTTCCATTTTGAACGATGGTACCCTGAGAAATTTGTTTAGGATCTTCAAATCCAAAATTGGTCTGAACGTTCCCTCTTTTTTGGGAACTACGAACAGATTGGAATAAAATCCCATTCCTTGTTCCTTTATTGGAACTGGGTGTATCACTCCCATCTTTAACAGGTCTTCTACACAATGTAAGAATGCCTGTCTCTTTATTTGGTTTGAGGATAAGTGAGACTTGTGGAACCTTCCCCTTGGGGGTAGTTCCTTGAATTCCAGGAGATAACCTTGAGAAACTATTTCTAGCGCCCAAGGATCCTGAACATCTCTTGCCCAAGCCTGAGCAAAGAGAGAGAGTCTGCCCCCCACCAGATCCGGTCCCGGATCGGGGGCTACTCCTTCATGCTGTCTTGTTAGCAGTGGCAGGTTTCTTGGCCTGCTTACCTTTGTTCCAGCCTTGCATTGGTTTCCAGGCTGGTTTGGGTTGTGAGGCATTACCCTCTTGCTTAAAGGATGCAGAATTAGAGGCTGGTCCATTTCTGCGAAAGGGACGAAAATTAGGCTTATTTTTAGCCTTAAAAGACCTATCCTGTGGAAGGGCGTGGCCCTTTCCCCCAGTGATGTCTGAAATAATCTCTTTCAAATCAGGTCCAAATAAAGTTTTACCTTTGAAAGGAATGTTAAGTAATTTTGTCTTGGATGACACATCCGCTGACCAAGACTATAGCCAAAGCGCTCTGCGCGCCACAATAGCAAACCCTGAATTTTTCGCCGCTAATTTTGCTAATTGCAAAGCGGCATCTAAAATAAAAGAGTTAGCCAATTTAAGTGCGTGAACTCTGTCCATAACCTCCTCATATGGAGTTTCTCTACTGAGCGACTTTTCTAGTTCCTCGAACCAGAACCACGCTGCCGTAGTGACAGGAACAATGCATGAAATTGGTTGTAGAAGGTAGCCTTGCTGTACAAAAATCTTTTTAAGCAAACCTTCCAATTTTTTATCCATAGGATCTTTGAAAGCACAACTATCTTCGATAGGAATAGTAGTGCGTTTGTTTAGAGTAGAAACTGCCCCCTCGACCTTGGGGACTGTCTGCCATAAGTCCTTTCTGGGGTCGACCATAGGAAATAATTTCTTAAATATAGGGGGAGGAACAAAAGGTATGCCGGGCTTTTCCCACTCTTTATTTACTATGTCCGCCACCCGCTTGGGTATAGGAAAAGCGTCGGGGGGCACCGGAACCTCTAGGAACCTGTCCATCTTGCATAATTTCTCTGGAATGACCAAATTGTCACAATCATCCAGAGTAGATAACACCTCCTTAAGCAGTGCGCGGAGATGTTCTAATTTAAATTTAAATGTCACAACATCAGGTTCAGCTTGATGAGAAATTTTTCCTGAATCTGAAATTTCTCCCTCAGACAAAACCTCCCTCATGGCCCCTTCAGATTGGTGTGAGGGTATGACAGAACAATTATCATCAGCGTCCTCTTGCTCTTCAGTGTTTAAAACAGAGCAATCGCGCTTTCTCTGATAAGTAGGCATTTTGGATAAAAGATTTGCTATGGAGTTATCCATTACAGCCGTTAATTGTTGCATGGTAATAAGTATTGGCGCACTAGATGTACTAGGGGCCTCCTGCATGGGCAAAACTGGTGTAGACACAGTAGGAGATGATGTAGTATCATGTTTACTCCCCTCATTTGAGGAATCATCTTGGGCAATATCATTATTTGTGGCAGTACTGTCCTTACTTTGTTTGGACGCTATGGCACAATTATCACATAAATTTAAATGGGGAGACACATTGGCTTTCATACATATAGAACATAGCTTATCTGAAGGTATAGACATGTTAAACAGGCTTAAACTTGTCAACAATGCACAAAAAACGTTTTAAAATAAAACCGTTACTGTCACTTTAAATTTCAAACAGAAAACACTTTATTACTGAATATGTGAAAAAGTATGAAGGAATTGTTCAAAAATTACCAAATTTTCACCACAGTGTCTTAAAGCCTTAAAAGTATTGCACACCAAATTTCAGAGCCGTTTTTCGATTTAACCCCTATACAGTCCCAGATACAGTCTTTGCTAAGACCCAACCAAGCCCTGAGGGGAATACGATACCAAATGACGCCTTCTAAAAGCTTTTTCAGAGATTCTTAGATCCACACACATGCATCTGCATGCCCTGTTCTCAAAAAACAACTGCGCATTAATGGCGCGAAAATGAGGCTCAGTCTATGACTAGAAAGGCCCCCTGACTGAAAAAGGTGTCCAATACAGTGCCTGCCGTTTTATAAACGTTCCCCAAGATTATAAATGTCAATTGTTAGCCTAAATTTGAATAATATGCACAAATAAAGCAATCGATTTAGCCCATAAAAATGTCTACCAGTTTTTTAGCCCATAATAAGCCCTTTATTCTGTTTGTTTTTGACTAAGAAAATGGCTTACCGGTCCCCATGAGGGGAAATGACAGCCTTCCAGCATTACACAGTCTTGTTAGAAATATGGCTAGTCATACCTTAAGCAGAAAAGTCTGCTAACTGTTTCCCCCAACTGAAGTTACTTCATCTCAACAGTCCTATGTGGAAACAGCAACCGATTTTAGTTACTGTCTGCTAAAATCATCTTCCTCTTACAAACAGAAATCTTCATCCTTTTCTGTTTCAGAGTAAATAGTACATACCAGCACTATTTTAAAATAACAAACACTTGATAGAAGAATAAAAACTACATTTAAACACCAAAAAACTCTTAACCATCTCCGTGGAGATGTTGCCTGTGCAACGGCAAAGAGAATGACTGGGGTGGGCGGAGCCTAGGAGGGATCATGTGACCAGCTTTGCTGGGACTCTTTGCCATTTCCTGTTGGGGAAGAGAATATCCCACAAGTAAGGATGACGCCGTGGACCGGACACACCAATGTTGGAGAAAAGCTACATTTTTTTTAATTAAAAACTACAATGCCCTCTATTTTGAGGGCATTTGGGGCACTTTTAGAAAATTAACCAAAAATCTAATCTCTAGTTAATTTTCAGAGCGCTAATTTATAACTAGCCACTTGTAATGGCTGGTTAATTATAGCGCTCCCGCAAACGGGCAAATTTGCCCGTTTGTGCGGGCGCAATAATTTAGCGTTCAACTTGTAATCTAGCCCTAAATGTGTTGTGTGTGGAATTACTCATTGTCTATCCCCTACACCCTCCTTCTTGGTGTGGAGTCAAAGAGTTGTTCTTAAATCACAATCTCTTTCATCCCACAATTCACTTAAATGTAAAAAATTACAAAGCTTTCGTCTGCTTTTATCCAGTATAGGAGCACAATACATTGAGGTAAAAAGTGTGATTGAACTGGCTTTGGTTGAAGAAAAACTCTGTGATGCAGTTTAAAAAAAAAAAAAAAAAGCCATGCCAGAAGGGAATGTTCTGAGAATATTAGCAGCGGACTTGGAGTATAAAGAAATCTTTATTTTTATAAGGTGAAGCTGTCATAGTATTTGTGCACATGCTACACAATGATCTGAAATAATTGTCAATGTTTACTATCCCCTTAAAAGAATATTTATAAAGATAAGCATGCGATGTTACCTCTGATAGCAGTAGTAGTCCCACATTCTTTTCACGTGATGAGAAACAATAATTTGCACTTTTTGAAGACACATCAGCAAAATATATACCTTTTCCAAACTAAGGGTTAAATAAAAATAAGAGTACAATTGGTAACACATAATTAAAGTCCACAACTACTATTTTACATACTAAAAGATCACACTGTTGTTATTCAAAATCGTTATTTTAGTAGATACTGAATATCTTTGACTGATCCTTCAATATAGAAATATATTTAGAAATTAGACCCTTGCATAAGTAAATATGCATTTTTAAACAACTATGGTATGCATTATATATAAAGACATATACAAATGAATTTTACATACGTCTAGATTCCAGATTTAAAAGGGACAGTCTACACCAACATTTTTATTGTTTAAAAAGATAGATAATGCCTTTACTACCCATTCCCCAGTTTTTCACAACCAACTTTGTTATATTATTATATACTTTAAAAGCTCTAAATGTCTGCCTGTTTCTAAGCCACTACAGACAGCCACTTATCACATGCTTTTTTATTAGCTTTTCACAACAGGAGACTGCTAATTCATATACATAACATTGTGCTCTCTACTGTGGAATTGTGCAAGACACAGCACTAATTGGCTAAAATGCAGGTCAATAGATAATAAATAAATAGCGTGTGTTAAGGAGGCTGTCAGAAGATTCTTCGATACAAGGTAATCACAGAGGTAAAGTATTTTATTATAACCATTATAAAGGGATTAGCTATCTTTTTAAACAATACAAATTCTGGAGTTGACTGTCCCTTTAAGATACAAATACAGCAAGACATACAAAATATTCACCTACACACTGCCAAATAAACTGGGTTAATATTAAGGCAGAAATGCAAACATTTTCAGTAGAAACAGGAAATCCCCCTTCTCCCACTCCCTTCATGTGCTAGAATTTAATGTTGAATATAACATTCAAATGTTCCTACCTACTTTACTCTTCTCTCTTTTTTTAAATGCATTCTCTTTATGAATCATGGAGCTTTAATTCTGACTTTACTGCCCCTCTAAATTGGAAACTGCACCTTAATGAAGGACCATGGCTATGGCATGAATCAATCCCCTAAAATGAGAATTAGTCTATAGTAGAAATGGATCTCTGACTAGCTAAAAAAAACTGTTGTTCAAATGATGGAAAAGTCTAAAAGGGATACATAAGATTAGAATTCCTCAAGGATGAAAAATCATCAGATTTAAGATACAAAGGAATCAACAAAAAGGATATAAACTAAGAAGAAAGAAGCTCATGGGTCCTCCAAAGAATATGTAATAAAAAAAACTGCTGATTACCTCTCCCTGAAACTTGGAAATGGTGATCAGGATTCAATAGTCTCAATAACCTTTCTGGCTGGGCAGTGAGTCTAGATAAAATAACTGATGACATAACTTAGGGGTGGGGAAGCTGCTCACATGCCAGTGCCCTACCACCACTAGACACAAAGGAAGCCCTGAAGGGACCTTCCTGGGACAGTGTGTAGCGGGATTTGTCTCCAAGTCAACAACTATTCACTTATGATTCCTCCCAGGGACCCTCCTAAACAAATGAGATAATAGAAGCTTATTGGAACGTTGTTTAAAACTGTATGCTCTATCTGAATGATGAAGGAACATTTTTGAGTTTCATGTCCCTTTAAAGTTGAGCACCAGAAAGAGATGTTGAAAGGAGACACTTACCTCTCAGATATTTGAGACACTTCCTTCATAGTTAGGGAACAGCAAGCTCCCTCCTGAAGAATAATGTAAGGCACTATTGTAACATTGTCTGAAATAAGATAAGACTCCAATTACAACAAAGGCCAAGACAGAAGGGCTCTGACAACAGCACAGAGTTCTAGAACATTAATTGGCAACCTTTATGCTTCAACCTCGCCTCCCGAGGAAACCAAATCCCTTGTGTCCTCTGAGCCCCAAATGACCCCCTAAACCTGAAAAACTTGCACCTGTAAAGATTACAGTTCAAATAGAACCTGCAAAAGAAGACCCTGCATAATAAGCTCAAGATTCAGCCACCAAGATAGAGACCGACTTGTCCTGAGATTTAGCTAAATCTCTAGAAACAGCAGAGTACGATCCTTGCACCATAAATAAGAAATTCTACTAAATGTAAACGAAACATCTAGGCAAGGATATACCACAATACCCTGAATTCTGATTACAGACAAAAGGGTACCCCGAACCTTAGAGAAGATCCTGGGAGCTGTAGCCAGGCCAAACAGATGAGCAACAAAGAATTTGTCTAGAAAGACAAACCATTTAACTGATAATGTTTCCTGTGACTTGCAACATAAAGGAAAACATCCTTTCAGAGCCTTCAGATCCAAACTAGCCTAAAAATTCCATCCTTCCTTGGATTAATAAAGAGATTTGAATAAAATCCCATCCCATGTTTCAACAAAAGGTACAGATACAATCACTCCCATAGATACTAGATCTGAAACTGACCGAAAAAAAACCTATTCAGACAAAAAAAAAGAGAGTAGAAAATTAACCATTTTTGGTTCAGCACCTGGGTAACACTTGCTAATTGGTGGCTACATTTAGACACTATTCAGCAAGCGCTTCCCGGGTGCTGAACCAAAAATAATCCGGCTCCTAAGCTTACATTCTTTCTTTTCCAAATAAAGATATATTCATTAAAATTATGGTGGAGATGGAAGTTTGAGATTAAAATCCTCTATGCCTCAAAAGTAAATCAATAAAAAAAAATTGCATAGGAAATTAGCATATCTAGGCAAGTATCCCCGCTTGCTTCTCCCCAGTAAAACTCCATACAGATACAATCACTCCCATAGATACTAGATCTGAAACTGACCGAAAAAAAACCTATTCAGACAAAAAAAAAGAGTGGAAAATTAACCATTTTTGGTTCAGCACCTGGGTAACACTTGCTAATTGGTGGCTACATTTAGACACTATTCAGCAAGCGCTTCCCGGGTGCTGAACCAAAAATAATCCGGCTCCTAAGCTTACATTCTTTCTTTTCCAAATAAAGATATATTCATTAAAATTATGGTGGAGATGAAAGTTTGAGATTAAAATCCTCTATGTCTCAAAAGTAAATCAATAAAAAAAAAAATGCATAAGAAATTAGCATATCTAGGCAAGTATCCCCGCTTGCTTCTCCCCAGTAAAACTCCATATACATTGTTACCAATGCACAAGAGGATTCTGGGTAAAATATGCAAAATCTCAGACTATATGCTTCAAATACTGTTTTAACACAGCAATCCCTTAATAGGGTGATTGCAGCAAATACATAAACCACTGCTAGTCAGCCTGTTTTGTTCTTATTAGAACTCTTCAGTAGCAGATAGATTTCTGATTACTGTAAGTAAAGTTCATTTCAGGGTTAAATCAAAAATCATTAAAATTATGGTGGAGATAAAAGTTTGAGATTAAAATCCTCTATGTCTCAAAAGTAAATCAATAAAAAAAAATGCATAGGAAATTAGCATATCTAGGCAAGTATCCCCGCTTGCTTCTCCCCAGTAAAACTCCATATACATTGTTACCAATGCACAAGAGGATTCTGGGTAAAATATGCAAAATCTCAGACTTTATGCTTCAAATACTGTTTTAACACAGCAATCCCTTAATAGGGTGATTGCAGCAAATACATAAACCACTGCTAGTCAGCCTGTTTTGTTCTTATTAGAACTCTTCAGTAGCAGATAGATTTCTGATTACTGTAAGTAAATTTCATTTCAGGGTTAAATCAAAATTCATTAAAATTATGGTGGAGATAAAAGTTTGAGATTAAAATCCTCTATGTCTCAAAAGTAAATCAATAAAAAAAAATTGCATAGAAAATTAGCACATCCAGGCAAGTATCCCTGCTTGCTTTCCCCCAGTAAAACTCCATATACATTGGTACCAATGCACAAGAGGATTTTGGGTAAGATATGCAAATTAGATATGCAAAATCTCAGATTTTTTGCTTAAAATGAATGAATTTTGATTTAACCCTGAAATGAGCTTTACCTAAGCAGCAATCAGAAATCTATCTGTTACTGAAGCTTGTGACTAATTCCCAGGAGGTGAAAAAATGTCTCTACCTATATTCTCGACACATAACTCGATCAAACACTTTACTCTGAGGGGAAATGGACCTCAACTCAGTCTGAGAATCCCTCTCTGTGAAGGATAATCTGTATATTCAGCGGAGGCAAAGACAAGACTGATTTTACCAGTGAGGTGGGAGGTTTTTTTTAAGGGCTCTTGGGGTTTGGAAATCATTGCCTCCTCCTAGTGGCAGGGAAAAGTAATTCCCAGGAGTAATGGATCGTAGACTTTTACCACCTGTATGAAAGAAATAATAACTTTAAATCCTTTGTCTCAGATAAGTCATATTCCTGGTTTCTTCATAGGTTACCAGCCACATTCTGCATTACATTTAGAATAAGAGGGCAGTATCAAAAGCAAACTAATCTTACTCACCATATAACCTGTGACTGGAGCTTCCTGAGGAGCTACACGCAACCCCTGACTGAGAATTCCAACCCAGTTAGACAGACGGCTTCCATGCCACAGCAACATCCTGCAAGTGAGAAAATTATATATATATGTATATTTTTATACATCAATTATTTTAGTTATTAAAATAAAAATCTGGTAGGTATATCTAACAGCAAAAAGAGTTTTGGATATCTTAGCAGTAGTTTGTTTAAAGGGACAGTCAAGTCCAAAAAAACCCTTTCATGATTCAGATAGGGCATGCGATGTTAAACAACTTTCCAATTTACTTTTATCACCAATTTTGCTTTGTTCTCTTGGTATTCGTAGTTGAAAGCTAAACCTAGGAGGTTCATATGCTAATGTCTTAGACCTTGAGGACTGCCTCTAATCTAAATGCATTTTGATCGTTTTTCACCACTAGAGGGCATTAGTTCATGTGTTTCATATAGATAACATTGAGCTTATACACATGAATTTACCATGGAGTCAGCACTGATTGGCTAAAATGCAAGTCTGTCAAAAGAACTGAAATAAGGGGGCAGTCTGCTGAGGCTTAGATACAGGGTAATTACAGAGGTAAAATGTAGACTTTATATTCATTCAATAAACTGCCAATGTACTCTTAAAGGGACATTAAAATAACTCTAACCTGAGTTTTCAAAATGCTGAAATTGGCTAATTGAAGGTTACATAATTTGCATTATGGTCTCCTATAGAGTGTGGGGGCAAGCATGTGTTGTAGTTTTTTTTTTTTACACAAAAGCAAGAGATGACCTTTTAAAATACCATGTAAGTATTTCTGTAAACATGTGAAGTGGTTTAAAGGGACAGTCTACTTAATTTTTTTTTTACTGTTTAAAAAGATAGATAATGCCTTTACTTCCCATTCCCCAGCTTGCACAACCGACATTGTTATACTAATATACTTTATAATCTCTAAGATTGCCTGTTTCTAAGTATCCGCAGAGGCCGCCTCTTATCTCAGTGCTTTTTATTAGCTTTTCACAGCCAGACAGTGCTAGTTCACATGTGCCATATAGATAACATTGTGCTCACTCCCATGGAAAATGATTATGACTATGCAAGAACCAGCACCAATTGGCTAAAATGCATGATTGTAAACAGCACTGAGATAAGGAGCAGTCTGCAGGAGTTCAGATACAGGTAATCATAGAGGTAAAAAGTATATCAATATAACAGTATTGGTTATGCAAAACTGAGGAATGAGTAATAAACTGATTTTCTATCTTTTAAAAAACATAATTTTCAAGTAGACAGTCCCTTTAAAGCCTAGTTTCTCTACCTATGGTACATGTATCTACAGGATACCTAGGCCTTAAACAAAGATTACTCAAATGTTTGCCTTAAAAATCCTAAAATTACCATCAAACCTGGTGCAGATTCAGAAAAAGCAAATATTATATCACAGATAAAGACATGTGTCAGGTAAAGTGTACCATTGCTGTAACAAAAATGCAAATGTGACAGATAAAGTGGCATAGAGACACATCACATATGACATATTCCATGCTAGAATGTACCACTAAAATATATGATACCAGAATGATAAAGTAAGGCAAGAGATTATCAAGTTTTACCATGCCCCGCTGAAGTGTATCAAACAATGTATGGAACATTATCAGCTACAGACAGGTGGCATCAGGAATATTTCCTCACCCTATACTAAATGATTTATTCCAACAGTTTGTACACTTGTGTTCTGTAGAATTCCTAAAGCTCTTCTGTATCAGCAATCATGAATCCCAGATGTAAAATAAATTCATGAGTTTAAAAAAAATACGACAGACTGCACTGGTTCATAGACCCAAAGTAATTTGTCAAGTGTCAAGATGTGCAGGAGTGTCTCACTTTTTTTGTAATAGAACTGTTAAGTTAATAATATGTATATATTGTGGTTAGGGATACTTAGGGTATTATACTTCTAAATGTACTTGCTACTGAGAAGGTTTAAAAGATATGAATGCTTTGTTATTTAGGTAAATGGAGATACTTACCTGTTGGATAGATCGGTTCTAAACTTGCTCTCTTCTCCTTCCCTCTGCATTTGGAATACGTGCAACAGAGTCATGGTGTAATCATTGTGTGTGGAAGCGTGAGTGCTCTGCAGGTAGCGCTCAATAAGCTGCAATGGAGGGTGGGATTGTTACACATAATAATGAAGACAGAGAAACTGGGATAAATACAAGTGTAGGTTTCTCCTAGCTCTAGATATCTGTACAAAAAGATATGTGCCTTAGAGAGGTGTTTGAATTACCAGGACATTTATACTGCAAGTTGTTCCTTAGATCAGATTTCATTCAAGGACTTAAAGCGAATGTAAAGTTTAATGAAAAAGTGGCTGGTATCTAAAAATGCTCTTAAAAACAGGGGCACTTTCATTCATTAAACTTTACATTGAAGCTTTTTTTTAAAATACCTTTCTTTATGGAGAGCAGACCTGGGATCATTCAGGAGCTGCGGGTGGAGGATTGCCGGTCTGCTCTCCATCTCCGTACGTATTTTAAAAAAAGAGGTTTCAATGTTTTTAAGATTACTTTTAGATACCGGGCACTTTTTTAAGCTTTATATTGTCTTTGACATATGCTAGAAAAACGATTAAGAGATGGGGATGATAAGCAGATAAATACACATCACAACTACTCTAATACCTGGAAGTCAGCAGATGTTTTTTCCAGTGGTTGTAAGGAACAGTGAAGCTGACGATACTGTCTGTCTACAGGATGTTCCATAGAGTTAAGCTCCTGACTTGCCAGTTTTACTGCAATCTGAATGTCACCCAAAGCCTGGCCAAATAAAGAATATGGGTTACACAGCATGAAATCAAAAGGCCACATAATTACAGTGAGGATTAAAGACACAAAAATCCAAAAAGTACAAAGAAAAACAAATGCACAAAGATATAATGGAAGTTGGTATATTCAGGATATTAAAGGGATAGGAAAGTCAAAATTAAACTTGCATGATTTGGACAGAGCATGTCATTTTAATGCACTTTTATATTCACTTCTGTTTAAAATGTACAGTTGTTAAAAAAGAATATGTACATATCCTACAATAGTGGGAGCTAGCTGGCGATTGGAGCCTGCACACATTTGTCTCTTGTGATTGGCTGACTAGATGTGTTTTCATCTTTTTTCCCCAGTAGTGCATTATTTACTACTCCTTCAGCAAAGAATATCAAGAGAATATCAAAGTACTATTATTTGATGATAAAAGTACTTTGGAAAGTTGTTTAAAATTGTAAGTTCTATCTAAATCCTGAACGAAAATGTTTGGGTTTCATGTCCCTTTAATACTTCATATTAATATTTTAATTCAAATAAAAGCATTCTTACCTCAAGGAGTTGTATTTTTAAGGCCAGCTCATCTGCTGTTCTGATAAGTGGGGGCGTCCTGAGCCTTCAGAGAAGTATTACAATGATAAGGTTAACACCCCTATATCCTATGTACAAACCACTTGCTAGAACTACAAATACTAACCCAAAATCATGAGGAACCCGAGTATAAAATTCATTACATGCTTCAATAAGGTCCTTGCCCAATTTCTGCTTTTTGATGCAGTTTTCTATACGCTGTAGAGAGCAGTACCCAGCACGGATTTGTTCCACAGTGAGCTTTCCTAGAAAAGAACATTCAACAGTCTTTTTTTTGGGCTGAAATGGGATCTTCTAAGCTAAATATGTAGAATAAAAACTTGCAGAGGTACCATACCCAAAGGTGCTTTCTTTGTGTCATATTTCATTTCAAGCATGGTTTCCTCCATGTTTTGTAGGTTACAGATCAGTTTAATCAGCTCCTGGACACAGACATCTAGTTGTGATTCTGGTTTTGGCAGGTCAGATGGTTTTTCTTCCTTTTTGATTTCCTCTTCCTCCTGTAGGCAATATGTAAGAAAATGATATAATACATTTACAAGACTCACGTAATATAAACAATATTCACTTTGCAAGAATTAAACAAACAAATGTCAACTCAACTCATCTACATAACTATTGCTACATACATACAAATGGTACTGAAGGATGTGTTTACAGACCAGCCACAACACGATGTATATACCTGTGTGGTTGAATTATAATCCAAATGCAGCATGTCGTATTTGCCAGGAACCTTTTCAAAATCACTTCTCTCGGACCACACGTTCTTTGTTTTATCAAAAAACCTATTCAGAGAAGCAAACATAAAAAGAAAAAAATGCAGTGACTAAACCTGGAAAGCAAATTAAAGCATTTGTTACTAATAATAAAATACAATGATCAGGAGGGAAACTGTAGCAGAATGCAGGAAAGTGTATTACTCACAAACTATATTACAAAGCACCACTTATATTACATACTATAACAACAAAACCTGCATTTTGTATGGGTTTAAAAGGAAATTAACCCTAACATTTTCTGTGATGCATATGAACAAGCAGCATTTATGTCACAAATATTTTGTTGCCTGAAAAAAAAAAACATTTTACTTAAAAGCTGTGTAAATGATTGGTTTTGTATTTCCTACTAATCCTCACCAGCTGATAGTGACAACTGCTTCTGCAGGTATGACAAGAAAATGTTTGTTTATTCAGGAGAGGAACATGAAAAACCAAGGGTGAGCGGGAGCAGTCTTAGCTGATGTTGCATTTTGTTTTAATGAAAAAACAAATACATTTTGAAATGCAGAAAAAATGTGGCTACAAACAATTCAGTGCTTGATTGCACAAGATCTTGTAAATGTCATTTCTAAAGAATCCTAATAAATGTACTAATCTGTATTGATTTAGTAAATTATTTAGCAGTTAGAAAGTTACATAAGCATGAAATATAACAAGTACAAGAAATACAAATAGGATATTTTGGGTATTTCCCTTTTCATTAAAAATACTGATTTAATATATAGTTAAAACTGCAGAAAATAATAGATTTGGAAGAAAAAAAACTATATTGACTCTATGTCATATACACACTTAAGGCAAGTCTTTAACATACACACCAATAATGCAATCAGCAATTTAATTCAATTGTATTACTGAAGCTGGCAGTAGACATTGAAATGGCTGTGCCGCCTGCCCAAACATGCAAGAAAAAAACTGCAAGGAGAGATCGCCAACAGAGGGTGTAAAGATGTACCCAGAGGCTAAAATATAGATCACACTTCGTTTTTAAAAACAGGCTACAATCTTTTAGCACCAGACTATTACAATCTTTTAGATACAGTAGAATGTCTGGTAGGTTTTCTGTCCCTTGAAAAAAGAAAAAAAAAAAGGGCAATTAAAGAAGAAACAAAACAAATAGGATGGATAAGGTACAGAGTGTCAGCTGAAGATAATCTCACTTTTTCTCGAATACATCTTTTGCTTTTAGAAGGTCCCCTCCGCAGGATACCAGAGAGTTCTGTCCGACCTTACCAACTGAAAAAAAACAGATAGCCCATTAGTCTGCAGATGCCATCAGTGGTACTTCTGGCCAGTATGTTACTTTTTTTACTAACTAGACATGTAGTTTTTTATCCACGTAGCACATTTTCTGCCTGGATTTGCAAGATCGTAAGCCATTTTAAAGACATACAATGGCTACAGTCCGCTATGGTCACTTAATATGGGTTATTTACTGTGCGTATTCACATAACAGAAATAGGCATAAATCATAATATTTTGGGGCTATAGAACACTATTGTTAACCCTTTCCTGACAGAACTTATTTGTAAACAAATAATTGAAATCATGCGATCGTTCATGTGATCGCGTGACTTCAAAGATGGGATCTGGTCAGGGGGGAGTGCCTATAATGCCCACAAGGCTCTGTCCTTGGTCCCCTTCTCTTCTCATCTATCACAAGACACAACTAGGATTTTAATCCACTCTCTCATATTTTACGATCAATAAAGAATGCCTTTGCCAGACCTGTCTTCCTTACACGTCGCTCTTCACCTGCTGCACCTCTCTGCCAATCCCTTCACTGGCTTCTTCTTGCCTCCAGAGTTAAAACACAAATTTTTGACTCTGACATACAAGGCCCTTAACTGCGCTGCTCCCCGTTTTATCTCAGACCTTGTCTCCAGATACTCTCCCTTCCATCTCCTTTGCTCTGCTCACGTCCTCCTCCTCTCGTTACCTCCTCATATTCCCATCTACCGGACTCCTCTAGACTAGCACCTATCTTGTAAACTATCTGAGTCGATGAACAAGACTCTCCCCTAGTTTTGAAAATTTCAAGTGCTCCCTAAAGACTCTACTGTTCAGGGATGCATACAACCTACACTAACCTTTCCTAACCCCAGTTCCTCTCCTCCTTTGTTATCCCCTTGAATCCCCATAGCATTTAAGCCTATGAGCCCAGTTGTTTGCAGATCACCTTCATAAGAGCTGACGACAACAGTGCAACTCTCGGCAGGGCCCTCTACCCACTTAATCGGTATAAATGTTACCTTGCATACCATGCCATGTTTATAGCACTACTGAATCTGTTGGCGCTCTACAAAGAACTAATAATAATAATATACAGCAAATCACAAATGCAATTTGTATTACAGTTTTTCAACTAAACTCTCTCAGCAAAAGATCTCAGAACTGAAATGCCTTACCTCTCCCCCATCGCATCCAAACAGAGAAACTTCTCATATGATCATCTTCCAGCAGCTGGATCAGATAGTACTTATTGTTATTAAACTGCAGGTTGGTCTGAAGAGAGTGGAGAAATGTCTGGTATTAGTGGTTTACGTTTGCGCGCGCAAAATATGCAGGCAAGTGAAGAAAAAAAAAAAAGACAGATGTAGATGCAGGGGGATCTCCGTTCTTAGTAAGGGATCTGGGAGGGATGTAGATCATTTAGGGGGGCCAGCTACACTACAGAAAACAAATATTTCATATAAAAAAATAGAAAAAAACTATTTGGGGGGGGGGGGGGCAAATTGGGTACTGGCAGACAGCTGCCAGTACCCAAGATGGCAGCAAATAGGTAGAGGGTTAGAGAGATGTATGGGGGGGGGGGATCAGGGAGGTTGTGGGGTAAGGGGGATTCATCACTGCAGACTGTATGAAAAAATACAGTACTTAAGATGGCGGTGACAATTGTGAGGTGGGGAGGGAAGAGAGCTGTTTGAGGGGGGTCATGGGGGATCAGGGGGTGGGATGTGTCAGGTGGGAGGCGGATCTCTACACTAAAGCTAAAAATTAACCCTACAAGCTACCTAATTAACCCCTTAACTGCTGGGCATATTACAAGTATGGTGCGCAGCAGTATTTAACGGCCTTATTATTACCAAAAAGCAACGCCAAAGCCATATATGTCTGCTATTTCTGAACAAAGGGGATCCCAGAGAAGCATTTACAACCATTTGTGCCATAATTGCACAAGCTGTTTGTAAATAATTTCAGTGAGAAACCTAAAATTGTGAAAAATGTGTTTGTTTTTTTATTTGATCGTATTTGGCGGTGAAATGGTGGCATGAAATATACCAAAATGGGCCTAGATCAATAATTTGGGTTGTCTACTACACTACACTAAAGTTAAAATTAAACCTAAAAGCTGCCTACAAGCTCCCTAATTAACCCCTTCACTGCTGGGCATAATACACGTGTGGTGTGCAGTGGCATTTAGCGGCCTTCTAATTACCAAAAAGCAACGCCAAAGCCATATATGTCTGCTATTTCTGAACAAAGGGGATCCCAGAGAAGTATTTACAACCATTTATGCCATAATTGCACAAGTTGTTTGTAAATAAATTTAGCGAGAAACCTAAAGTTTGTGAAAAAATTTGTGAAAAAGTCAACAATTTTTTTTATTTGATCGCATTTGGCGGTGAAATGGTGGCATAAAATATACCAAAATGGGACTAGATCAATGCTTTGGGATGTCTTCTAAATACAAATATATACATGTCAAGGGATATTCAGGGATTCCTCAAAGATATCAGTGTTCCAATGTAACTAGCGCTAATTTTGAAAAAAAGAGGTGTGGAAATAGCAAAGTGCTACTTGTATTTATGGCCCTGTAACTTGCAAAAAAAATAGCAAAGAACATGTAAACATTGGGTATTTCTAAACTCGGGACAAAATTTAGAAACTATTTAGAATGGGTGTATTTTGGTGGTTGTAGATGTGTAGCAGATTTTGGGGGTCAAAGTTAGAAAAAGTGTGTTTTTTTTCCATTTTTTCCTCAAATTTTATATATTTTTTTTATAGTAAATTATAAGATATGATGAAAATAATGGTATCTTTAGAAAGTCCATTTAATGGCGAGAAAAAAGGTATATAATATGTGTGGGTACACTAAAAGAGTAAGAGGAAAATTACAGCAAAACACAAACACTGCAGAAATGTAAAAATAGCCATTGTCATTAAAGGGACATTCAACACTGCCCACAACATTAATCTATGTTGAAAAACTAAAAATCAAGATCAAGCTGCAACGTGCCCCCTTTCTCTTACTTACTGCCTTCACTGTTGAATCGTTTACGATAACTTCAAAATTGGTGTCCTAATATGGCTGCTTAACTCCCCCCACCGTGACGTATAGAGCTTCTTCTTCAAACTAGCTGCCAGTGATATCCCATTTCTCCTACTTCAATGCAAAGCCGTTAGCGCATGCGTGATACACTAGGAACACTAAAAGCGGAACCATAATAAGCCAAGTTGTTTCCGTTCCGCTTATATTACGCATAGTACTCTACTTCGTTCTATTAGGTAAAACCCCTATACGCATCAACTCCTTAGTTTACATTGATAAGAAGCGGAAAGGAAACAACTTGGCTTATTATGGTTCCGCTTTTAGTGTTCCTAGTGTATCGCGCATGCGCTAATGGCCGTGAACGCGCTTGGATTGCAGTTCGAGGAATGGGCTATCATTGGCTGCTGGTTTGAAAAAGAAGGTGAATACGTCACGGTGGGGGGAGTTAGGAAACCATGTTAGGACACCAATTTGGAAGTTATCGTAGACAATTCAACAGTGAAGGCAGGAAGTAAGAGAAAGGGGGCACGTTGCAGCTTCATCTTTTTAGTTTTTCAACATAGATTAATGTTGTGGGCAGTGTTGAATGTCCCTTTAAGGGTAAGAAAATTGAAAAATGGTCCGGTCATTAAGGGGTTAAAGGGACACTGAACCCAAATTTTTTCTTTCGTGATTCAGATAGAGCAGCAATTTTAAGCAACTTTCTAATTTACTCCTATTATCAAATTTTCTTCATTCTCTTGGTATCTTTTTTTGAAAAGCAAGAATGTAAGTTTAGATGCAGGCCCATTTTTGGTGAACAACCTGGGTTGTTCTTGCCGATAGGTGGATAAATTCACCCACCAATAAACAAGTGCTGTCCAGTGTTCTGGACCAAAAAAGGATGGCTCCTTAGCTTAGATGCCTTCTTTTTCAAATAAAGATAGCAATAAAATGAAGAAAAATTCATAATAGGAGTAAATTATAAAGTTGCTTAAAACTGCATGCTCTATCTGAATTATGAAAGAATAAATTTGGGTTTCATATCCCTTTAAGCAGTGTTCTTGGGAAAGCATTTACTGCTTCTTTATTTAACGTCCCTAAATATTATTTTTCCTGCTTTTCAAATTTAATCGGAAACTGCTATTTTTTTTCAGTTGATGTCAGACTGGTGACTCACTAGGTCTTCACATGCTCTAGATTAGGCTACGGTGAGTTGGGAAATATAGAACTGACACCCCAGTCTGCGCCCAAAAGCACAACAGAGTGCTGCTACCCTTGTGAGTATTCTAGTGTAAGAATATATAACAATACTAACACCATTTTGTCTCTACTCATACATTTTGTTTTAGACTCCATTTTAAGATGAGCTCATTATATTTCTTCATGTGTTTTATTATGCTGTGAGAAAAAATATGCTGATGTTTTAAGCTGAACACTTTATCTCAATAATTTGTCCGATGGCCTTGTTATGTCTTTGGCGATGAGCCCAGGTATACTTTTATCTAACAGTCCACGCTTACTAAAAATATTCCTTTTTATTCCTTATTTTTAATGAAGTTCTTTGTTCCAAGCATACTGTGTAAGATGGTGTGGCTATGATTTTGTCATTGTTTAACCATATATACTGTAACCATTGTTTATAAAAGTATGTGATGCCTTATAATAAACAGAACAGGTATTAGACTTTACTTGCTGCATTGTGTGATTGTTGTTCCTAAGATCTCGCCAAGTAACCCATTCAGTTCCAGGTGAAGAATACTGCTAAGTGTCAAGTGATACCCCTGGTTATAAGATAACGCCTAACAACAAGTTATTCCTTTTGCTGTAGAGGATTGTGATTACATGACTGATCAGCACTAGGAGGCGCCTTCTAAAGTTTGCATATTTCAGAATTTGTCTTTCGGATGGAATTTTAGAAGGATCACTACTATCTGAGACTTCCCTTTTGAAGTAGTCATCGTATATCTGTTCACATATGTACAATATTTTTTTTTTTTTCATTTTTCATTAAAGGGATACTAAACCCAATTTATTTTCTTTCAGATAGAGCATGCAATTTTTTTTTTTTAATCTTTATTTTAAATCCAACAATATACAATCTGCACACCATGCAGGGCTGCAAAAAGAGACAAAGGAATAACAGAATATATATATCCTTCTTTTTTCTCTGCCCCTTACAGATAACATTGTTGGGGTTTTTACACTTTTTTTTCTTTTCTTTTTTTTACATCAAATAACAATAGAATAAGATAACTCAAAAATGCATCATTCTCCTTATATTAAATCGCTTCTAAACGCACAAAAACTGTTTTTGTTTAGCTCCTTTTAAACTATATGAAACCAGGTTTATAACCCTCAAAGTATGGAACAAAAGGGGGAAGAGTAAACCTTCAAGCAAACAATGAACTTCTTGTCATACTCAAAAGAGAAGAAAAAAAACAAATTAAGTCTCTTATTTTCTATTATATGCTTGGATTCTTATACAAATTATTCCTCTAGGCTGATTACTGCCAAAACAACATAGCTATAACGGCCATGAGACAGGGAGAGAGGTGGGAGGGAAGAGAAGAAGAAAAGAAAAAAAAGAGAGAAAGAAAAAGGGAAAAAAAAAAAAAAAGGGGGGAGGGGGAGATAGGAAAAAATTGATTGTTACCAATGATCTAGTAGAACTATTTCTGAGTGTCTGAAAGGGTAGATTAGTTGATCTATTTCCTCTGGGGGAAAGATTTTAATAAATGCAGACCATTTTTTTAAAAAAAGATTCACCTTGCTTTCAGAAGTTAAGGTTGTATCCATCTGTTCAATAATACACTGCTTTTTCATATAGTTTTTAATTTCTTGGATACTAGGGATCGAGGGGTCTCTCCACTTCCCAAAAATCAAGTTTCTCGCTGCCAGAATTGCCATGTTCCTAGTTTTCTTATGTTTAGAGATTATAGGGGATTCTATGAGGAAGACAACCTCTGCCAATGAGAGAGAAATAGCGGGTAACTTCAGTACTTTGGTTAACCAGAATTCTATTTTCTGCCACAATTGTCTTATCCGAGGGCATGTCCATATCATGTGTACTATATCAGCTGCTGGGTATGCACATTTAGGGCATATATTAAACTTATGGTTATGCCATTTAAACCCCTTTAATGGGGTATAATAAGTTCTATAGAGTAATTTAATATGTGATTCTCTCCAGCTTGCAGATAGTGTAGTCTGTGCTATTATGGCTATAGATTTTTCAACCTGAGCTACCTCGATGTCTAATTCTGGTGATAGGAGATTCCACTTTTGTGATATCTGTTGGAGATTGAAATCTCCATCTTGACTAGTCACCAAGTCATACCAAATTTAGATAGAGGATAAGCCATTTTTAACAAGGGAGGGCCAATTGTCTAGCTTCCCCCAGGACCAAGACCATCCATGTTTCTCAGCAAGTGAGAAAAGGTAGTGTCGGGCCTGGAGGTAAGCAAAAAAATCTTTATTACTTAGATCGAATTCTTGTTTCAGCCTATCAAAGGTTTTAACCGATGAAGTGTCTTGATCTATACATTGAGTCATGAAAGTTAAACCCTTCTCATGCCAGGCCTGAAATATTTTAGATTGGTTCCTTCTTGTAATTCTGGATTACCACATAACCCTTGGAATTTTGGAATAGTGAGATCAATACCTAACTTATGCCCAAGCTTTTTCCATGCCTGTATTATCATATATATCGAGTTGAGACACTTCACTTTCTTTGGAATTAGATGAACCGGACAATGAATCAAGGCTATAGGGTTATAAGGGAATATAATATTCCTTTCCAATTCATTATTAGTAAAATAGTCTCTATTCATGATCCAGTCCATCGCAATCCGTGAGAGGAAAACCAAACTATATTTGCTAAGGTCAGGGAGAGCCATTCCCCCATATCTTTTGGGAAGAAAGAGTTTATTTAAGGAAATTCGAGGTCTTTTGCATTTCCAAATAAAATATCGAAGGGCCCTATTTAGACTTTTCCAATCTTTAACTTTCAAAATAACTGGAATATTTTGTAGAGGATATAACATTTTTGGTAGAAGAACCATTTTAAATAAAGCAATGTGTCCTGAAAGAGAAAGTGGAAGATTTTGCCAGCTACTCATGTACTCTTTTATTCTAGCTAAAATAGGAGAGAAGTTGAGACTATACCATTCTTGTGGGTTAATTGAAATGTTGATTCCTAAGTACTTGAAATGAGTCCAAACTTCCTTGAAGGGTGTCACAGAAAGAGAAGCCTCATTTTTTCTTATCCACATTAGCTCTGACTTAGCGATGTTGATCTTATAGCCTGTAAAGGTTCCAAAAGTATCAGTAATCGAGAGTAGTCTTGGGATATTAATTAACGTGTTAGACATATAGATTAGTACGTCATCTGCGTATAGAGCAATTTTTTGTTCCAAAGTGCCGATTTTTATTCCCTGTAGTACCTGCCTAATCTTAAGAGCTAGGGGATCCATTGCTATGTCAAATAAAAGAGGTGACAATGGGCATCCTTGTCTTGTGCCTCTCTGAAGGTTGATTAGGTTAGATTCAAGTTTATTAATGGTCAATTTGGTTGAAGAATTTCTACAAAGGTTGTTAATGAAGGAGATGAAATTATCCTTAAATCCAAAATGAGTTAAAGAGTTCAGAATATGCTGATGGAATATTGAATCAAACGCTTTTTCTGTGTCCAGCGCAACAATTGCTATATCTACCTGATCTTGAAAGGAACCTTCACGATAGTTATAAAAGTAGTCGAGAACTAAAAAAAGTTCTCTGATTTTAGCTGCTAAGTTACGTCTATACAAAAAGCCTGCCTGGTCTTTATTGATGAGATCGCCTATCTCCCTTTGAAGTCTTTTAGCTAAAATTGACGATAGTAATTTATAGTCAGAGTTAAGTAATGCGATGGGCCGATAAGACTCTTTTTTTTCCGAGGATCTTTCCCCGGCTTCAAGATTAATGATGTGGTAGAAGCAGCAAAAGTCAAAGGAATAGGTATATTTTTTATATAAAAATCATTGAACATGTTTTTTAAATGAGGAATAATAACCGGAGCTAGGATCTTATAGAACTCGTTGGGAAGAGAATCCGGGCCAGGGGCTTTGTCCAGGCGCAGCTCTTTAATTGCATATGTGACCTCATGGTCAGAAATAGGAGCATTGATATTAATTACTGCTTCTTCATTCAGGAGTGGATGATCAAGCCCTCTCCAAAAAAGTTCTGATGCTTCTGCATCTGAATTCTTAAAGGAATAAAGATCCCTATAATAAACAGAAAAAGCATCAAGAATATCTCTTGGATTTTGGAGTAAGCTGCCTTGTTCCAAGAGCGAGTCAATGGAAGAGCTTCCTTGTACATTCTTAACTAGATTTGCGAGGAGTTTCCCTGCCTTATCCCCATGTCTGTAAAATTTGGCTCTGGTTTTAAAATTGGCTTGTACTGAGGTGTGCATTAGGAAGGTATCTCTCTCTCTCTTAGCAGAGACATATCTCCTACAGTTTGCAGATGTTGGTTGGGCTAGATATTTGTTGTAAGTGTTAGTGAGAGATCTCAGTGTTTCATTCTCTCTCCGGGTAGCCTTCCGCTTAAAGTCAGCCATATATGCTATAACGTCCCCTCTTATTACCGCCTTACCTGCTTCCCACAATATACTTGGATCATTAACTGTGCCAATATTTAAAGAGAAAAATTGAGTCATTCTAGCAGTTAGCCAATTCTTAAATTTTAAATTTTTCGCTAAAAATTTAGGGAAAAAAAAAAATCGGTGTGAGGTATATACTTTAACATTTATTGGAATATCTAGTCTAATTGGGGCATGGTCTGAGATGGTGACCTGTGTTATTTTAGTTGGTAGCACCAGTATTTAATACGTTCTCGCTAACTAGGAAAAAGTCAATTCTGGATAAAGATTTTACACGTTTGGCCTCACATGTAAACTCTCTTTGAGATGGATTCTGAATCCTCCAGATATCTTTAAGAGCCAGATTCCTGAACAAAGTTTTGAACATTTTACCTTCCAACTTATCTCTCTTGGCCATACCAGTGCTAGGTACCTGTCTGAACCTATCGAGAGGAGTCTGTGGCACCATATTAAAGTCCCCTGCTACAATTATGTTTCCTTCACCTAGTTGTAAAATTTTAGATTGAAGAAATTCCCAAAAACTTATCTCAAACTTATTAGGAGTGTAAAGGTTGCAGAGCGTATAAACATAGTTAGCCAATCTAATTTTTAAGATCAGAATTCTCCTTTTTGGATCAGAATATTCTAATAGAACTTCATACGAAATAGTCTTCCCTAGTAAAATGGCTACCCCTCTTTTCCTACCTATACTTGGTGTAAAAAAACACTTCCTTGACCCAGGAGGATCTCAACTTTAGAGATTCTTCTGCATTCAAGTGTGTCTCCTGGATAAATGCAATATCTGAATTAAGTTTCCTCAGTTGAGAAATTATCATTTTGCGCTTTATTGGGGTTGAGATACCTCCAACGTTCCAGGAAGATAAAGTCAATTTTTTTATTTTAGCCGTCATTTACCCTATTAAAAAAAAGAGTAAACAAAAAAATAAAAAATAAAAACACACAAAAAAGAGGAGAAGGGGGAAGAAGAAAAAAAAAAAAAAAAAAAAAAGGGAGGGGGGAAATCCCATGATCTCTAATCAGCAATATGGCCTGCAGAGAAAAACAACATGAAAAAAAACAACAACAACAAATGCATAGAACTTCCGTACACTAGTGGCAACTTCATCCAGAATGGAAGCATATAATCACAAGATTTAGCAGCTTAATTCAGGTTACTTAGCACATTTTTCAGAACAAAACTTTTCTGCCTCAGAGGCAGTATCGAAGAAATATATATGACCCTGTGCTTCTACCTTAAGCCTAGCTGGGTAGATAACCAGGGCAAAGAACCCTTCTTTAATCAGCCTGCCACAAATTGGAGAAAGCTCCCTTCTTTTCATAGAAGTTTCATAGGCAAAAACCTGAAAAAACAGGATTTTGGTTCCTTCTAGTAAGATGGATACCTTTTTGCGAGATGATTGAATGACCCTGACCTTGTCCTGATAATTCAAATACCTCACAATTATGGGTCTAGATCTTACTTTATCCCCAGCTGATATGGGAGATCTCCCCAGTCTGTGCGCCCTCTCTACAGCTAAGAGTAAATATTCTTGGGGGATGTTTAAAAGTTGAGGGAGAGTTTCAGCTGCAAATTTCAGTAGGTCTGTGTGCTGCAGAGTTTCAGGGACCCCGATTATTCTGACATTATTTCTTCTAGATCGATTTTCTAGGTACTCTATCTTATTCTGTAGTTCTCTCAGAGTGAGGGAGTGTGCCTGTAACTTGGTGTCCTGTGTAACTGAGAGGTCCTCAAGGTCAGACACTCTTTGTTCAACCTCTTGAATCCTAGTCGAAAACTGCTTAACCTCCATAGAAAGTGTCTGTAAGTCTTGTTTTATCTCTAATCTAAGAGAGTCGAATTTCGGGTTCAAAGCTTCTATAATATCATTCACTAATGTCTGTGAATTGGTGGCATCCTTGGACCTTGCAGCAGAGCCAGGTTCAGGATGTAATTCAGCCGTAGTTTCAGCTGTTGCTTTATTCCTCTTGTCCCTGGGTCTGGAAGCCATGGTTGGTGAAGTGGTTTTAAGGTGGTTTGGTGAATTTAAAAATGTATCCATAAGTGACTTAGCATAAGAAAAAAGAAAAAAAAAAAGTGTGACGCAAAAAAGGAAAAAACGTGAGTGAATTTAAGTGTTTAATTTGTGGTTGAGAAAAGGGATAGACAAGAGAAAAAAAAAAAGGGGGGGGATTGAAGAGGAAGGGGTGGGGGAAAAAAGTGAAGGAATGAGGAAAATCAAGTGAAGAAGTGCCTAATCAGAATCAGTGATAAGAAAGTGTTAAGACCACCAGAGATTCTCAGTCCCAGCAGGCAGAAGATTATCTTTATGTCAATTGAAACCCACCGTGAAAACCTTGAGCTGTTAGTGTAGAACTAACACAATTGTTTCTATCTAACTCTGCTAGCAAGGAAACTCCTTGCAGAATACTACTTTATATGAGTAATGTATTACAAGGCCTGTTTATAGCTACTAGAACCAGTGTTTTCTGGTTAGTGTCAGTTCAGCCCTGATTTTATCTGAAAAACTGTATTTATAGTGAGTAATACTCTATGATTCTTAACTAAAGTCAAGATTCAGTTCAAGTTTAATCTGATATGAGACCCAATTAACACCTGGTTACTTTATGGAGGGATCTAAACTATCTTCAAGAGTCAGATCCTAGCTTTGGTAAGTAACTCAACTCAGGAGGATGCCTTAAGAAAGACATATACACAAATATAAAAATCCCCCTTTTTTAGATCAAGGTACTACACCCAGAGAGAGCGGTAAGATTCAACCCAGGTATAAATCAGAATAAATTATTCAACTGAATACAGAAAGAAAAAAAAAAGGTATATTCAGATACACCCTCTTTCCCTTTCTCTCTCCCTCCTTCTCCCCCCCTCCCCTTTTTAATTCAGGCTGATTGTGAATCAGAGGGGTTCACAAAGTTCACCCTGGGTTTCTGTGGGGCCAACCCTGTATTTCTAAGAGAGAGAGGAAAGGATAATTTCTCTCTTTCCCTCTCCTTCCTTTTCTTTGCAGAGAAAAAAAAACACAGAAAAAAAAAAAAAAAAAATGGCCTAGTAAATTATGTGCCAACTTATATACAGTTTATACAACCACTTTCCATAAAACAACCTATGAGAGAAAGAAAAGTGAACGCAATCATTAGCATTAGGCAGAGGAGCAAAAAAAGAATAGAAAACAAAAAGAACCAACCAACAAACAAGCACATAAAAACAAGGGAATCCAGAGATTCAATATGCCTTCTAGAGCCTGCTTAGGTTGTATAGTTCACAGATAGAAGGGGGAATGATAAAGTAAAAAGTCAGTCACACAATGTAATTTAGACCCAGCCTTTTGTATCAAAAGAATTCCACAGCGTCTCCCTGTCAACCTTTTAGCAGCTCAGAAACCTTTTGCCAATAACTCTGAATTGAGTTCCGAAATTTAACCCACTCTCAACCTCTGATTAGGGTAGTTACAGAAAGGAGCCTTGCAAGCCCCACCAGGGGGTTAAGAACAGCGAGGCCTTGAACTGAAGCGTCGGCAGAACTCTGTAGCAATTCTTAAGGACAAAATTCCTTAATGGTCCCGCAAAGTCCTCTGTTCCTCCTTCCCCCCTATCTCCCGCGTCCTCCACTTAGCCCTTCAGGTATTTTCCTGACCTTTTTCCCCTTTTTACCTTATCTGGACTTCAACTGGTGATCTTCGCAGGGAGCGCACACAACTGTCCCAGCTTATCCAGCCGACATTCTCCCGGTTGTGAGCCACCTTTAACCTCCGCGGTGTGTGCGCAGACAAAGCCTGAATCAGCCGATGATGCGGCAAGGAGCAGAGCCGAGGACCCGGTGCTCTGATTCCTAATCTGCAGGCAAGGTAGTGCTGGCGGGTAAGTGAATAGGGACTGTGTCTCGGCAGCGCCCCTTTGTATTTCTTTGCTAAAGCGATCTACCCCCCCAAGCGCAGCAACGGTGGAAGGGGGGGACTGCTTCTAGAATTCTGCCACCTAGAGGATTCCTAGTGTCTTCGGGCTATCTACCCCCCTCACGCAGCACCGGTGGGAGGGGGGGACTGCCGCAATAGGTCTTAATTCTTGTGTGTCCTCTTCACGAGATGTCCTACGTGGAGCCCAACACACCGAATGTTGTAGAGTAGCGCAAGATGCAATAGCGCTGTGGGAGTCCCTCCAGGCAGGACCGAGCCGGCTGCAGCGTCTTCCCTCGGCTATTGGGGTTCCTGGCGCGTTAACTACCGCCAAAGGATTGTCTGCAGGGAGTAGAGCTTGTGCTGCACAGCCTCATACACAGGCTCCTCCTTCGGAACTCCCCGACAGGGCATGTCCAGAGCCATATGTACAATATTTGATGCCCCTTTAAGACTGAGTCTGGCACCCCCTGTAGGTGGGGACTGTTTACCCATTATATTTTATCTCCCAGTAGTGCATTGCTGCTAAATTGGTAAGTTGTTTAAAATGGCATGATCTCCCTATATCAGCAATGAAAGTCAGTTTAAGTGACTTTAAAAAAGTATGGTTTAATATAACAAATTAATTTTATTATTTTGGTATTTCTATGAAATGTGATACAAAGATTAAAATGAATGAAGAAAAAAGCAAAAACAAAAAAACATGGAAATGCTTCCCTATAGAATACACTGGGCACACTTGTATTACAAAATATGATCGAGTAACAATTTTTGGGGAGATCTCACCTGGTTTAACATCACATCATAGACATCATCTCCCTCACAATACACGTGAGCCTGGGAAAAAACATAGCGACAATGAATTTGTGTAACACTCGTGTATAAAAAATACATTTTCCAAAATAGTAGCAATGTTACCTGAAAACAGAATGTTTCAAACACACTAAACATAGCTAGCTATTTAGCTTACATACAATCATTATGCAGTAAGGAAAGAGGAAGCACAATCTATTTCCTTAACAACCAAACTCATGTAGCTGTAGTCAGGAGTTGATGGTTAAGGTAGTTCAAAGGTCCAATATTACCCCTATGGCCTTGCCTTTTGTAGAATAATTTTAGATCTAGAGTGACATTGATAAGTGTTATTATATTGCCTATTATAGACATACTTTAATTATATAGCCTCTAAATTGTTTTATTACACAATAGGGGGCATTTTTATCTTTATCATAATTTATACCAGATCTGTTCAGTGGCTGCATATAAAGCACTAGCGTAGTGAAACAAAGAAACCAGAATATATATCCCCAAAATCCTCAAAAGCTGCAAAATGCCCTTAAAGGGACATGAAACCCAAAATGTTTCTTTTACGGTTCAGGTAGAGAATACAATTTTAAACAACTTTCCAATTTACTTCTATTATTTAATTTGCTTCCTTCTCTTGTTATCCTTTGCTGAATTTTTTTTTATCTAGGAAAGTTCAGGAGCAGCAAAGAACCTAGGTTCTAGCTGCTGATTGGAGGCTGTATATATATATATACTGATTTTCATTGGCTCACCCATGTGTTCAGTCAGCAACCAGTAGTGCATTGTTGCTCATTCAACAAAGCATACCAAGAGAACGAAGAAAAATGTATAGAAAAATAGGAGTAAATTAGAAAGTTGCTTAAAATTGCATGCTCTATCTGAATCAAGAAAGACAAAAATTGGATTTCATAAACCTTTAAATAGATTGGGAGATGAAGGTGGAATGATGTGTAATTGCCTAGTGTTAGGATGAAGAACCAGAGGTCCATCTTTATTCTTTGCAGAGCATGAGTTAGTCTTTCTATCACCCACACAATACATATATGGAAATGAGACCCTTATTTGAAAGAGGTGATTCTCATCTTTCTCCTTCCAGCTGCCAGGTGAAAGCAATGACAATTAACTCAAAGCATTGGTGCAATTCTAAAGAGGCGTTTATCAATTAAAAACATATATCGTTCTCTCAATTTAAATGAAGGTGCCCCGTTTAAAAAATAATTGAAAATTGATGCAATAAGTACAGAGGCTAATTAAAGGGACCTAAAAGTTATTTATTTGCTTTTTCTAAAAACAGTAAGTACAGCTGCCTCCAAATACACAGTGTACTAATTATCACTCTATTAGCTCTGGAACGGGTACAGCCAATCAAGAGTTCGTAAGATGTATAACATTGTACCAAGACTCCCATGTTATACTGGACTCATTCAAAAACTATTTTAAGTTTTTTTGTGTGTGTATTAAATAGTGTGCAGTGAAGCCATGCATTTTTGATAGAAGTACTGGGTTTTATGGCTGTGAGAATAGCAAAGAGGAGGCACATGGAATTCATACAAGGGACACGTGGCCATAGTGATGCCAATTCCACTACAATAGTGAGTAAATGAGTTTTCCCAGTACCAGGAACTGCAAAGCCTTTAAAAAAACAAAGAATCTGTAGTTCAAACAGTGTTTGGAAATTGTCATTTTATACTTGCTGCACCCATGGGCAACACATAAGTTAAGTTTTGGTAATAGTGTAAGAGGATTAGTTTCATGCTCCCCCGTTCTGCCATCCTTTGTTGCTATCACCTTGTATGCTCACTTTAGGCAATCTCACTTAAGCCACGCTTTCTGACATAATTTACCTTTCCAAGTTTGGCTTTGCATTCTGGATCCACTGGCGCTTTACCCTTTAATAGCAAGGTCCTAACCTGCTCTGTATAAGAAAAAATATAAATAATATTAATATAAATGATTAAGTGAATACAAAGAAGAATAAGCAACATGTTGATTCTTTGTACCTTTGCTTTCCTCTGCTTCACTACCCCCAGTTTCTGTGCTTTCCTTTTTCCTTGGTTTCTTTGAGCTTGAGGGTTTGCTGACGCTGCTGTTCTGCTGGGTAGTCGTAGTCCCAGTGTCTGCAGCTGTTGTAAAACAAGAGTGAAGGGTTTAAACAGCTTCTAATGATAATATTGTATTTCATCCTCTTCATTAGCCCCTTGTTACCCAAATAAACGCCTTGGCTAACCAAAGAACCTCCTGTTTCTTGCTTTTTAATTGGACTTACTAGATATGCAGCGCTTTATTGGTCTGTCATATTGGGTCTGACTGTTCCGTTGCACCATACTTCCTAAATCCACAACATACTGGCGGCCTCCCAGACTTATTGACACAAGTTTAACATCGGAATGGAGAGAACTTTCCAGAGAGATACTTATGCTTGCATCATAGGAAATCCAAGAACCCTCATCAGATTCCCATTGCCATACAAAAACTGAAACAAATAAGGGTGCACAGTTGTAAGACTGCAGATGATATTTGCACATTAGAATAGAGGAAACCGTTTGAAGAGAAAAATTATTTTAATACTCTAAAATGTATCTCCCATTTTCTACATTCAGAACTTGGTGTTTTTGTGTGCATTTAGGACCACTTTTTCCCCCCATTCCTTAGGACACATTAAATGAGACATAATGTTATTAATATTTTAACCATAACAAAGGTGGGCAAACCAAAAAGACCAGTCCAGTGATTAACCTTAGTTTAAATAGATACCAATCAAAACGTTGCATAAAGAATTAGAGAGTTATTTTCTATTATTTTTTTAAGGAAGACCAACCGAACAAACAAAAGCTCTATTTAATGGTGCCCTACAGAAAGCTCTCTCTGATTTTATATCAATCCCACCCCATCAAAAATAAAGAAACTAAACCTGAAAAAAACTATTTCTTTCTGATCAAGAGATACAGCCAACCTTAGCCATTCTGGTCTGTTAAAGAGACATGCAACTCATTTTTTTTCCTTTCATGATTCCTGTAGCACAAACAATGTTAAACAACTTTATAAATGACTTCTGTTATTGCATCTGCTTCATTCTCATGGTATTCTTTGTTGAAGGACCAGCCACGCACTACTAGGAGCTAGCTGAACACTTCAGATGAGCCAATGGCAAGAAGCAACTCTGTGCAGCCACCAATCGGCAGATAACTTGCAGTAGTGATTTGCTGCTCCTGAGCCTACTTAGGTATGATTTTTAACATAGGATACTAAGAGAATAAAGAAAATTATATAAACAGAGTAAATTGGAATGTTGTTTTAAGTGGCATGCTACCTGTCTGAATCACACAAAAAATGATTTTGACTTTCATGTCCATTTAAGATTCCTCAAAGGAAGGAAATGTTCACATCAAGATTACTCTTTAGTCTGGAGACAAATTAACATTGGTACCATATAACAAAATATAAACTAAGTGATAAAGAGTAACAGAGCAACATAGTAAAAAATGCATTAAAGGGACATAAAACCCGAATCTTTTCTTTCACGATTCATCCAATTTTTAACACCTTTCTAATAAATGTCTATTATTTAATTTGTTTTTTTCACTTTGTATCCTTTATTGAAAAGTATACCTAGGTAGGCTCAGAAGCTGATTGGTGGCTGCATATATATGCCTCTATTCATTGGCTTTCAGCCATCTCCAAGTAGTGCATTGCTCCTCCTTCAACAAAGGATACCAGAATGACGCAAATTGGACAATTGTTTAACCCCTTAGTGACCACAGCACTTTTGGGACCAGGGCTATTTTTACGTTTCTGCAGTGTTGGTATTTAGTTGTAATTTTCCTCTTACTCATTTACTGTACCCACACATTATATACCGTTCTTCTCGCCATTAAATGGACTTTCTAAAGATACCATTATTGTCATCATATCTTATAATTTACTATAAAAAAAAATATAAAATATGATGAAAAGAAATAATAAAAAAAACCCACACTTTTTTAAATTTGACCCCCCAAAATCTGTTACACATCTACAACTACCAAAAAACACCCATGCTAAATAGTTTCTATTAGTTACATTGGAACACTGATATCTGTCAGGAATACCTGAATAACGCTTCACATGTATATATATTTTTTTAGTAGGCAACCCAAAGTATTGATCTAGGCCCATTTTGGTATATTTCATGCCACCATTTCACCGCCAAATGCGATAAAAAAAAGAAAAAAAGTTCACTTTCTCACTGAAATTATTTACAAACAGCTTGTGCAATTATGGCACAAATGGTTGTAAATGCTTCTCTGGGATTCCCTTTGTTCAGAAATAGCAGACATATATGGCTTTGGCGTTGCTTTTTGGTAATTAGAAGGCCGCTAAATGCTGCTGGGCACCACACTTGTATTATGCCCAGCAGTGAAGCTTTAGTGTAGAGATCAGCCTCCCACCTGACAAAACTGGGATTTTTTTTTATAATTATACCCAATTTTTCTGTAGTATAGCTGCCCCCCCATACCCTACCCCCTCCCAGATCCCTTTCGCAATAATGAATTTTTTATTTTCCCTCTCCTTCACTCTTTACTTGACTCTGTACTAAACAGAGTGTGTGCGCAAGTGCGCAATCCCGCCCCCCTTGCACGCTTCCGACGACCTCACCACACTGCCGCAACCGGATCTCAGCTGAGAGGATGTGAACCAGCGATGGGCCGCCCACCCGCCTCCCTCGTACGTCACCAACGATCGGCCACAGAGTGGCCCTCTCTGCATCGCTGTGCTTCAAAAGGAAATTTATATTTACCTGATACCGGACACGATGAGTCCACGGATGATCTAATTACTATTGGGAATATCTCTCCTGCCCAGCAGGAGGCAGCAAAGAGCACCACAGCAAAGCTGTTAAATATCACTTCCCTTCCCTCCCACTCCAGTCATTCGACCGAAGTAAAGAAGAGAAAGGAAGCAACAATGTGAAGAGGTGTCTGAAGTTTATAACAAACCAACAACCTGTCTTTAGAACAGGGCGGGCCGTGGACTCATTGTGTCAAGAAAGAAATACATTTATCAGGTAAATATAAATTTTCTTTTCTTTCTAATAACACAATGAGTCCACGGATCATCCAATTACTATTGGGAATCAATAACCAAGCTAGAGTACACAGATGATAAGGGAGGGACAAGACAGGGAACCTAAACGGAAGGCACCACTGCTTGAAAAACCTTTCTCCCAAAAGTGGCCTCAGCCAAGGCAAAATTGTCAAATTTGTAGAATTCTGAAAAAGTGTGAAGCGAGGACCAAGTTGCAACCTTGCAAATCTGTTCCACAGAAGCTTCATTTTTGAATGCCCATGAGGAAGCAACAGCCCTTGTGGAATGAGCCGTAACTCTCTCTGGAGGTTGCTGTCCAGCAGTTTCATAGGCAAAATGAATAATACTCTTCAGCCAAAAAGAAAGGGAAGTAGCCGAAGCTTTCTGTCCCTTACATTTTACTGAGGAAACTACAAATAAAGCAGAAGACTGACGAAAATCTTTAGTCGCTTGTAAGTAAAATTTTAGAGCACGAACCATGTCTAAATTATGCAGAAGCCATTCCTTCTTAGAAGAAGGATTAGGACACAATGAAGGAACAATAATCTCCTGATTAATGTTTTGGACAGAAACTACTTTAGGAAGAAAATCCGACTTAGTACGTAAAACTACCTTATCCGAATGAAAAATAAGGTAGGGTGACTCACACTCTAATGCCGAGAGCTCAGACACTCTACGAGCAGAAGAAATAGCCACGCGAAACAAAACTTTCCAAGATAACAACTTAATATCTAAGGAATACATGGGCTCAAACGGAGCCCCTCGAAGAACTATTAAAAAATTAAATTAAGACTCCAGGGAGGAGTGATTGGTTTGAAAACAGGCCTGATCCTGACTAAGGCCTGAGAAAAAGATTGCACATCTGGGACGTCTGCCAGACGTTTATGTAACAAAATAGACAAGGCAGATATTTGACCCTTTAAGGAACTAGCCGATAATCCTTTCTCCAAACCTTCTTGGAGAAAAGACAGAATTCTAGGAATCCTAACTCTGCTCCAAGAGTAGCCCTTGGATTCACACCAACATAGATATTTACGCCATATTTTATGGTAAATCTTTCTAGTCACAGGCTTACGAGCCTGAATCATGGTCTCAATGACCGAATGTGAAAATCCCTGCTTAGATAAAATTAAGCGTTCAATCTGCACGCAGTCAGCTTCAGAGAAACTAGATTTGGATGAAAGAAGGGCCCTTGAAGTAGAAGGTGTTTCCTCAACGGAAGTCTCCAAGGAGGAAGAGATGACATTTGCACCAGGTCTGCATACCAAATCCTGCGACGCAAGGCCGGTGCAATGAGGATCACCGACTCCCTCTCCTGTATTGAGCGACACGCGTTGATCTCTGTGACTGTCCCAAAGATTGGAAATTGTGGAAGTTGTACCTGTTTACTACTGGAATAACTGTACTTTGATTTTGTTAACCCGGGTTATTCCCCGGAACATCGCAGGTGACGTCAGACGCCAAGTTACATGCGGCGCACTCGAGTCACTGTGTAAGATCAGAAGCGAGTGATCTGTAACAGCTCCATATGAAACATTAAGAAGTTAAGGTAACATGTATCTTTTGTGTCACTAACATAAGTCGACTCCAGAATGCTACGTGCCATACAGGCATAGAATCCTCTAAAGCTACAAAGAACTGTATTTGTACGGCATTATTTTTTACTCTGGAACTGTGTTCACAAACACTATTCACTGTTCTTTTTACCCTTTGAACAATTTAAATTTTGATAGCGGAGCTCCCCGTCATCTATTAAGATATTACTAGCTTTTTATGATTGAGATTGAATGTGTATACCTTATTTTTGCTACTACACATTTATAAGACTTGCAATATCTAATATACATAAATTTTATATTCTGTGCTAGGCTGACAGTTACATTGATTTTATAGGCCTTAATAGTCATTTGTGTATTTATGTTTGGGGAGACGTCCCCATTACTATTTTATTTTATTTTACCATTTGGTAATTGTATGTATTAAGACAATAGGATTTTAAATAAATATAGTTTTTATTTTTCACTTAGTATCTTTTTGGTCACTCTTAATATACAATCTCTCCCAAACACACACTGTTATGCTCATGTGATTACACACAACATTTACATCACCTCAATCCACATATATTGTATTTCTAGTGTGATCACACACAACAGATTTGTCACTCAAGGATACCTTTAGCTTATTTTAGCTTCCACACATTTTGTATTTCTAGTGTAATTACACACAATATATTTATTACTCACGGATACCTTCAGCTTCCTTTAGCGCCCTTACCACTATCTTCTCATTAGTTTTATATTCTTGAAAAGAACGAAGGATCTTTTCAATCTGTAAGGTGCTTGGTATTCACTGTATCCAGTGCTCTACTACACTCCCCTATATACCCATTTGAGAATCAGGCTGGAAAACACTTCCGGATGGAGTTCGCACTCCCCCGGGTGAAAAGTCTGTCTGCTCAGAAAATCCGCCTCCCAGTTGTCCACCCCTAGGATGTGGATTGCTTAGATAGACAGCAATTGTGGGTCCCCACCCACCGAATTATCTTGGCTACCTCTGACATGGCTAAGGAACTCTGCATCCCCCCCTGATGATTGATGTAAGCCACTGAAGTTTTGTTGTCCGACTGGAACCTGATAAACTGGACCAAGGCTAACTGGGGCCAGGTCAGAAGAGCATTGAAGATTGCTCTTAGCTCCAGAATGTTTATAGGTAGAACAGACTCTGCCTGAGTTCACAATCCCTGAGCCTTCAGAGAGTCCCAGACTGCTCCCCATCTTAGGAGACTGGCGTCTGTTGTCACAATCCCCCAGGAAGGTCTGTGAAAGCAGGTTCCCTGGGAGAGATGATCCTGAGACAACCACCAAAGAAGAGAATCCCTTGTCTCCTGCTCCAGTAGAATCCGTGGAGACAATCCCACATAATCTCCGTTCCATTGACTGAGCATGTTTAACTGCAGAGGTCTGAGATTAAAGCGGGCGAACGGAATGATGTCCATTGCCGCCACCATCAGCCCAATTACCTCCATACACTGAGCTACTGATAGCCGAGGAGCGGACTGAAGCGCTAGGCAAGAATCTAAATTTTTTTATTTCCTGACTTCTGTTAGAAAAATCCTCATTAATAGGGAATCTATTATGGTTCCCAAAAAAGTTACCCTTGTATTTGGAATTAAGAAACTTTTTTCCAAATTTACTTTCCATCCGTGAGATCGCAGGAAGGATAACAACATTTCCATGTGGGACCTTGCTTGTTGAAAGGATTGTGCCTGGACTAAGATGTTGTCCAGATAGGGCGCCACTGCAATGCCCCGTAATCAGGGACCCCATAACCTTTGAGAAAATCCTGGAAGCTGTGGCAAGGCCGAAAGGAAGAGCCACAAATTAGAAATGTTTGTCTAGAAAGGAAAACCTTAGAAATTTGTGATGATCCCTGTGAACAGGAACATGTAGGTACGCGTCCTTTAAATCCACCGTTGTCATAAATTCTCAAAAAGTGCAAAACTGATACAGCATTTGGATAATGGCGATGTGAATAACCCACACATAAAAACTAAGTCCAGTATCAGTGGATGCTTGAATCGAATTTGGGCTCCTATCCTTTTCCTGCAATCCTTGGGAGAGCGTGTTCCTGTCTCACTCTGCATATACGAGTCAGCTGAGCGGCTCCAAAGTCTCAGTCTGCTGAATATTGCACTGGATGTACACCTTGGTTTGTGAGTACATTTGAGATACATATACTTACCTTCTCTTTGGTCCCTCTGGTATCACACTAGGCACCTCTATTTCTCATCCCATTTTTTAGGATTTGGTTCTTAGTTGTCATAAATTGACCCTCTTGGACCAAAGGAAGAATAGAACGAATAGTTTCCATCTTGAAGGACGGTACTCTGAGGAATTTGTTTAGACTCTCGAGATCTAAAATTGGCCTGAAGGTTCCCTCCTTTTTGGGAACCACGAAAAGATTGGAATAAAACCCCAGACCCTGTATTGGAACAGGAACTATCACTCCCATGTCGGAGAGGTGCCGTAGACAGTGTAAGAACGCCTCTCTTTTTGCCTGGTCTACAGATAATCTTGAAAGCAGAAACCTGCCTCTGGGAGGAAAACTTTTGAACTCTAGTTTGTATCCCTGAGACACTATGTCCACTGCCCAGGGATCACGAACATCTCAAACCCAAGCCTGAGTGAAGAAGGAAAGCCTGCCCCCCACAAGATCCAGTCCCGGATCGGGGGTAGGCCCTTCATGCCGTCTTAGATTCAATAACAGGCTTCTTGGAATGTTTTCCCTTGTTCTAAGACTGATTGGGTCTCCAGGAAGACTTAGACTGTTCTTGCTTGGAAACGGAAGCAGAAGAATTTCCCTTGAAGTTTTGAACAAAAATTACTCCAACTTCCCTTTTGTTTATTTCTCTTATCCTGAGGGAGAAGGTGACCCTTTACTTCCCGAAATATCAGAAATTATTTCCGTCAAGCCTGGTCCAAACAAGGTCTTTCCTTTTTAAGGAATCGCTAAAAGTTTAGACTTAGATGATAAATCCGCAAAGGCTTTAACCATAAAGCTCTGCAGGCAAGAACAGAGAAACCTGAAATCTTCGCTCCCAGTTTGATAACCTGAAGGGAAGTATCAGTAATAAAGGAATTAGCCAATTTAAGAGCATTAATCCGATCCTGGATTTCATCAAGGTGGGTGGCTGTCCAATTAGCATCAGACAATGCATCAAACCAATAAGCCGCCGCAGTAGTGACGGTAGCAATGCACACAGCTGGTTGCCATTGTAAACCTTGATGTACATACATCTTTTTGAGTAACCCCTCTAATTTTTTATCCATAGGATCTTTAAAAGCACAATTATCCTCTATGGGGATAGTAGTTCTCTTGGCCAGAGTGGAAACAGCTCCTTCCACCTTGGGGACTGTTTGCCAAGCTTCCTTGACAGAGTCAGCTATGGGAAACATCTTTTTAAATATAGGAGATGGAGAAAAAAGGGATACCAGGTCTCTCCCACTCCTTAGCAATGATCTCAGAAGCTCGGTCTGGTACAGGAAAAACCTCTATTGAGGAAGGTACATCAAAATATTTGTTTAGCTTACTGGATTTCTTTGGATTAACAACGACCATATTGTCGCTGTCATCTAATGTAGCTAAAACCTCCTTAAGTAACAAACGGAGGTGCTCCAGCTTAAACCTGAAGGATACAACTTTAGTATCAGCAGTAGGAATTGCACTGTCAGAGTCTGAGATTTCACCCTCAGATGCTACCGAAGTATCCTCCTCCTCAGGATTCTGGGAGGGGACATTTGAAATAGCAACAACTGAGTAAGTAACCTCACCTACTGAATGTCTAATCTTCCTCTGCCGCTTCCCCTGCAACATGGGAAAGGCAGATAATGCAAAAATCCAAAACCGCAGAAGACATGAGAGAAGCGATTTCTTGCAACGTAACTCCAGGAGGAGTTAGAAGCGCAGGGCACTGCATGTGTGGGCGATACAAGTTGGGACGCTTGAGGAGAATGCTGCGGCATATATTGAACATTTACATTAGACTCTTGAACAGCATCCTCCTTGGAAAATGTTGGCTCAGAAAAAAGTCTATCCCTGTAATTGAAAGTTCTCTCAATGCATGAGGAACAGAAAGGGATTGGTGGTTCCACATTGGCATCAAAACACAAAGAACAAGTGACACTTTGCAAAGCCTCTTGGTCCATTCTGACTCACAACAAATCAAAATAGCAATAATATTCTCAATTTTTAATAAAGAATAAGATTGAGAAAAAACGTTACTGTCTCTTTAAATTTTAAATCGCAACTTTTTTACTGAAAACTTCAGAAAGCGGTATAAAGCTAAAAAAATGAAAATAAACACCTCTGCACCTCAGTTTGTTTGCTGAGGTGCCTACCTGCCCTGCAAACACCGGAGTTAGACCCTCTAGAATTCAAACGATCCAGACTCCAGCAGCAGACGAGATGGCCGATTTACCGGTCCTAAAAACGAATACATTGTAAACAATCATGCGATTCTAGATAACCCCTTGATTCCTATCTCCTCCACATTTGGAAGCAAGAAAGAAAGTGGCGCACACGGAAGATTGCCACCTCGCTTAGCTCCTCCCCTCGAGGGCGTCTCAAAATAATCTCCCGGTCGGCATATTGAATTTTATTTTAACCGCCAGGAGAAGTGAAACCACCATATGTTTAGCCAAGCAGACTATTCTCAGCCCCAGTGCTTGCAAAATCTGCTCTCCAGAATAAGAGAGAGAAATGTCCCCTTTAAAATAAAGTACTTTGTTATAAATTAGCCCTTATTTTGTCTCCTTGTCTTTGAATAAAGTGCCCAATTTTTCTGAGAGCTTCTTCCCCAGAAATAAACAAGCCAGCACTTACCTCATAAAACTGCCCGACAGCAAGGCAGCTCACCAGGTTTGAGAGGTCCTCTCCCTCACATAGACCTGTGGAAAGAAAAAAGACTGAGTATTCCCCTCAGGCTTTCAAAGTTAGGGCAGCATAAATTACATGGGAGGCGCAGTGAGGATTATGTCCCACAAGTTCCCATTGCTCTAAAGCCACCACTGCCCTACTAAAGAGACTGATATGGGCTATGGCTACACCCTAGGACAAAGCAGCACAATCTTGTACTACTTTAAAAATAATAAACTCTTGATTGAAGAATCTTTTCTAACACCTAACATTACCACTTCCTTGCTCTAACTGAATTCAAAGAGAATGACTGGAGTGTGAGGAAAGGGAAGTGATATTTAACAGCTTTGCTGTGGTGCTCTTTGCCGCCTCCTGCTGGGCAGGAGAGATATTCCCAATAGTAATTAGGTGATCCGTGGACTCATTGTGTCATTAGAAAGAAAAGGGTATTACAATGATGCCTCAATATTGAGGCATCACTGCAATACCCTTAAAGTATCTGGAAGCAATCACGATTGCTTCCAGCGCTTGAAACCCAAGAGGACGTGCCAAGCACGTCCTTGGTCATTTACTGACACTTTTTGTAGGACGTGCCTGGCATGTCCTCGTTTGTTAAGGGCTTAAAATAGCATGATCTATCTGAATCATGAAATAAAAATATTGTGTTTCATGTCCCTTTAAGTTAAATTTAACATTTGTCTAAAACCTACCTAATTCCCAACTAAGCCAGTTAAAGGGCCATTATACACTCATTTTTTCTTTGCATAAATGTTTTGTAGATGATCTATTTATAAAGCCCATAAAGTTTGTTTTTTTTTAAAAATGTATAATTTTGCTTATTTTTAAATAACATTGCTCTGATTTTCAGACTCCTAACCAAGCCCCAAAGTTTTATTTGAATACCGTCAGCTACCTTCTCCAGCTTGCTCCTGTTTGTGTAAAGGGTCTTTTCATATGCAAAAGAAGGGGGAGGGGGGAGTGTCTTATTTCCCACTTGCAGTGGGCTTTCCTGCTACCTTTTCAACGGCGCTAAACTGAGAGCTTATAAGTAAGTTTTTAAACAGTTTTATACTGGATTTTTATATCAGTATCTGTGCATCTTATTCTTTATAGTAGTGTCTATTACATGCAGTTATATGGAAATGAGTGTATACTGTCCCTTTAATAGTTTTTGGCATTATGTTTGCATGAAAATTGCCCTTGGGAATTTTACTTCCAAGCTATCTAGTTGAAGCAAAAAAGGAACTCTCACTTGTTTAAGGTATAGCATAGTTAAAAGTAAACACCATTAAAAGGGACATGATAACCAAATGTTGAAACACTTGAAAATGATGCAGCATAGCTGTAAAAAGTTGACTAGAAAATATCACCTGAACATCTCTATGTAAAAAAGAAAGATATTTTACCTCAAAATGTCCTAAGTATTCACACCCCATTGTAAAGGTCTTTAAGCAGCAAATCAGTATGTCTGTCCTGGGACCTGCAAGGGAGTGTGCCTCATGCACACTCATGTTGTTTTCCTATTCAGTTTAAGGAAATTTAGTATGAAATCTCATGAGATCACAGTTCATGACCTCAGCACTGCTGATACTGATTGGCTGATCATTTCTTCCATTTTTTTTTTTTTTACCTGCAGCTGGACAGCAGCTGAAGTATAACTGTTTACACAGAACTTACTCTGATGAGCTGAAGAAATTGTAAGGTAAAATATCTTCCTTTTTTTACAGAGATGTTCAGGTGATATTTTCCTGTCAGCTATTTACAGTTATGCTGCGTCACTTTCAAGTTCTTTAGCATATGAGTATTATGTCCCTTTAAATATAATACAGTTACAAATGACACATTTTTTCTCAGCTGATCTAGTTTGTATTAAGAAACGCACATTGGTCCTTTTCTTTTACTGCCAGACGGATAGGTCTTTTGTAGCCACTCTGTTTGTTCTTCTGAAACATCTTCCGCAAGTCTACTTGCAGGGAAATACCTGCAGCAGGAGACACTGTCACAGAGCCCTTGTCAGAGCTACACAAAGAAAAGAAAAAAAGAAATTACTGTGATGACAGGAACTAATTTATGGAACTCAGGTAGTTGTATGAGGAAGTTCACTAAGACAGTTGTAAAAAAGATTGCTGGTGAGTGTAGAGAGACTAGATGAGGCTGCAGAGATTAAAAAGGGACAGGGAATTGTTAAACTGTTTTTCACTAAAATGTGTTTCCAATGACATGATATACCAATAAAATGTATGAGAAATATATATATATATATATATATAACACCTCTCATAGTGCAAATCAATTTAATACAATAAAACAAATATAAAAATACAAGAACAACTTAGGGTATTCCCTACTCACAAGTGTAACCCCAATCTAATGAGGTAAGTATAGGCAGATGGATCTCAAAATGTCCCCACTTGTATTCTATCTTTGATCCCAGTGTGGTTAAAGGTCTCCTCACTTTAAAGTGCTCCTGACATACAGCTGGATCCTAGGTGGAGAGACAAGTGGACCAATACTGACAGCGAGTACCACTGGGGATATCGACAAGACTTGGAGTGAGGAGACCTTTAACCACACTGGGATCAAAGATCGAATACAAGTGGGGACACTTTGAGATCCATCTGCCTATACTTACCTCATTAGATTGGGGTTACACTTGTGAGTAGGGAATACCCTAAGTTGTTCTTGTATTTTTATATTTGTTTTATTGTATTAAATTGATTTGCACTATGAGAGGTGTTTCTGTGTGCTTGTTTTTTTAGATTTCTGCAGCTGTACCATTTTACTCAAATTGAACCTTGAGTTGTTTTGTGACGAGCAGCACTGAACACCATCTTTGGATTTCTATCACATTTCGCCATCAGAAGGATAAGACTTTTGTATTTATTTTCCATTTGGATGTCTTAGATTGCGATAAGTATGTGAATATATTTTTTTATCTTAATTTTGCCATTATACTCTGCCTTTTTTTAGAACTATTTATTTTATAGTAGTCAATTTGCTTACCATCATACTATCATATCCTCTATAGTATACCTTATTACGAGTGTGCGCAACTCTGGTTTTCAGTGGTGATACTCACTCTGTATATATATATATATATAAATATAAATACACACACACAAAGTATGAGCCTAATTTATTAAAGTTACACAAAAACTGTGAAGGCATAATCAGAATTTGAAAAAGCACAATCCCAAATACACTGCTGCCTACAAAATAAAATAATAAAATACAAAATACAAAGTGCAAAGTTTAAATGTAATAAAATGTTATCTGAAGTGTAAATTGATATATAATAGAAAGCACAACGTGTAAATGCAGCAGAACTATAATATCATGTTATGTCATACAATGCAATATTGCACTGGGCTTGTCTCTATTACATACAGAAATGCAGGGAATGCCCTTTGTAGAAGCAAAGCAAAACCTGCCTTTTGAAAATTTCACTAGGGATCTCACAGTGCTGGAGGATCATTTTAGAATATCTCACTTAAGAAGAGAGGTTTTGATTATCAGGGCCTTAGAGGGGACAATTCAAAATTAACATTTTATCACTTATCTCTCCTAACTCCCACTGGGGATTTATTCTGGCAATGTTTATACAGTTTTTATATAGTCAATACTTAAAGGGATAGTCTAGTCAAAATTAAACTTTTCATTATTCAGATAGAGCATGCAATATAAAGCAACTTGGTTCAGCAACTGGGTAGAGCTTGCTGATTAGTGTCTAAATGTAGCCACCAATCAGCAAGCGCTACACCCAGGTGCTAAACCAAAAATGGGTTGGCTCCTAAGCTTACGTTCAAACAAAGATACCAAGAGAACGAAGAAGAATTGATAATAGGAGTAAATTAGAAAGTTGCTTAAAATAGCCTGCTCTATCTGAATAATGAAAGTTTAATTTTGACTAGACTATCCATTTAAAGGGACAGTCTACACCAGAATTGTTATTGTTTTAAAAGATAGATAATCCCTTGTTTACCCATTCCATAGTTTTGCATAACCAACACAGTTATATTTATATATTTTTTACCTCTGTGATTATCTTGTATCTAAGCCTCTGCAGACTGCCCCTTTATTTGTTCTTTTGACAGACTTGCAGTTTAGCCAATCAGTGATGGCTCCCAGGTAACTTCACGTGCATGAGCACAGCGTTATCTATATGAAAAACATGAACTAACACCCTCTAGTGGTGAAAAACCTTAAGAGGCGGCCTTCAAGGTCTAAGAAATTAGCATATGAACCTCCTAAGTTAAGCTTTCAACTAAGAATACCAAGAGAACAAAGAAAAATTGGTGATAAAAGTAAATTGGAAAATTGTTTAAAATTACATGCCCTATCTGAATCATGAAAGGTTTTTTTGGACTAGACTGTCCCTTTAAGTCTAAAAACTTTCAGTATAGTTAGGGATACCACAGGCAAATTTAGCTATTTCAAATGCCGAAATAAAAGGTACAATAGCTATATGTATACAATTGAATACACTACAGCAGGTAAAATGGATCATTGTGAAAAAATTGAAGGGGAGAACGATTTAGTGTACACTGTCCCTTTAAATGGAAGATGGGCATATCTTGTACTCAAGCAAAAGGACCAAAGAGGTCAGAGTAATAAAGACTGCTCTCTAGGCAATATACAAGTTGGTCCCTGTGAGTAAGGAACAGCTCCTGCTATTTACATATCAGCAAACCCTTAAAACTTCAAAGATTAGAGACCTGCTTGTTATATCTAACATTTTGTATATTATAGCCTTTTCATATTATGTAATTTGACGGTTTATTCATCTATTTAAAAAAAGATTTCAGTCTATATACATAAGAAAAGATATTAAAAATACTGACAAATAATTTTGAGACATAATAGAATGTATACAAGAGACATGGCAAAGTGATATCCTAGAAAACTGCTTTAGTACATGGAATAGAATCATTGTATACTACAATCAGGGATATATTAAAATAAGAGCATTAATAATGGGGGAGAATTTAATATACTGCTTCCTTCAGGTATACATGCAAGATGCTCCTGGTGTTTACCAATGCTGGGGCAAACCTTTCATTTCAAAATTTTGACTGCCAACATTATTCCTGTGTTCTCACTGCTTCAATAGAAATACACACTTACACAGATTAGACCACTGCAGGCACTCTGTAACAGACCCAGAAAATGACAAACAATACCCCTTTAATGCCTTAGCTTAAATAGGTATTGTGTAAAAAAATATATACTTATTGTCCCTTTAAGAAAGAGCATGTATTACAAGTAATAGTGTTTAAGTAAAGTGCATTGATGAGCAGAAGCAAACCGTTCACATATGCTGATATAACTTAACACTTGGTTAAATAAATTGCATTACAGGCATTAAATTGCAGTATGGTTTACTCAGGATTTCAGATCTCTACGTTAAATGAGCATAACTCTTTATATAAGAAAACACTAGCAATACTGTAACCTCTCACCTGAATGCTGAGTTGATCTGAGAATTGAGATTTGGTGAAAAAGCTGTCCAAGTGTCACCGTCTCCTTGCCATTCCCAGCGTGTCTCCAGCTCTGTATTTGACTCAAGTTTTTCTTCTCCTTCAATTTCTGGACACACATCTCCATTCTCCAATACAGACTCACTTTTCACAGCAATCTCAGTTTCAGGGTCAGTCTCAGCCTTGCGTTTCTGGGAAATCGCTAAGCATAATATGTGGAATATAAAAAATAAACACAATGGTCATTTTATCAATTCTCACACTTCTAAGTCCATTATAGGCTACTGCACTATTTAAATTTCACTATCAATTTCATTGTTTTGTTTCCTATGATGCTGTATAGGTTTTTTTTATAAAGTGTCACTTTTCAAATAAATTTTTATTATTCTCAAAAAAGATAAATAATAATCTTTTAAGAGAATAAAAAATCCACACAATTGCTTCTAGTAGCCTAAATAAATTATATGACAGACTTAAAGTGAATGTAAATTTTGATGCTAAAGTGCCCGGTTTTTAAAAATTCGATTAAAAACAGGGGCATTTTAATTAATCAAAATTTACATTACACTCGTATTTTGAAAAAATACTTAGCTTTTAAACTTGACAGCCGCTCCAGCTTCCTCCGTCCGTCGCAAAGCCTCTTCCTGGGTCTAAAATGAGGAACCTGGCTTCCTCCAATCACGGCGTTGAATCAGACACTGACTCCCCCGGGGGGGGGGGGGGGGGGAGCCGTTATTGGAGGATGACCGATCCATGATTTCTGACGTCAGAAATGGCTTGCGACGACCGAGGGAAGCTGGAGCGGCTGTCAAGTTTAAAAGGTAAGTATTTTTTCACAACACAAGTGAAATGTAAATTTTGATGAATTAAAGTGCCCCTGTTTTTAATCGAATTTTTAAAACCGGGCACTTAACATCAAAATTTACATTTACTTTAAAGGGACATTAAACACTAAATACATGCTAGATAGAAAGATACATTCAAAGAAAAGATTAGTCCACGAGTAACATGTAGATGTATTTTTTAAAGTTTCATTAGTTGTTTAAAAAGTGACAAAATAAGTGTAAAGTTTTAGTGTCTATAAAACACTGGGAGCTGCTATGTTGTAACTTGTGTTACCTTCTCTGCTGTGGCCAATTAGAGACAGTTATAAATAGGTCCCTAGAGTGTGCAGCCAAAGGTTGTGCTGGATTTAACAGTGTTCTGCACTTCCATTTCTAACAGGAACTGAAAAGCTCACAATTTCAGAATGGAATTACAGGCAAAGAGGACAAAATAAATAATGAAAGTATACTGCAGAGCTGTTTTATACAGGGAGTGCAGAATTATTAGGCAAGTTGTATTTTTGAGGATTAATTTTATTATTGAACAACCATGTTCTCAATGAACCCAAAAAACTCATTAATATCAAAGCTGAATAGTTTTGGAAGTAGTTTTTAGTTTGTTTTTAGTTATAGCTATTTTTGGGGGATATCTGTGTGTGCAGGTGACTATTACTGTGCATAATTATTAGGCAACTTAAAAAACAAATATATACCCATTTCAATTATTTATTTTTACCAGTGAAACCAATATAACATCTCAACATTCACAAATATACATTTCTGACATTCAAAAACAAAACAAAAACAAATCAGTGACCAATATAGCCACCTTTCTTTGCAAGGACACTCAAAAGCCTGCCATCCATGGATTCTGTCAGTGTTTTGATCTGTTCACCATCAACATTGCGTGCAGCAGCAACCACAGCCTCCCAGACACTGTTCAGAGAGGTGTACTGTTTTCCCTCCTTGTAAATCTCACATTTGATGATGGACCACAGGTTCTCAATGGGGTTCAGATCAGGTGAACAAGGAGGCCATGTCATTAGATTTTCTTCTTTTATACCCTTTCTTGCCAGCCACGCTGTGGAGTACTTGGACACGTGTGATGGAGCATTGTCCTGCATGAAAATCATGTTTTTCTTGAAGGATGCAGACTTCTTCCTGTACCACTGCTTGAAGAAGGTGTCTTCCAGAAACTGGCAGTAGGACTGGGAGTTGAGCTTGACTCCATCCTCAACCCGAAAAGGCCCCACAAGCTCATCTTTGATGATACCAGCCCAAACCAGTACTCCACCTCCACCTTGCTGGTGTCTGAGTCGGACTGGAGCTCTCTGCCCTTTACCAATCCAGCCACGGGCCCATCCATCTGGCCCATCAAGACTCACTCTCATTTCATCAGTCCATAAAACCTTAGAAAAATCAGTCTTGAGATATTTCTTGGCCCAGTCTTGATGTTTCAGCTTGTGTGTCTTGTTCAGTGGTGGTCGTCTTTCAGCCTTTCTTACCTTGGCCATGTCTCTGAGTATTGCACACCTTGTGCTTTTGGGCACTCCAGTGATGTTGCAGCTCTGAAATACGGCCAAACTGGTGGCAAGTGGCATCTTGGCAGCTGCACGCTTGACTTTTCTCAGTTCATGGGCAGTTATTTTGCGCCTTGGTTTTTCCACACGCTTCTTGCGACCCTGTTGACTATTTTGAATGAAACGCTTGATTGTTCGATGATCACGCTTCAGAAGCTTTGCAATTTTAAGAGTGCTGCATCCCTCTGCAAGATATCTCACTATTTTTGACTTTTCTGAGCCTGTCAAGTCCTTCTTTTGACTCATTTTGCCAAAGGAAAGGAAGTTGCCTAATAATTATGCACACCTGATATAGGGTGTTGATGTCATTAGACCACACCCCTTCTCATTACAGAGATGCACATCACCTAATATGCTTAATTGGTAGTAGGCTTTCGAGCCTATACAGCTTGGAGTAAGACAACATGCATAAAGAGGATGATGTGGTCAAAATACTCATTTGCCAAATAATTCTGCACTCCCTGTATATACAATTTATCATTTTATATTACCATCTCAAAGTGTTTAATGTCCCTTTAAAGTGAATACTGCTTTTTCAAATATGTTAGACACAAAAGTATCTATTAACGTTACATATTATTTTACCAAAGCTGTAAAGCATTGTTGTCTAACATAGTGTTCAGGGTGGTGACAAGAGTCATACTAGAAAACGCAAAAAATTGCAACCGCACTACACAAGTGAATGGGGACTGCTATTTGTACCTACTTTTATTTTTGCAGTGGGTACTTGCTGGAGTGCTTATGCAAGAATCAATGATTCAGAAAAGAGTAGAGTCAGAAATGTTAATTTCTGGCTCCAAGGGCAGATTGCATTTTTTAGCACTTACTGTCCCCTATTACTAATATAGGTATCAAAACCTTGAATAGGAAAGAGATGTGGGTGGAGCAGCGTATGTCTAAAATTAAAACCTAACTTTTATTTCAACACTTAAAAAAAGAAGAAAAAATGATAATAACATACAATTAAAAACACAAATTCGCGTAGAACTAGGAAATTAGGGTTAAATTGTACCCTGTGTTTAGTATTTGGATGGGGTAACGATATGAGAGAGGGGTATCAATATTCAGATATTATAGTTCTAGAATAAGGTTATCTGAAGAGCTGATGTAAGTGTGGATTCTCTTGTATCTCTGACACCTGTGTTATTGTGTCAAATTATTGTTGTGAATGCCTATAGTGTTACTACAAATGTTTTATCTCTCTGATCTAACTGGATAATATACACCTCCTCTATTGGGCTTGTGTTACAAGCTGAGATGATGAAGTATCGTACTCAATTAAATTTATGAGAGAATAAACTGTTATGATTTAAGATTTTAGTATTGTGTATATATACAGAAGTGATTCTGCTATATGTATTGAACTTGTATGATTTAGGATTGTAGTATTGTATATATATGCAGAAATGATTCTGCTGTATTTATTGAAGTTTAAATATTGAGAAGAAATGTATAAATCGAGTTGCAGTGTGTTGTAAAGATAAGTGCCTTTAGCTAATGCTTAAATAGCAATTTATATATTAGTTCTTACACACGTAATATGAGCATTCCCCTTATTTCTGGGGTACTCTGCTTTATCCAGAAGTTGTTATATCTTTTCTCTTAATTTTATTTAAGTGAACAGATTTTTTTAAAACATGCATATAGACGCTTCTATATATATGTATTTAGTTATTTAACTCGTTAATACCGATATTTGTATCAATAGTTGGAGATGATATAGATTAATACTTGTGATCAATGTCTTAGTGTGATAATGAGACTTGGTTGTTATTGTGCTTATTGTTCAGTCTATTTGTTCTAGTAAACATGGATACTAGTGGAGTATTGGGGTCGCAAGCTTCAAATGAAATAGTTATTGGTTCTATTTTATATATAGAATCAAGTCAGTATCGAGCTGGTTGCTATTTCCCCTTAGTATCTATGTTGGCTTTGAGTTAAATACAGTTTTGTGTGATTCAGTATGTTACATTGTTTTGTATATTTTTAAATTTTCTCAGAAGTCACTACACTTGACCTAATGTATTGTTTCTTTATTTGCTGACACTGTTGTATATGTTTGGTCTATTCAGTCTTAGATCTTGCTTGCTAGTACAGGATTTGTTCACAATATTGTTTATATATTCTTGCGGTTCACTTGTATTATTAATTAATACGGTCGGCTGTATAATACCGCAATGGTTTTATATATCTAAACCCTGATAGCTTTCTTATATAAATTTCTTATATTTATATAGCTCTTTATAATTATGCTATTGGGTAGACCAAACAAATGTGGGTCTTAATTTGTTAAAATAACAACTGAGCTGAGTCAGCAATAGTCCCCCGGTTTCCAGCAGTATTGTTTGGGAGCCGGTATATTTTTAGGTATAACAGTCGTGTGATCTTTTAGAGTGTTGACTAGCGTCAGGTAGATTGTAGTATATTCCGGTCAAGTAATACTGAAACTTCTATAACGGCAATTACTTAATAAAGTTCGGAGTCACACTTGTTTTCTTTTCACATTCACACTATATTATGGTTTCGTTATCCTTGCATTCACAACGTATTTAAGTAATACTGAATCTAGAAACATCCACTTCAGCTTCCCCCAACTTGTTTTTACATTAATCCCCAATACTCATTCATGCATTCATTGTTTTATCTAAGTTCTACGTTCTTTTGCTGATTAAAAACTAAATGGGTTGAAATCGAGATGTCAACCTCTCCCTAACATGTTTCGCCGTTTGTAATTCCGGCTTTTTCAAAGGGTCATACTACTCTTTATTTTAAATAGTGCTCTGCTCTATAAGTGTCTTGTTCCTTCCTCTACACTATGTGCACATTTCAAAACCTGTGAATTATATGCAGGTTTAAAAGGGACATGAAACCCCCAAAAAATCTTTCATGATTCAGACAGAGCATACAATTTAAAAAAAAACAAAAAACTTTCAAATTCACTACTATTATCTAATTTGCTGTTTTCTTTGTATCCTTTTTTTAAAAGCATACCTAGGTAGACACAGGAGCTAGCTACTGATTGGTGGCTGCACATATATGCCTCTTGTCATTGGCTTACCGATATGTTCAGCTAGCTCCCAGTAGCACATTACTGCTCCCTCAAATGATACCAAGAGAATGCAGCAAAATTTATAATAGAAGAAAATGTGAAAGTTTTTAAAAATTATATGCTCTGACTCATAAAAGAAAATATTTGAGTTTCATGTCCCTTTAAAGTGATTGTAAGTTTTTGCATATTAATTGTTAACTACTTGTTCCCAATGTTATAAATATGAAAAACGCAATAATATTATGTCAAAATAAAATATATTTATCGTTATTTTTATCTCTAAACTTAGCTGCGTTCTATGCATAGAACTCCTCCCAACCGTCTTCTTCCTGGTTTTGCCCCAGCATCATTGTAAGAGCTAACACCCACTCGATGACGTCGCTTTCAATCGCATTCACGATCCGTGCTCTCGCTTTCAATCGCGTTCACTATCCGGGCTCTAATTTGCGCATGCGTTTACTTTTAGCATGACAATACGCGCATGCAGTCAGCTATCAGTACGCTGTAAACCTCTGATTTTTAATAACAATTTCATGCACAGTTTATCTGTCTTGTTTTTTTGCGGCATCCTTCATTATTATGCCCTTTACCTATTTCACAGTGGCAGATTTATCTGCCACTTGTTTTTGTGACACTTTGTCACAGTAATATACTTTCTCTGTTCATATCAGTAAAGCTCAATTTCAGTCCTCGTATGTCACTAACAAGCCAGATCAAAGCCAATCTAAGGTTTTACTAATTTGAGGTGAATCAGAGACTAAGCAGTGGTCCCACCGAGGCAGGGGAATACTAACACTCTGTCCTGTTAGGAGTGCTCAAGGGTAGAAATGAGAAACACAGCTTTCTTTGATATGTCATGTTTACAAAAGCTACATCAGAAATAAATAAATAATGAAGTCCAATCTCTGGAGTACACCTTGCCAATGCCCCAAGTACCCCCAGGGGTATACCTCCCACAGGTTGAGAAACTAGGCTGTAACCCTATATATAAAAAATACAAATAACCTATTATTTACCAAGATATGTGCAATTATTGCAAACACCTCAGACATATACACAGGCTTTCTTGCGCTCATACATTTAATATAAAATTACTAAAAATAGTAATTTGATATGTCACAGCAAAAAAAGCAAAATGATACTCCAATGTTGATAAAAAAAAAGCTTTAATGGCTACAAAAATTTTGCTTTTTTTGCTGTGACATCGCCGGAACCAGAGATTTGATGGAGTAAGTTATTACTTGTTTTCCCCAAGTAAATCTTTATGTGTATTTCATTGGAACCTATCCATGTTTCCAGTTTATCAAGCTACATATCCGTGGGTTGACCTACACATGAACAGACATTATAGATCTTATGGAGTGAGTATACTGCACTCTTGTTAATTGGCGTTTATATACACAACAAGTCTATTTCCTCTTGCCATCAGAAAGTTAAAAGATATCTACATATCCTCATTTCAATATCAAGACCTGCCCCATCTACTATTGAAACCTTAGATTCAAAATATGCTGTTAACGGGACAGAAACTGTAATTTGAAATTTACTGTAATTCATTTTGAATTTAGATTATTTTTTATAAGAGTTTTATTTTACAAGAAAAAGAAATCTTTGAAATGTATTGTTTTTGTGGTATGTTTTATAGTGCAGATGACCTGTCAAGCACACACTTGATGTGATTTTCAAAATGCACTGGTATTCTCTTTAATTGTATTTTGATGCACAAAGTGTCTTTATATGCAGTCATGGAACGTGAACTTTAGTGTTAGGTAAAAAGTTATTTACTGCACATCGGAGGCTATTTATTATTAGAAAAAACAACACGCAAGAGAGAAAGCCATGGAATTTGAGCAACACTGACACAGTAACAGACTCGTATTTTACAGTTACAGTATTTTATTTTACTTTGTCATTTTTAGTGGAGCATGTTTTTTGTCTATGTTGTGGTTAGTGCGATCAATAATGTATTTTTATTATGATTCCATGAATACTTCAACACACATTATGCACACACACATAGCTACATTACTATATTTCTCGAAAAATAATATACTGATCCCAATGCAGTGCACTTGTAACAAAAATAATAGTTTCTTATACAGAGTTTGTTTACACCAGAGTCCCACCGTACTATGCACCATGTAGAACACAATACTCTGGGTTATAGTTGTCTCACCCCGGGGCTTCCGTTCACGTAACGTGCGCCCAGACATCCTACCCACGTCCTGGTAGTCACACAGCAGTTGCCTCTTGTTTCCCGGTTGTCGCTAAACCCGGCCTCTGCAGCTCATTGGCTGAGTAATCGTCCTAATTTACCAATCACTAGTGCCAACACACGAAAGCCCACCCACTTGTCGAGTAACGGATGATATGATTGGTTTAGTGTGAACAACCTGGTTATTGGCTTCTGATAATTCTTATGCTGCTAATAGCATGTTTTCTGAAGCCATGGCTATGATTGACATTTGACACTGCCTTTTGTTAGTAGTGAAATTGAGAACGTTTCATGATGCTTTCGTTAAGACTTCGGTTTCAACAGTTGCGGGTAAGTCATTGTGCCCTTGGCATGTGGCTGATTAGACAGATACATAAAATGTCATTTCCAATCTTCCATAGAACACGTGCTAGCGTGACCCCGCCCTTTTATTTACATATAGTTGCAAAGTATTCTGGGGCGGAAAGTATTTCCACATATCTGCCTAATTTTGTTGTTGCTTGATGTTTTTAATTATACATATACTGTTTAGTATAACGATGTAGTTTGTAGGTTATAAATACGACTATATGTGTACAACATTTTTTTCTCCATAAGTTTAAACGTTTCCAAAATACGGTCTTATATATACGTCTTTTTCGCTAAGTTTGGAAGAGCGGAAGGGAAGCTCATCGCTGAGGTTACATACTGAGTGCATCGCATATGTGATGTCACTCTTGAACTGCCTCCGGGAAGGTCTGAGACAAGAGCCATTCGCCACTCTCACAGGGTGTCACCTGATTTGGTGAGTGAGTCCCCAGCAACCCCACAATGGTGTGGATCGGCCCTTACGTGGATGGGGCTACGCAGGAGAGGCTGGATGTGACTACAGTGAGAGGGGAGGATCGCAGATTTGAGATTCCGACTCTCTTCACTTGTGGTTTCACCCAGCTGATGCGGCGTCATTCCTGGGCCTTGGAAGTGACTCACGGCTGGCAGTATGAGTCCAATGGCTGAGGTGGAGCAGCTGCACGGGATTTGTGCGCGCGCCATAACCCAAGTCAGACTACTCTCCCACCGCTATTTTTTTTTACTAAAGTCAGATACTGTTTTGTTTTACAACAGTTACATACGCATATTTTTGTGCGCTTTATTAAAATTATCAGCATTTGTTCCATGTATTTCTTCTTTATAGTGAAAATACTGAACAAAAAGTAAAAGATAATAAATTGTAATTTAAAACATAATTTCACATAATGTTACAAAACTTGTACCAACAAATTTACACTGCAGACGACACAGACTGACACCTTTACACTGTCATAAAATGCAAATGTATGTCATAAATTCTTTAATTTAAAGGGACACTGAACCCAAATTTTTTTCATTCATGATTCAGATAGAGCATGCAATTTTAAGCAACTTTCTAATTTACTCCTATTATCATTTTTTCTTCATTTTCTTGCTATCTATTTGAAAAAGATGGCATCTAAGCTAAGGAGCCAGCCATTTTTGGTTGAGATCACTGGACAGCACTTGTTTATTGGTGGGTGAATTTATCCACCAATCAGCAAGAACAACCCAGGTTGTTCACCAAAAATGGGCCGGCATCTAAACTTACATTCTTGCTTTTCAAATAAAGATACAAAGAGAATGAAGAACATTTGATAATAAGAGTGAATTAGAAAGTTGCTTAAAATTGCATGCTCTATCTGAATCACGAAAGAAAAAATTTGGGTTCAGTGTCCCTCTAATATTGTAAACTAAAACTGACAGTTTCAAGAACTGGGAGGGATAGGGCAGCTCCTTGGGCTGAACAGGGGAGTTCCCAGGGTAGGTCTGAAGCTCTTGTGAAATTGTGTAAACATTTTAAACAAGCAGGTCTCACTGATTTGTCTCACCACCTGTATGTAGATGTACTTTGCTCAAAAAAAAAAGTAATATATACTAAATTATAGACAAAAGCCATTTAAATTGCAGTGAAAATATTTCAGATTAATTCGTAATTGATGCAAACGGAGCCTTTATAATCAGCCTCATGTGTTCTCCATTTACCTATTCGATCCCATATGACATTTTGTATCCCAACAAGATTCATTACTTTCTATGAAAAGCATCTCTCATCTCTCTGACTTCCAGGTTCCTGCCATTTTCTTAGAAAATACAGTGCGTTCAGCCCCTGTGAAGTCTGCACTATAATCTCTCGCCAAACTAGAGAATGTTTGATTATGTTTTAATTTAAATAGAAATTCAAAGTGTAATGTAATTTGTAAAATATACACATACATATACAAACTATAAGACTAATTTGTTAGTTACACAGAAAACAGGAAAGCATAATCCGTATTTGTAAAATCACAATCCTGAATATACAGCTTTACACAAAATAAAACACAAAATAGAAAGTTTAAATGTAATAAAATATAATCTGAAGTGTAAATATAGAATACAAAGTGTAAATGCAGCAGAACTCTCATGTCATGCAGTGCTATTATACACTAGGTTAGTCTCTTTTTCACATATAGAAATGCAGGAAACAACCCTTAAAGAAATATAGCAAAATCTGCCTTTTGAAAATGTCACTAGGGATCTCACAATGCTGGAGGATCATTTTAGATCATCTCACCTAAGAGGAGATGTTTTGAACATTAGGCCCAGTGTCACCTGGTTGGTTAAGTTCCCAGCAACCTCACACATGAATGGGGTTACCCAGGAGAGGCAGGGTATGACTGCAGTAAGGAAATGGTAATGCATTGAGATTCTAACTTTCTTTACTTGTGATGTTACCCAGCTGATGATGCTGCATTCCCAGGTCTTGGAAATGACTCATAGCTGGTATTTTGAGTACAATGAGCTGGAGTAGCAGCAAGGAATTTGTATGCACCATAACCCAATTCAGACTACTTTACCACTGCTGTTTTATATTAAAGGGACATGAAACCCTAATTTTTTCTTTCGTGATTTAGAAAGAACATGTCATTTTAAGCAACTTTCCAATTTACTTACATTGTGTAATTTGCTTCATTTTTTTAGATATCCTTTGTTGAAGAAATAGCAATGCACACGGGTGAGCCAATCACACAAGGCATCTACGTGCAGCGACCAATTAGCAGCTACTTCCCCTATTTAGATATGCTTTTCAGCAAAGGATATCAAGATAATGCAGCAAATTAGACAATAGAAGTAAATTGGAAAGTTGATTAAAATGACATGCTCTTTCTAAATCATGAAAGAAAGAAAAAATAGGGTTTCATGTCCCTTTAAGTCCTTATTTTTTCAGTCTATATGTTAACAAATGTTAATGTACAATTACTATTTGTGTATTAATCAAGGCTATTAAAGGGACAGTAAACACCTTGTTATTTTGTATCAAATGTTTTGTTATGAATAATAAAACAACTTCAATATATTTTCATTATTTATTTTGTTTTCTTTTCATGTAATTTAGCTCTGAAAATTGAGCAATTTATTCTCACAACCTGAAATGCACCTCCTGACTTCTTAAGGCCAACCCTGCTAGTTATGTTGCTGGATGCCTATATATATATATATATATATATATATATATATATATATATATATATATATATATATATATATATATATATATATATATATATATATATATATATATATATATGTCACATTTCATTTTAAAAAGCCCGTATGTCAGCTACCAATCCATTTTAAGGAACAATTTACTCCTTGTTTGAAAGACACAGCTCTTTTAACTAAGGAGTCACATGCCCCTGTAAGATGCAGGTGATTATCAGAAAAATGGTGATAACTTGCAGCAGCACATAAAGTGCTGTTTAACCTGGGGGGGGGGCTCTATAAGAGCCATAGTTTGGGCTACAGAAACAGGTGACCCCTCATTTGAAAGGACAGTCTTCCCTTAGGACAAAACACCTACCTAATGTATTTACTGTATGTGAGGCCTCTAACGATCATCTGTTCCCTTCAGACAGCATACACACAATGTCCCTCAAACAAAGATGGGGGGGTTACAAATTTTCACACCCCTTTAGGTAGCACATTTGAGGCCCCTTATTTGTAAGCAGCAATCTTTAAAATTATTTGTTCAGTGTCTGTCCTGCTGCCAGTTGATTGTCTTAACAATGAAAAATACCTCTGGTTCTAGTTTGGGGGTTATAGTACTTTTGAAGAGGCCTTTGTTGCCCTCTAACTATATATCTTATATAATAAGATATTTGAAAGAGTGCGGTTTTGTCATTCAAATAAGGGGTTTCATGTCATTATAGGAATGAAGTGATCATCATATTATTAATAATAACAATAATAATAACCTGTAAGTAACTGCTAGTTTATTTTTTTTAGTTTTGTGTTGTGATTGCTCATAGATCCATATTTCTTTGAACCAATTACACATTTTAGGAATTGAAATAAATTGGGGAACTGGGTAAATGTCTTTTGGAAGAAGTGGTTTTTTTTTTTTTTTTTTCTATGCTGACTAAGTGTGGACATGGATGGGAACAGGCATACATTGTCAAAATGGGTTATAACTTATGCCCCCTCTGGGAATAGAATCATAAATATACCCCCACCACACACACACATAAATATGGTGCACAGCATTGTAAAAAAATCTTTTTACAAACAGTGTTTTAAAAATAATATAGCACAATTATTTTGGTATTACAATTTGTAAGGTTTTGCAAATGTACAGGGAGTGCAGAATTATTAGGCAAATGAGTATTTTGACCACATCATCCTCTTTATGCATGTTGTCTTACTCCAAGCTGTATAGGCTCGAAAGCCTACTACCAATTAAGCATATTAGGTGATGTGCATCTCTGTAATGAGAAGGGGTGTGGTCTAATGACATCAACACCCTATATCAGGTGTGCATAATTATTAGGCAACTTCCTTTCCTTTGGCAAAATGGGTCAAAAGAAGGACTTGACAGGCTCAGAAAAGTAAAAAATAGTGAGATATCTTGCAGAGGGATGCAGCACTCTTAAAATTGCAAAGCTTCTGAAGCGTGATCATCTAACAATCAAGCGTTTCATTCAAAATAGTCAACAGGGTCGCAAGAAGCGTGTGGAAAAACCAAGGCACAAAATAACTGCCCATGAACTGAGAAAAGTCAAGCGTGCAGCTGCCAAGATGCCACTTGCCACCAGTTTGGCCATATTTCAGAGCTGCAACATCACTGGAGTGCCCAAAAGCACAAGGTGTGCAATACTCAGATACATGGCCAAGGTAAGAAAGGCTGAAAGACGACCACCACTGACCAAGACACACAAGCTGAAACGTCAAGACTGGGCCAAGAAATATCTCAAGACTGATTTTTCTAAGGTTTTATGGACTGATGAAATGCGAGTGAGTCTTGATGGGCCAGATGGATGGGCCCGTGGCTGGATTAGTAAAGGGCAGAGAGCTCCAGTCCGACTCAGACGCCAGCAAGGTGGAGGTGGAGTACTGGTTTGGGCTGGTATCATCAAAGATGAGCTTGTGGGGCCTTTTCGGGTTGAGGATGGAGTCAAGCTCAACTCCCAGTCCTACTGCCAGTTTCTGGAAGACACCTTCTTCAAGCAGTGGTACAGGAAGAAGTCTGCATCCTTCAAGAAAAACATGATTTTCATGCAGGACAATGCTCCATCACACGCGTCCAAGTACTCCACAGCGTGGCTGGCAAGAAAGGGTATAAAAGAAGAAAATCTAATGACATGGCCTCCTTGTTCACCTGATCTGAACCCCATTGAGAACCTGTGGTCCATCATCAAATGTGAGATTTACAAGGAGGGAAAAGAGTACACCTCTCTGAACAGTGTCTGGGAGGCTGTGGTTGCTGCTGCACGCAATGTTGATGGTGAACAGATCAAAACACTGACAGAATCCATGGATGGCAGGCTTTTGAGTGTCCTTGCAAAGAAAGGTGGCTATATTGGTCACTGATTTGTTTTTGTTTTGTTTTTGAATGTCAGAAATGTATATTTGTGAATGTTGAGATGTTATATTGGTTTCACTGGTAAAAATAAATAATTGAAATGGGTATATATTTGTTTTTTAAGTTGCCTAATAATTATGCACAGTAATAGTCACCTGCACACACAGATATCCCCCTAAAATAGCTATAACTAAAAACAAACTAAAAACTACTTCCAAAACTATTCAGCTTTGATATTAATGAGTTTTTTGGGTTCATTGAGAACATGGTTGTTGTTCAATAATAAAATTAATCCTCAAAAATACAACTTGCCTAATAATTCTGCACTCCCTGTATGTGGACACCTGAACAACAGGGTGGATGTCAATTTTTATTATTATTTTGTAAATAAAATAAAATATTTTTTTTTTTTTTTTTAACGCTTTTGTGACGCAGCTAATTTGTCTACATCAGAACAAAATTCTAATGTAAACAAACTAAATGTAGCCACCAATCAGCAAGCGCTACCCAGTGTTCTGAACCAAAAATGGTCCGGTCCGTAAGCTTATATTCCTGCTTTTTCAAATAGAACAAAGAAAAATCGATAATAAGAATAAATTAGAAAGTTGCTTAAAATTGCATCCTCTATCTGCATTTAAGATACATTATATTTAAGATACATTAAAGCCAAAGGTTATTCATTCTTTAATAAGGATATGTTTTAAATTATGTAGCATTATTCTGTATATTCATTGCTGCAATGTTTACATTTTATGGTAATTAACTCCATTAATCTGTTTACAATGTCATGCAGAATATTATTTTGGGCAATTTTTCTATCTAAAGGATATTATCACAGATTCTTGGTTTTGCAGTTCTTAAAACTGTGAATGTGTGTCTGCAGAGATAACATGCCTCTTCTTTACAGCAAAAATGTTATAAAATGATCATACAGAGTTGATAAAAAGTTAATCCCAGTGTAACTGGCAGTGAAGCATGATTCATCACTCCAGAGTTTTGTGCTGATGTGCTTTACACCACTCCAGCCAACAATTGGCATTGCTCAAGTTGATGTGATGCTTCTATACAGATGCTTGGCCATGGCTCCCAGTGCACAGTTATTGTGCTGGTGTTGTTTCCAGAGGCAGTTTGAAACTCTGTTGTGAATGTTGCAACACATAAGGCAATTTTTACACTATATGTGTTTCAGCAGTTGACAAACCCCCTTTGTGAGTTTGCGTGGTCTACCACTTTGTTGTCTGGGCTGCTGTAGCACCTATATGCTTCCACCTTACAATAATAGCACTTAAAGTTATGGTAAATTCTAGGATTTCAAAAACGCTAGAATTTACCACCACTAAAGATAAAGGTGAGCTTCGTTCATCAGTTTAAAAAACCTGATAAATAGGTACCTTTATTTCTCGACGAATTCAGCGCTAACCTAATTGCCTCCAGACACCCATGGCACAGCTCAGTTTTTTCACAGAAGTGACGTTTCCACCTCTTAGCCAATAGTCATGTTTTCCTTTTGGCATTATGTCGTAGGCTAGCAACCCTATTGGCTAGAAGGTGGTACTGTCACCTCATTGAGCTGCACCGTGGGTGGCCGGAGGCGCTTAGGTTAGTGCTAAAGCCGCAGCAAAATAAAGGTACCTATTCATCAATTTTTTTTTAAACTGATAAATTAAGGTCACCTTTATTTTTAGCGATGGTAAATTCTAGCGTTTTTAAAATACTAGAATTCAGTATCACTTTAAAGCTGACCAGGGCAGATATAGTAGGGCAAAAATGTTGCATACTGACTTGTGGCAAAGGTGGTATTTTATGACTGTACTACTGTTTCATGTCCCTTTAAGCACAATTAGCACAGAAATGTACCACCATCACAGTAAACCTTTAACAGACATTCCCATGACATCCTCATTAAAATATGTGCCACCCTTTTAAACTTAAAATGGTTCCCTCTAAACCATAGATGGCCAACTAGCGTCCTTCTATAGTAGTTTTTGTGGTCCTTGGAAAAAAGACTTGAAGGACCACTAAAGTCAAAATTAAACTTTCATGAGTTTTTAATTCTTCTTGCTAAGACTTTTGCATACATTTTTATATCACTATTGAGTAGTGAAATCGGACGGTAGCTACCTGGGTCTGTTGGGGGTTTCCCTGACTTGGGGATAATGGAAATATGGGCCTCAAGTAATTATGTGGAGAGTTGTCCATCGTTGTCTAGGTGATTAAAGAAGTTCGTGAGATGAGGGGTCAAGGTCTGTTTAAATTGTTTGTAATACATGTTTGTCAAACCCAAATCTATGAACTTCTTTGTTTAAGAGGTTATTCATTTCTTGCCTAGCTGCTCTGAGTGCTTCAGAGCAATTGGTATCAGTAGGGTTATTCATATGGGCGCGTTCCGTGTTATGTAGTGCCCTTAAAGGGACACTGTACCCAAAAATTTTCTTTTTCGTGATTCAGATTGAGCATGAAATTTTAAGCAACTTTCTAATTTACTCCTATTATAAAATTTTCTTCATTCTCTTGGTATCTTTATTTGAAATGCAAGAATGTAAGTTTAGATGCCGGCCCATTTTTGGTGAACAACCTGGGTTGTCCTTGCCGATTGGTGGATAAATTCATCCACCAATAAAAAGTGCTGTCCAGAGTACTGAAACCAAAAAAAAGCTTAGATGCCTTCTTTTTCAAATAATGATAGCAAGAGAACAAAGAAAAATTGATAATAGGAGTAAATTAGAAAGTTGCTTAAAATTGCATGCTCTTTCTGAATTACAAAAGAAAAAATTTGGGTTCAGTGTCCCTTTAACAAGCGAGTGTATTCCATGTTATAGGACTTAGTTAGACTAGCTTTTTGCTTAATGAATTCACCCCTAATAACTACTTTGTGGGCTTCCCATATCATGGTAGGGGAGGATTGTGGTGTTTTATTGTGTAGAAAGTAGTCCTTTAGGGATAGTTGTATTTTATTTACTATATTTGGTTGAAGCAGGAGGGAATTGTCCAATTTCCAAGTAAAGTCTGTTATCGGCCTTTCAGGCCACTCCATGATTAGGGACACCATGGAGTGGTCTGACCATGGTGTCGGTTCTATGTATGAATCATGAGTCAAAGTGAGCCCTATCTGGTCTACACATATGTGATCAAGTTTGGAGTAGGTGTATCTAGGGTTGGAGAAGAACGTGTGTTTTTTGTGATGGGTGTTGAAGCCTCCAAATATCAATGAGGGTAGCGGATTGGAGGTATTGGGATATGTTGTTTAGAGAACTAAGGGGATGTGAACTTTTTGTTTGTGAACAATCAAGTATAGGATTTAGGGCAATGTTGAAATCACCAGCTAGTATGAGAATGCCTTTTGATATGCCCAGCAGCTCCCGATGAATTTTTAAAAAAGCGCACTTGGCCTGTATTTGGTGCATAAATGTTTGCTAACGTAATTAGCTTATGTAGGAGTCCAACCAAAATTAGATATCGGCCGTCTGAGTCTAAATGTTGTTGAAGTACCTGGAAGGGAATCGACTTATGTAATAAAATGCCCACCCCATTTTTTCCCCTTGATTTGTGTGAAGTAAAGAAGCCCACCGGGTAATGTACGGAGGTGAATTTGGGTTCAGAGTCTTTGAGAAAGTGTGTCTCTTTTAGAAAGATAATTTCACTTTTTTGTTTGTGAAACCAGTTGAGCGCGATTGAACGCTTTGTGGAGTCATGGAAATTTGTACGGTTGTAGGGGTATAGGGTTATCCCTTGCGAAGGTTGGTAATGTCATGGGGGGGTTGAGCTGGTGGGTTCCAATGGTTGTGGGTTTTTTTGAGGGTAGTGTAAACTCTCTCGTCAACTGTATTCGGTAGATGTAATATATTACCTTTTAGACTGACATAAAGTTGTAGGTACAATATAACAGAGGCGAGAACCTGTAAATAACAACAATAAAACATCAAATAAACTGTCGTTAAAACAAATTGAACAAGATTGTACATAATGGTAAAAGTCTAACAATATAGATAGCTACGGTGAGTAACTACTCTATTAAGGGGAAGAGGGGGGTAGATGTCTAGTAGGTACTGAAAACGTATACCACACTAGAAGGCAGTTCCATTTGACAAGTGTAGAATAGATCATAAGTAATGTATTAACTTTCCAAACAGTTTTGTCTAGACAATAGTTAATCAAAGCTTTCATAACTAAACTTTACAACAGGTTCAGCAGAATAAAAGTAGAAGACAATATACCCCTAGCGGAACAGTTACCAGTTGTGCAGTCCATCCATGAAAGTTTTATTTCCTTTTAATAAAGGGGGTAGATCATGGAGGGTCTCTATCTGGAGAAAAAAGGTTTGGCGCTGTCTTGGTTCTTTTCCGGTTAACTTTGATCCACTCTGGTCTTTGGGGTTTTGGAGTGCTTGATGGCGAGTTGTCTCTTGATAAGGGTGGCGAGTTGAGTGGAGGTAGCTGTGGCTGTACAATGCAGAGTTGTTTGCAGAATGAGTCCAGGTCATCCGGTGTTCTGTAGGTGATCACTTGTGTGCCTTTTAAAACCTTGATACAGAATAGGAACCCCCATCTATATGGTATTTTGAGATTTTGTAGGTGATTAGTCAAGAATTTTGTTTCTCTCTGTTTTTAATGTTTTATTTTTAAAACAAATTAACATCCTTTTTTACTGCAATTATTTTTCAAAAGGCAAACTCCACCCACCATTTGCCCTATTTGAAGGAGTTTATCTGGGCTTTAGTCAGCAAAAAAAACAGGCTAACTACGGTCATAAAATTAGTATAAAGAGCTTTATTTTGCAGTTTTTTGATAAAGCTCATTAGGGACAGATGTGTAGCAGAATTAGCCTTGAAGTTAGCAGGGTGCATTCCAAGTTCTTAGAATTAGACATTGCTAAATTTTGCTCAATTTTCAGAGCTAAATTACATGAAAAGGGGCCAAAATAAATAAATTAAATATATTGCAAAGTTTTTTCATTATGCATAACTAAACATTTTATATAAAAATCTCAGGGTGGACACAACTACAATACCATTGTTATTACTCACCATGCTCTTGCCTTTCTCTTCAAAGCTGTTCTCTTATTTTTAACCCTTACTGGTGACAGGTTGCTAAAAACTCCACCATCTTGGAACGTAGGTATTATTATACTTACTCACAGATCAGTGATGACATTTTTTAATAGAGCTGTTTTGTGCATTTTGGGTTAGCATGCATTATACAGACCAGGAGCTTTATATTTTTGAAGTGGATACATTGCTTTATATAATTCATGTTATGTAATATTTAAAGTGTGAATAAAAAAGTGCAGAAATGTTTGAGTGCCGTGATGTTAACCTCCAGTATGAAAATGCTGAGTGTCAACAAATGATACCTTTAAAGTTTTAATTTAAGAGACAAGAGCTGGCGGAACAAGAATAGTATGTGTGAGGAGTAACCATTCTGATGTGCCCAGCAATTTAATGTACATTTAAAAGCTTTGTTACTATATATGTGAATAATCTAATGCAGGACCCAACAAATTTGTTCAGAACCCTTACCCAGGAATAAAACTGAGCTATAGACTTCATCAGACACGATCTGCTTCAGCCCTAGCAGTCTTTTTGTTAAGCATTTTCACATTCGTTTAGGCAGTTGCCCGTGTCATCACAGCCCAGCACAGATAGATCTCCATGGTCATCTCCATTTCCTTTTGCTGCTCGATAATAAAGTGTAGATCTACAAACTGTCTTTTTTCATAGCCACATTCACACCTTGCAAGAAGACGTCAGTGCCAGCTACTTGTTGGGCACTTGTGCTGCCTTTAAAATATGCTCAGCTTTGAGTCATCAGTATTGTAGTAGATTAGTAGTGCAATATCAGGGCCCAGACTATAGGGAAGAGGAAGAAGTGAGAGAGAGAGATATTCCTACAAGTTTCATAGCTCGCTTTACTTCCTGGTCAAGATACAAACTCTGCTGGCTATGTTAGACAGTGTGTAGTGTTGTCAGACCCCAACTCTCCCTATTTGAGAGGGACAGTCCCTGATTCTGGACTGTGTCCCCCTATTTGCAGAATTTCCCTTAGACCCACCTACAAAACTGCCCAGACAGGCCCACTGACTACTATATGCCCATTATCTCACCCACTATCCATACATGACCTGCCCCTTCTGATACAGCCCTATCCACAAAATGACGAGGGATCTCCTCAACCTCCTGAGTCCCTAATTTCCCTAAAGTATGTGTTGTCGATGCTGCTTTCTGAGGAGAACTTTGGGTGCACACAGTGGCGGCTGGTGAATTTTTAGGATGGGGGTGCACAAGACCCTGCCCCTATTAGAAAGCCACGCCCCTTTGAAAAAACACACCCTTTAAAAAAACACACCCCTTTAAACAAACCACACCCATTTTTAAAAGCCACACCCCTTTTCAAAAGTCATGCCCCTCAAATGGCCCCACCCATTTGAACCAGCAGTGTTTTTGGTCATCCTCTTCTTGAAATATCCAGTCCCTGGGGTAACTTCAACTGAAGTTTGTGACTGATTCCTCAACATTATTCTCAAGTATCTGCTGATATTGAGTGGAATCCATGAGACCCTCAACAGTATTCCCAGTACAGGTCTTTGGAGGTGGTCTGTGGGCTGACCGTTCTCACCATCCTTTGCCTCTGGCCCTCTCCAATATTTTACTTGGCCTGCCACTTCTGGCCTTAACAAGAACTGTGCCTGTGGTCTTCCATATCCTCACCATGCATTGCTCACTATGTTCCTCACAGTGGACACAGACATCTTAAATCTATGCAATTGCAATAGCTTTTTGTAGCCTTCCTCTAAACCATGATGTTGAACAATCTTTGTTTTTAGGTCATTTGAAAGTTGTTTTGAGGCCCCCCATGTTGCCACTCTTCAGAGGAGAGTCATAGAGAACAACTTGCAATTGGCCACCTTAAAACCTTTTCTCATGATTGGATACACCTGTCTCTGAAGTTTAAGGCTTAACGGGCTCACCAAAGCAATTTTGTCTTCCAATTAATCAGTGCTAGGTAGTTACATGTATTCAAATCAACAAAATAACAAGGGTGCCCAAATGTATACACCTGTCAAATTTTGTTTTGATGCATATTGCACATTTTCTGTTAATCCAATAAACCTCATTGCACTACTGAATTTTTACTGTGTCCTTCATTTATTTGATAGATCAAAATCAAATTACTGATGCAAACAGCCATTTATTTATAACTGAAAATCATGGAAATTGTCAGGGGTGCCTAAACGTTTTCATACAACTGTATATGATTTCATGCACTCAAACTGTATTAAAGTCATGTACTCAGATATGAAATATATTTTTATGAAATGTAACATCAATTATATATAAATACTATGCTCCAATACAGGTCCCAGGCAGGATATCTAAAAAATATACAAAGGGAACATTTGTTAAAGTTTAATCTTCAAAAGATTCTTTACTTCATCGCTTAATGAGATTAGATCTTTACAAACAAGATAACCATGTTACCTCTCTGGGGTGACAGAGAAACAATTCTGTACTTTAGTTCAGATATGCTCAGATTAGAATCTTCAGGAAAGTAAGTAATTATCACTTGTATGATATACAAATGATGGGACTAACAATACTTTTGAAGGTCTGAATCCACATATACGCCAGGAAAGGTTTTCTAGCTCAGAATCGATGCAAGCATATAGAAGACAAAATTTCATATGAAATGACTTGTAACTAATTTTCATATAGTTTTATATACTCCTATACTTTATTAAGGAATGACTTCAAATATGGAATATATTTATATTAAAGTGGGCTAATAAGGAAATATAAATATCGTTACAATAAATTAATCACTACTGAATTCTAATCAAATGCTATGTAATATCAGAATATGAAATGATTAATCAATTGAATTTAAATAGTTAATAGTATAGCTGATTATTAGTATCATACTAACTAAGTATTAAATTACAATTCCTTGAAGTCTCCCAATATTTAATGAATCATCACATTCATCATGTCCTCGAAGTGAAAGCTCAAATGCGCCGGAAAATAGAATACAATTCATAATTTTGGAAAGAACATAACGATTTGTGGTTATATATATATATATATATATATAATATTTAATATTATGACCAGGTCTAATATTTAAATTAATATACAAGAATCCATACTCTTCAGTATACCCATGTTCACGTGCGACAGTGCACAAATGGAGGAGCCTACACTACTGCCCATGTCTAGTCTTAAAATATACATGCTCAGTTAAATTATATAATAACATATATATTAACCAAATGATTAATTAAAGCTGCGAAAAAAGTATATTGAATGTAAATTTTATGAAAATATATATATTCCTGAATTTAAAGAACCTTCCACTTTATAGAGAAATAAAACCACATTTCAATTACTGTTGCCCCAGCCCCCCAGTGTTCGATATTAGACAATGCAGCCAAAGGCCGTGGCAACATGAAGATAAATACACCAACATTTTACTTTCTAGTACAAAAGAAGATTATTTCTATTACACTAGTGCCTAATAATTTACTTCAAAGGTAAACATTAAAACAATGTTGATAACTCAAGTACAAGTTTTGTAAATCAAGTCAATCCGCCTGTCTTTTTTTGAGGCAAATAAATCAATAAAATTTTCGTTGAATTTAGGAATGTCATTTATCAATTGTTTTTCAATTGTCCGCATGGCTAGAGCAGTCAGTCTTTCCTCAGTCATGGTGCTCCTTAGAAATGACTTAACTCGTTTTAAAGTTGAGAAACATCTCTCAGCCTCAGCAGTTGTCACAGGAATAGTTGAAATAATTTGCAACAGTTTGTAGGTCTCCGAGAAAGTACTGTCCAAGTTATTTTCTATTACAAACTCTTTCTGTAATGTGTGATAAACAGCTGATGTTTGGTCAAGAAGCTGATTTGGAAAACTTTTCTCGTAATCCGCAAATTTTTCCGCTTGGAGGAGAGAAACAGCCGAGTAGTGAGTTATAAAAGAAAATCTATCTTTTACTTGATTCGTGATAACATTGCATATCTCTTTAGCTGCCACAGTCTGAGTAATGTGAATATTTTCTCTCTTCCTTTTCCTAGATGTTTCCTCTGTTTCTGATATCGTCATGGTCACTGTGTCCATTCTATTCCTTTCATTTTCAATTGTCTGCTGGAAAGTGTTAATATGTTTTCGAATAAGTGCCGCATCTGTTAGTGTTTTCTGAAGTTGGTTGTATAACACATCTACATGTGGCATAATATTGTGAAAAACTGTAAGCCAAAACACGAATACCGAGTCTTGTAACATACGCCGAATAGCCCCTGCTTGATTTATAGCTATTTCTTTTTTCGATGTTGACTCTATTTTTTCCATGCATTCAATTAACTGTTCCCTGTTTTCAAAAACTGTATTGACGGTTCGACTCTTGAAATTCCACCTGGTTGCTGAACCATGAGGTATCCTTCTTGTTACGGTACCAACAGTGTACCAAGGGTTAATACCAGATGAACAATGTCCTGCATACAGAATCAGCACTTCACAACCTTGATCAGTTTCCCTGCAAACATGAGACCAAGCTCCACATTTCAGGTTTAAAACAGGATAATAACTTTATTTGAAGGCAGCATACAGATTTATACAGGTTTTTGACCCCCCCCCTCAGATGGGGGTTGAAAGAATGTTGTACATTAGATAAAAGGGAGAAGCGCCCTTGACATGATACAATAGGATTATATTACTTAAACACTTCAACCACAAGACACTCTTGACTCTTCTTATCACTTTCTCTCTGGAGGTGATCAAACAATAGAATGCTAAGCATTAATTAGATTGTAGCTGGAGCCAGCCACTTGTGGTTAGAAAATAAAGTTAACACTTTCAGTCCTGACCGAAGGGTCTGTCACATAGCTCCCCCCTTGTGGAACACTCCGGCAGACCCGGCTTGACCCTTTTGCGGGTCAACCTGGGGATGACCGGACTAAGGGGTGGTAGGCATGTCAGTTTGCTGGGACAATCCATTTGTATTCCCGTTATGAGAGAGAATTCCTGTCCATACAAACAAGGGTTCAACTTCCTCAGTGCCCAGACTAGGGCTAAACAGTCCTTCAAAATCTCATCAGCTTCTTTACGAGTTTTCTGTACCTGCTCTTTATAGGTATCCACAATCCCTTCATACTGACATAGGGTGCCCTTGAGTTGCTGCACCTCACTATGAGCCAGCGTCAGCTTCTCCTCAAGTGTCACTAAGTTTGTCTTTAAGGTTTCATGTTCCACTCTCAAGCTGGTGTTTTCTGCAGTCTGTCGGTGCAGCCTGTCTAGCAGAGATTCCTGTTCTAAACGTGCTTTTTCCTCTGCGCTCCTCTTCTCCTTCATCAGCGCATTGTAACGGGACTTCCACGTATCAATAGCGGATAGAGATTTACTGAGCTCAGCGTCCTGGGGCTTAGCAGCAGGGGGGTTAGTCTCTGCTGCACGGATCTGAGCACGGGTAGTCACAGGGTTAACATCAGCGGGACCCATGGGAGCATAGGCAGAAACAAGGGGGACCAAGGTATTTCCAAGGAGAACATCAGCTGGTAAATCCTTCATGACCCCCACATTCACAGGTCTAGCGCCCCCTCCCCAATCCAAATGCACCCTGGCAACAGGCAGGCGGAACACAGTGCCCCCTGCTACCCTCACAGCCACAGTGTCTCCTGTGTGCTGTTTCTCAGACACCAAGTTCTTTCGAAGCAAGGTCATGGTAGCACCAGTATCCCGTAGACCACTGACCTCCTTCCCATTCACTTTAACCAGTTGCCGGTTATTCCGGTGGGCAGCTTGCACAAGGTCTGCCTCATGTAGGATGCCCCAGCATTCTTGCGCCTCTACGTAGCGGGCCGCAGGCTGAGGATTACGTGGGATTCCGCTGGCGGGTCTTCTCCAGGACTGTGCTTGGTTCGCTGCATTTAGGGGACACTCTGGTCTTTTGTGCCCTAGTTGCTTACATCCAAAGCACCGAATCGGTTGTGAGTAGCCCCGCGAATTGAACAGGGCTCTCTGAGGGTAGTTCGTGGCCAGAGGCCGTGTGGTATAGCGGTGCGCCGGGGGTTGGTAACTGGCAGCTGCTGGGGTGACTGGGGGTCTGTACTCCACTCTAGCAGGGGGCTTAGTGGTAGCAGTGTCCAGTTTGCGGGCATCCGTATACTCATCTGCCAAGCGAGCCGCTTCATGCAGGGTGGAGGGTTTACGGTCCCGAACCCACTCTCGAACTCCTGCGGGTAACTTGTCAAAGCAATGTTCCAACAGGAATAGCTGCAGCACCTCTTCCCCAGATACGGCTTGGCACCCCGCCATCCAGTGCGATGCTGTGCGGTGCACCTTACATGCCCACTCAACGTAGGAATCGCCAGCCAATTTAACAGTGTCTCTGAACCGTCTCCGGTATGCCTCCGGTGTAACCGCATACCTGGAGAGCAGAGCCTCTTTCACAGTATTATAATCCCCAACTTCCTCATCTGGAATGGCCCGAAAAGCCTCACTGGCCCGGCCGGATAATTTTCCGGATAATATCGTGACCCAGTCCTCTGCGGGTACCTGGTGTAGTGCACATTGTCTCTCAAAATCCGCAAGGTACCCATCAATCTCTCCTTCTGTTTCCAGGAAGTTTTTAAAAGCGGTAAAATGCACTTTTCTCTTTTCCACTGGGGTGGCGGTGACTTGGACTGCTGCAGAGCCGCTTTGGCGAAGTAGGTTGGCCTCCACAGCTGCTATGACCCGGTCGATAATTTCCGCAGATGGGTTGGGGCCATAATATGCCAGTCTTATTTTGACAGCCCGGTCAAAACTTGCTTCTTCAGGGGTTCTGTCTGCTATGCTGGGCCCATTGGTTCCTTCTGTCCCTGGTACTCTTTCCATCTTAGTCAGTATTGTAATAATCCCCCTCTTCCTGAGGTTACTGGCTTGTGTAGTTGCTCTTCTGGGCGATAAGGATTCTCCCGTCGCCTGCCACCAATGTTACGGTACCAACAGTGTACCAAGGGTTAATACCAGATGAACAATGTCCTGCATACAGAATCAGCACTTCACAACCTTGATCAGTTTCCCTGCAAACATGAGACCAAGCTCCACATTTCAGGTTTAAAACAGGATAATAACTTTATTTGAAGGCAGCATACAGATTTATACAGGTTTTTGACCCCCCCCCCTCAGATGGGGGTTGAAAGAATGTTGTACATTAGATAAAAGGGAGAAGCGCCCTTGACATGATACAATAGGATTATATTACTTAAACACTTCAACCACAAGACACTCTTGACTCTTCTTATCACTTTCTCTCTGGAGGTGATCAAACAATAGAATGCTAAGCATTAATTAGATTGTAGCTGGAGCCAGCCACTTGTGGTTAGAAAATAAAGTTAACACTTTCAGTCCTGACCGAAGGGTCTGTCACACTTCTTCTAACAGTTTAATCTAGAATAGCTATCCTTTGTGGCGAGTTACTAAAAAAGTTAGTAATGTCACTTAGGTTTGAAAAAAAAACTCAAACTTGTTGATTTTGACTGCTTGCTTGGCTGACCATTAAATTGAGCTGATGTGCGTAGCAATACACAAAATGTGCATTCTTGTAGGTACGTTTAATTATATCCTGAACACCTGCATGCTGACCACTCATCACGCTTGCACCGTCGTAACTCTGGGATATCAGTTTCTCTGGGTTGTCTAGAACTTTTTCCAAAGTAGCTTTAATACACGTAGCTATAGATTCTGCATCATGTCCAGCTGGATTAGTGAATTCCCAGAATCTCTTAACCAGTTGTCCGTTACCTATAATGTATCTAAAAACAACAACCAATTGGAAGGCAGATGAAACATCAGTAGTTTCATCTGCTATCACTGCTACAAAACTTGCATTTGAGATTTCCTTCTTTATTTGATTCTGGCAAACAGTAAGCATACAGTCTAATAAATCGTTTTGAATTTCTTTTGACGTTCCTTTAAAAACAGTGGCACTAGCGAGATGTTCTTTTAGAGATGCATCAAGCTCTGCTGAGAAGTTTATAAGACCTCTGAAAATGCCTGGATTTAATGAATCATCGCGTTCGTCATGTCCTTGAAGTGCAAGCTCAAATGCGCTGCAAAATAAAATTCAATTAATTATTTTGGAAAGAACATAGCGATTTTTCGTTACTTGCTCATTATGTTTTTTAATATTCAAACAATATGCACTGTCAAGTTGTTGCTGAATATCAACCCTTCCTAGCAAATTAAACTATAATGTGGAGTTTAAATTTGATTGGGGGCAATTATATTTATTTGTTTTTTTACTTAAATGTGATAAATCGGCGACACCATAACTCACCCAGCTTGAATCCCCACTTTGTTTTGCAAACAGGAGACAATAAAAACAAAAGAGCCTGTTAGATAATTCACAGCCAAAAATCCATGGATATTTATCATATACCTCGGGTTTGAATTCTCTTTTGTAATCTCTAGTTTTACATTTTGTCACCTGGGTAAGGTTAAGCATAGGTGTTGGCCTGAGCATTTTTATTTCAATTTTTCTTTCAATGGGCAACGTTGAAAAATGTAATTGCTTTAGCTCAGACACACTAATTTTACTAAGTGCCATCTTAACTGTTAATTTACACACAAAGAACAGTCCTTTGCTCTTATCTAATATATAACTTGTAGGTAGGTAGCTCTGCTGCTCTGCAGCTGTTAGAAAATATACAACTCAACTTGAAGTAATAGTTTAATAGTTTGGCGGTTGTTATCTAATATATAACTTGTAGGTAGGTAGCTCTGCAGCTGTTAGGAAATATACAACTCAACTTGAAGTAATAGTTTAATAGTTTGGCGGTTGTTATCTAATATATAACTTGTAGCTCTGCTTCTCTGCAGCTGTTAGAAAATATACAACTCAACTTGAAGTAATAGTTTGGTGGTTGTTATGTAATATATAACTTGTAGGTAGGTAGCTCTGCAGCTTTTAGAAAATATACAACTCAACTTAAAGTAATAGTTTAATAGTTTGGCGGTTGTTATGTAATATATAACTTGTAGGTAGGTAGCTCTGCAGCTGTTAGAAAATATACAACTCACCTTGAAGTAATAGTTTGGCGGTTGTTATCTAATATATAACTTGTAGGTAGGTAGCTCTGCAGCTGTTAGAAAATATACAACTCACCTTGAAGTAATAGTTTAATAGTTTGGCGGTTGTTATGTAATATATAACTTGTAGGTAGGTAGCTCTGCAGCTGTTAGAAAATATACAACTGAACTAGTATAGGCAATTAGTTTTGCAGTGACGGTTGTTATAAAATAGATTGCAGCTATTAGAAAATATCAACTAGAACGAATAGGTAATATCTTATAATAATTATAATAATATATCTCACTTAACTGCTTTTTTTTAAAAAAAATTAAAAAATTACCTTTCTTTGCAAAACTTCTAATTGCAATGAATCTGCTAATAAATTTATCTGCTAAAATACTTAAATGTTTAAATAGTACGCAGCCGTGACAGC